>NC_133335.1:13092326-13422326 GCF_042186555.1 Aquarana catesbeiana
CTTGAATGGCCTGCACAGAGTCCTGACCTCAATCCGACAGTACACTTTTGGGATGAGTTAGAGCGGAGACTGTGAGCCAGGCCTTCTCATCCACATTAGCACCTGACCTCACAAATGCTCTTCTGGAAGAATGGTCAAACATTCCCGTAGACACACTCCTAAATCTTGTTAACAGCCTTCCCAGAAGAGTTGAAGCTGTTATAGCTGCAAAGGGTGGGCCCACTTAATATTGAACCCTACAGACTAATGCCCCGTACACACGGTCGGATTTTCCGATGGAAAATGTCCGATCGGAGCGTGTTGTCGGAAATTCCGACCGTGTGTGGGCTCCATCGGACATTTTCCATCGGATTTTCTGACACACAAAGTTGGAGAGCAGGAGATAAAATTTTCCGACAACAAAATCCGTTGTCGGAAATTCCGATCGTGTGTACACAAATCCGATGGACAAAGTGCCACGCATGCTCAGAATAAATAAAGAGATGAAAGCTATTGGCCACTGCCCCGTTTATAGTCCCGACGTACGTGTTTTACGTTACCGCGTTCAGAACGATCGGATTTTCCGACAACTTTGTGTGACCGTGTGTATGCAAGACAAGTTTGAGCCAACATCCGTCGGAAAAAATCCATGGATTTTGTTGTTGGAATGTCCGAACAAAGTCCGACCGTGTGTACGCCCTATAAGAACGGGATGCCATTAATGTTCATGTAAAGGCAGGTGTCCCAATACTTTTGGTAATTTAGTGTACCTCCAAATGAGAGGTTACACCTCAAGTGACCAAAAGGATTATAAAGAGTTGTGACAAGTTACTTCTCTTGAGGGTTCTCAAACAAAGGGGCTAAGCATAGGCCTTGGAATTTGAACTGAGCAAGAGCAACCTAGTTCTGCCCTCAGTAAATGTAATGGTGAGCTTCTGCCAGCAATGTTGGGGCCCTTTAAAACGTTGGCGCACAGAAAGGTGAAAACGTCTCAATGGGGTGGAATTTAGCAGCAGTCTAGTGTAAATTTAAGCTCGGCAAGTGTGTAGACTCCTCAGTGCAGCAATGCAGAAGGTGGGGCAAGCTCAAAGGATTGTTGGGGTATGAGGACTAGGACATTATGTAGCAAGGTAGAGCGAATAGAAAGCAAAGCAAAGTCAGCATTCTGGGATACTAATGGCTTTCGGCCCTATATTTGGCTTTGATGGCTGCTGCATACTGATGGATGCAGTGGTAGGTGAGCTAGACCTCTTGTATCAAGTGTCAGTGTGAAGAAGAAGTGTCTAGTCTGCCTGTGTTCAGATCAGCCTCCTGGCCCCAGGGAAAGACATCCCTGGTCAATCAGCAGCAAGGAGTGGAGACATGAATAAAGAAGTCTATCTAAATGCTTTTCTCGCCTGCTTTCATGACAGGTCCACTTTAAGCCTTCTACACTGTGCAGGGCCATTACCTGTCTCTGGCTCAATCTCTGTAAGGATAATATTTAGTGTTGCTAAATATACAGTATATATGTACAGTGTTCTGTGCAATAGGAATGATACTTTCATGACATGGGTACATGTTGGGAAATTTACAGAACTTGGCTTATAATGCCTTTAATGTTGATAAGGGTTTGTGACGCATTCTATGGCCAGTTCATTATTGCAGCAAACCAAATGCGCACATGGCAACGACTCAATGCACATTGCGTCAGAGGGCAGCTCATCATCAGAACTGTACAGATGAAGACACGAGGACCACGGACCTACACTATGTAGAGACTGTACATTCTTCACATCACCCTTGTGTGTGGGTGTAATATGAATAGTTGATGTGAAAGGCAACCTATGCTTTTCCCATACTGAACAAAGTTAGAGGTCAACCTCATTACCTGCCCCTCTTGCAGCTTCTAGTTATCTTCTTTACGTGCTATGGAAAGCTATGTTTTCCTGTCGGAGTAAGGAAAGTTTCTGGTACCTCCAAGTATAGGTATGGGGGAAGAGTATGAGTCTCAACTGGATACAGGAGAGGACAATAGTCAGGCCTGAATGATGTCATATGGTGCCAGGGCAGACTGCCTTTTAGACATCCAGCAGTGGGATTCTCTCAAGCTCCGGAAGACTGGACAGAAGAGGCAACCATTTAGCATGGGCATGGACTGCAGTGCTGGATCACCAGTCATCACTCATGGGAGCTTTAAAGGCCAAGGGACTTTCTAAACACCTTACTTCAGCTCCCCCATCACCATGTTTGCTTTTTAGAGCAAAGAGAAATTCCTGGTACCTGTTGTCCCCTCGGAGCGTCGTCACCTTTCTTTTTTTTTTTTCAAATAACAATTTTCTATTAGGCATAAAGATATATACATACAAAAGACATTGGAGTCGCAAATAACTAAGTGCAACTGGTGGACAATCAAACTGGTAATCAGTAAACATCAGAATGTAATCATCCAAGTACAGTAGGAGTGTAACAAATTCCAAATCACCTAAATTTATCAACCAGCAGATATCATTTTTAATCTGAATATAATCTAGCAATATAGAAAGGGAAAGAAGATAGAGGAGGAAAGAAGAAAAGAGGGATAGGATGGGAGAGGGGGGAAGGGAGGGGGGGGGGGGGCTCAGCCGCCGGCCTAGGGTGGGTCCTCCCGCCTGTGCCATTCCTCCCAGACCTTATCATGTGCTTCCAATCTATTTTGTATTCTGGCTGTCATTTTCTCCATTAGCTCTATATCTTTTATTCTGGTATAAAGGTCTGTTTGAGTGGGTGGAATCTGTCTTTTCCAGTACAGGGCAACCAGGCATTTCGCCGCTGTAAGAACATGGCCAAGCAGTTTCCTGGAGTGTCGAGGTATTTGTAATCCGGACACCCCAAAAAGAAATAACTTCGGAGCTCTAGGTACCTGCACGCCCAACAAGCGATTCAGCAATAATTGCGTCTCTGTCCAGAAAGGAACTATTTTAGGACATGACCAGTAAATGTGATATAAGGCACCGCCAACATCTGTCCGAACTAGAAGGGTAAATGGCGTGGAGGACATCAGGCATCATATACCAAAAAAAAAGAATTTTATATGCGTTCTCCTTGTACAATGTACAAAGTGAACTCTTAGCTGCCTGAGACCAAATCGTCTTCCATGTAGTTTCTGGAATCTCCTAGTCCAAAAACCTCTCCCAGCGGAGCATGTATGCGTGCTTACCCTGGTCAGTGATTTTATAGGAATTTAGTATCCGGTAAATATCGGAAATTAGCCCACGTCTAGCCAAACCCTCCAATATCAAGCTCTCAAACGGAGTTGGAGCCGAGAACTGTAAGTTCGGGGCTAGTGATTGAGCATAGTGCCTAATCTGCAAGTACCCATAGAACACTTGCCGCGGTAAGTCAATTTTTTTACAAGGTCTGTGAAGGAGAGCAATCTACGCGTGCATGGATGCACCAAATGACCAAAATGGAACAGATCTCTCATCGCCCACTGGGAAGACATCTGGTGTGTAAGACCTGCAGGCAACCTGGGGTTGTAGAGGAATGACGTGAGGAGTGAGCTCTCTGAGCATAACTTATGAAGTCGTGATAGTTTACGCCAAAGTGAACTGAGGTGAAGCATGGGGCCCAAAAGCTGAGTAGAGTCTACCTTCACCATCGCATTCCATAGCATACTATTTGGGTGGACTGGTGCCAACCATAGTTTTTCAATTTCTGTCCATCTATTGTAAGAACGCTGGGTAAGCCAAGAGGCCAGGGCTGGCAATTGGGTGGCTTGATAGTATTTAGTTAGGTCAGGGAAGGACAGCCCGCCATCCGATCGCGCCGCCGTCAGGACCGACTGTGATATTCTATGCCTCTTGTAATTCCAGACAAAGCATATCAGATCTGCCTGGAGTTTCCGCAGTTCCGCCTGTGGTATTGGGATGGGAAGTGTTTGGAAAAGATAAAGCAGCTTTGGTAAGATAGCCATTTTAACAGAGGCCATCCTCCCTAGTAGCGAGATATGATGAGCCTTCCATTTTTGTAGGAGGTCCCTTATGGTTTTAAAAAGGGGGGGGGGGGGGGGTAATTGGCTCGGTATAAGGTAGAGTAAGAAGGAGTTATCTGGACTCCCAAATATTTCAGGGAGGATGTTTTCCAGTGGTAAGGGAAGCAAGTTGTTGCAAGTGTTGGGTCTCCTGTGTTCCTGTGGGATATTAATGGGTAGCGCTTCGGATTTAGCTGCATTTATCTTGTAACCCGATAAAGATCTATATAGGTCGAGTTCAGCATGCAAGTTGGGAAGTGAAACCCTAGGCTGGGTCAGGGTAAGTATGATATCGTCAGCAAACAGTGCTAACTTAAATTCCCTACCTCTCAGCGGAATCCCATGTATGTTCGGGTTTTTTCGAATGGACGCTGCCAGAGGCTCAACACACAACGCAAATAATATCGGTGAAAGCGGGCACCCCTGGCGGGTTCCATTCGCAATCGGGAAAGCCTGCGATAGGGCAAAGGGAGTTTTAACCTGGGATGAGGGATTGGCGTACAAATGTCTAATAGCTTGCAGAAATGGACCCCGGAATCCCATGCAGTTCAACGTGGCGAACAGGAAGGACCAGCCAAGGCGGTCAAAAGCTTTTTCTGCATCCAAGCCGAGAACTAATGCCTCCAGCTTATTCCTGTTCGCCACATCTATCAGGTCAATAATTCATCTCGTGTTATCCCCCACCTGACGCAGGGGGACAAATCCCACCTGATCCTTGTGTATTAGAGAGGGAAGTATCAAGTTCAATCGCATCGAGAGGAGTTTAGTAAAGATTTTTAAATCAGAGTTTAGAAGTGCGATTGGCCTGTAACTGGCACATACTGAAGGATCTTTGTCAGGTTTGGGGATTAGCGTGAGGAATGACCTCTGCATGTCCGCGGGAATAGTAGTTTTCTGAAAGAAGGCGTTAAACATCCTACACATGTGGGGTAGGAGAATCGGGAGAAATGCCTTGTAGTACTCATAAGGGAGACCATCCGGTCTGGGGGCTTTATGTGAGGGCAAGATTTTAATAGTGGTCCTTAGTTCTTCCTCCGTGATTGGAGCATTAAATGACATTAGGTCCGTCCCCTGGATTCTGGGAAGTCCACTTTCCTCCAGATAATGTCGCATACAAGCATTTAAGTCGAGAGGAAGCGGATCCTGGGGGATTTCAGGGTTATTGTATAGGGTTGTGTAGAATTCCCCAAAGGCCCGAGCTATATCTTGGGTGTGTGATAAAAGTGCTAATAAGTGTGATAAAAGGGTATGGGCTTTATTGCCTTTATCATAATAAGTTTGTTTTAGCCGAAGTAGTGCCTTCTCCACCCGGGCCCAGCGCTAGGTCTCGAAGAGTGTTTCTGAGACAAACCACTTTTTTAAGGAGAGGTATGGATGGCGAGGTTTGCAATCGGAGTTCTAGGGCTTTAAGATCTCTCTCAGCTTGAAGTTTAGATGCCATCGCATTTTTATTCATAGCCGAAGAGATCGCGATGCACCGTTCCCTAAGAACTGCCTTGTGGGCCTCCCAGAGAATAGAGAGGGAGACGTCAGGGGTATTATTTTCTAAGAAATAGTTCTGTAAAGTTGTCTCTAGTTCCAATTTAGACGGGGTATGTTGGAGGAGAAAATTATTTAACTGCCAATTACTGGGTTTGCGGGTAGGGGTGCCTATCTCTAATGATATAATAACTGGGGCATGATCGGACCAGGAAATGGGTAGGATCTGAGCCGTTTTGGTAGCGCGTAGAGTGGCATTGTTGACGAAAAAATAGTCTTATCGGGAATGCATACGGTGAGGGGCAGAGAAGAATGTGTATTGTCTATCTCCTGGGTGTAAAGCCCGCCATGCATCAAATAGGGAATGACGTCTGGTTAATTGACCAAATAGTTTGGAGTCACGGGCGGCTCGGGTTTGAGGGGCTGTAGGGTTGATCACGTGGCAGTCTAGAGCTACCGAGTGAACCAAGTTAAAATCTCCGCCAATGATCAAATAATCATTGGGTAACCTAAACAGACGTGCAAAGACCTTAGATAGGAAGATACACTGATACACTGATACACTGATGGGTGTTGGGAGCGTAGATATTACAGATAGCTACCGCCTGCATTTGCCACTGGCCCCTCAGGATTATGTAGTGTCCCCTCGGGTCAATAAAGGACTCAGAGCATTTAAACGGGGAGCCTCTTTTAAATAAGATGGCCACACCCGCTCGTTTGCGGGCGCTAAAGGCCTGATAAACCTGAGGGTATTGTTTAGATGCAAAGGTGAAGGCGCCTCCCTTGTTAAAATGTGTTTCCTGTAATAGAGCTACGTCTGCCCCAGATCGCCTGAGCTCCCCCAACACCAGATGTCTTTTTTTGTTTGAGTTCAAACCATGGACATTAAACGACATGAGCTTAGCCATGGTCATTAGTGTATGTGTGCACACGATTACTTAACTTATCCAGCTGTGAGTCCTCTACAAAGTCCAGAAAGCGAGGAGATCCGGAAATGGGGTGCGACCAGGTGACCGTCCCAAACCCACGGCGAGCCAGGAAGGGGGAGGGGGTAGGAAGGAGAGAGAGGAAGAAGAATTGGGAGAGAAAAAAGAGAAAAAGAAAAGAATTGGTTATTAACATTTCAATTAGAAATAAGCATTTCGTTGTGGTCCCGGACAGTACACACCGCCCAGACTCCAATAAGTTCCAGTAGGTCCCCCCGGCCAAAGCCCCCAACTAGGGCCCGGTCCGGGGGGGCATAGTGAACCACTCAGAACAAAGTCAACTGTGTTTAAGTTCTCGGAGCAAGTTAACAAGGGGGAACTTTAGTAGGGTAAACCTCTAGGGGGACCAGTGATCAGAAAGTACTACCACTGACAAGTCTCCAAAAGGGGGTGCCCAATGTTGAAAACTAAATGATAGGCGGGGGGGCCTTCGGGGGAATGCATATAACTGTGATGAGAGGGGCAGGAGTAGGTAGCATGGCAGTCAGCCTTTTTTTTCAGACGATTTTGTCTGGCTTGTCCCCTGTTCTGTGGGCCTGGAGGCGCTATGGCGGGCTTGCGTCTGCGGTTGAGGGGAGTTAGGGGGGGGACCATACTTTGGTTGGGGGGTGCATCCTCCATATTGTGCCTCTGTTACATGTCCATGATCCCATATTCCCTCTGGGTCTGGCAGTGGGGGGAAATCACTAGGTTTCAGTGAGGGGGTAGGAGAGTCCGTTCCTCCCAGGGATAGGGATGGATCTGACACTGAGCGCAGCAGCTGCGGAAAGGCCTCTGAACACTGCGTGTAAGAGGCTGCAGTGAGGCCTAGTAAAGTGTCCCGGGGTGCGCTCTGAGGCTTTCCTTGTGCTGGGAGAGGTGGGGATGGACTCACCGCTGCAGATCCCCTGCTCATCTGTCCCTCTGTCTCCCGCTCCAGGTCCGCTACACGCTGGGGTAGTGGAGACGATGCCGGGCTCTGCTGTAGCGACGGCCTCATGGAGGAGGTGGGGGCCGTTGGCGCCATCTTGTCCCGCCCGTCCTCGGACATGGAGGGCATTTTAAAGTACTCGTGGAGGTTTGTAGTGGAGCCGAATGGCGACTGGGACGATCCCCTGGGCTTGGAGGATCTGGTTCTCCTGTTACTTCCCATATAATGTAGCTGAAAATCTCCCTTTCAGGCCTTAAAGCTGTGGGCTAGTGGAGAGCTGGGAGTTCAAGCGTCCATGCAGGGCAGCTTCCGGTCACGCCCCCCGCATCGTCACCTTTCAATACCTCAAAGACACATATGATATTCCAGGTTCTGAGAAATTCCATTACCTCCAAATTCTCCATCTGTTGGAATCCCTGGCAAAAAAACATAAGTGGTCAACGATGACCACGGCATGTGAATCCAGATGTCGGATGTCCTCCACATCCCAAGGTCTCATTTCTCTATTATACTCCTCCATTCTAAATAATTTGAACTTGCGTACCCCATCTTACTGCTCCAACTGGGAAAGGGACTTTTGCGCCATGCAAACCCTCAGACCTGGAATAAAATTTGGGAGGCATTATTTCATTTTTCCCATAAACTACCTTAGAAAACTCTTTCAAACTCTTGTCCTGGTGGTACTTTACTCTGGCTAGAATTGCTAAATGTCTCCCTGCCTACCCTTCTACATGCTTTAGAGCAGTGGTTCTCAACTCCAGTCCTCGGGACCCACCAACAGGCCAGATTTTAAGTATTACCTGCAATCACTGAGCAGCAAGTGATATCAACTGTGATGTATTTCAGCTATCTTGCAAACCTGGCCTGTTGGTGGGTCCTGAGGCCTGGAGTTGAGAACCACTGCTTTAGAGGATGCTCAGACCTAGGCAATATGAAGCATATATATGGTAGATATGTCCTAAGGTAAAACACCTGTGGATAAGGGTCTACAACATGGTCAGTTCGGTGCTACACATCAATTTCCAAAAAGACCCTTGGGAGACACTTCTACAGAAACAGATAGAAGGCGCTACCAAACCAGAGCGTGCTTTGGTGGCCCACATATTCTTGGCCACGAAACAAAATTGCAAAAGTGTGGAAGACACTGATTCTCAACTTCGTTGAAGTGAAAAGTCGGGTGCATGGTACTCTAGAAAATGAGAAATTGACAGCGATTTTAACTGACACACACAATAAATTTCTACGTAACTGGTAGGATTACTTTCCCATCAACACAACCACCTACGCGCTTCTTGAAACTGTAATCTATTATGGCATGTTAATATTTTTGCAGTGAGCCTCCAGGACAGGGATGGCCACCTCCTCTGTACCCCCCCCCCCCTTTTTTTTGTTCTTCTCTCTCCCTTTCCTTTTTCACTTTTCTCTTTTCATCTCTTTCTTCTGATCCTCTCAGCTTCGGAAATGGCTTTTTTGCCCACAAACAAGAGCGGTGCCCACTTTTTGGTCCCATTGATGACTGCATTGTCTTCAGTTCTATGGTCCCCAGCTGAAGGGCCCACCTAACAATTTTTTGTTTACAAACTATTTTTATTGGGTACAAAGAAATGGTACAAAAAGCTTTTGTCATATGCCATAAAAAGTACAATAAAGGTAATTTTTACATATGGATTAACAAAATATATTGTGTGATTATTGATAGAAATATATTTTAAAAAATATACATATATTATATTGTTCATTGATCACCAGTATTTGGTAAAGTTAGTCAGGGTTGAAAAAGAGATTGGCATGGTTAAACCATGGGTCGTATTTTTTTAAATGTACCATATATACTCGAGTATAAGTCGAATTTTTCAGCACATTTTTTTGTGCTGAAAGTGCCCCCCTCCACTTATACTCGAGTCAAGCACTTTTCTGCAGCAAAAAATTCATTTTCCGAACCGACTTTGGGGCCCCGTATGTCAGGGCTACTTTGGTGTGCAAACCCAGTGGAACTGGTACCATAACATATCCAGAGCTGAAGTTCCTAGCACTAAGTGGCCCCAAAATACGGGGCCCCAAAATCGGTTCGGAAAATGTCATTCTCTGCTGCAGAAAAGTGCTTGACATTTTCTGAACCGAATTTGGGGCTGCATATCTCAGGGCCACTTGGTGCTAAGAACCCCAAATTTGGTATGCAAACCCAGTGGAACTGGTACCATAACATATCCAGAGCTGGGGTTCTTAGCGCCAAGTGGCCCTGAGATACAGGGCCCCAAAACCGGTTCAGAAAATGTCATTCTCTGTTGCAGAAAAGTGCTTGACATTTTCTGAACTGATATTTGGGGCCCTGTATCTCAGGGCCACTTGATGCTAGAAACTCCAGCTTTAGAAATTTTATGGTGCTAGTTCCTCTAGGTTTGCACACCAAATTTGGGGTTCTTAGCACTAAGTGGCCCCGAGATACGGGGCCCCAAATTCGGTCAACTGTGTCCATCTGCAGCAATGTCATTTCGGGACACTTTGGGTCCAGAGACCCCAAATTTTGGCTGCAGCTAGGGGGCATCTAGGAACCCTTAACTACCGATTTTGAAGTTATGGGGACCTATGGCTGCAAATGGGCACATTGAGGCTGCAAATGGGCATTGTTGACCCTCTTTTCCACTTCCAGTAGCTGTGCATTTCTCACCCTCGTCTTATACTCGGGTCAATAAGTTTTTCCCATTTTTTTTGTGGTAAATTAGGGCCTCGACTTATACTCGAGTATATACGGTAATTATGTAATTATTGTATTCTGTAGTGTGTGAAAGATTTTCTCCATAAGATTAATATTATTGATTCTGGTTTTCAAGTGTGTTAGAGGGACTGAAGACAATTTCCAATGGCATGCTATCAACCAGTGTATTGCAACACATACTATGTGTATCAGTCTCATATTATGGATGGAGAGTCCAATGATAGGGAAAAACAGTTATGGAGAGTGAGGTTTATACTACTATCTGATATTTTGGAAGCAAATTTTTCTAGTTGCTTCCAGATCTAAATAACCTTTTCACAAAAAATGTGTGAGAAGGAACCTGTGGAATTTCAACCTCCTGAAGCATGTCTGAGGGGCATCAGGGAAGAAGGCATGAATTTTAACCGGAGTATAATACCACCTTGTAAATATTTTAATTGCAGTCTCTTTAATCGTGATTGATCTTGTGCATTTGTGTAAATTGTTGATGCAACTGTCCCAGTTTTCAGTTGTGAAGGAGAAGTCACACTCTTGCTCCCATTTGTGCATGTCGGGGAGTTTGATTTGTTCTGTGTTATTAACTAGATTAGAGTAAATTTCTGATATCAGACCTGATCTCCTAGGTGACTTTAGACATATGTATTTCGAAGAATGATGGTGGGAGTGAGTTTACTGTTTGGAAATAATGTGCTAAATAAAATGTCTAATCTGGAGGAATTTATTAAACTCTGAATTGGGGATCTGATGTCTAGATTTTAGTGAAGATAATGAGGTGAAGTTGTTGTTTTCTAAAAAAAAAAAATTAAAGAGTGATATTAGGTTGTTGCTTGTCCACCATGAAAAGTCTCCAGCTTCATGTGTATTTATGGAGGAATTTTGGATCTCCAATAAAAGAAGCAAGTGGGGGTGTGTTAGAAATCAGATTGTATTTTTTTTTGTTGTGAAGTTTCCATAATTGGTATGATTGTGAGACTAGTTGATTAAGGTTTGAAATCTTGTTACCCCAATAATATACCTGAGATAGAAAATGGTAGAATGGAATCTTTTTCAAATCTAACCCATGGGATTTTGGGGTTGAGAATGTGCCATTGTGCTATTTGTGCCCATCTGGCGGCTAAGTAATATAAAAGGGCCCACCTAACAATTTAATGTTGCTTGGCTTGTTTATTCTTTATTTTCGCATCATTGGTTAATGTTCAATATTTGCGGAGAGAAACTTCTTTTGAATCTGTACATGGTATTGCATAATTCTCCCTCACTATGTAAGAGTCCATTTTTCTTATCGTTTCTAATAAAATTCAAGTGAAAGGAAAAAAAAAAAGATTGGTTAAACCCACACATGCTTTCGTACCACTACTATTCCTTTATATTGGATTCTGGAATTTACAAATACACTTAAAAATTGTATGAAAGGTTTAACACTGGGAAACACTTTTTGATAACGTGCATTTTATATACAACGCATCTGGAAAGTATTCACAACGCTTCACTTTTTCCACATTTTGTTATGTTACAGCCTTATTCCAAAATGGATTCAATTCATTATTTTCCTCAAAATTCTACAAACATTACCCCATAATGACAACGTGAAAGAAGTTTTTTTTTAGAAATCTTTGCAAATTTATTAAAAAAAATAAAAAATCCCATGTACATAAGTATCACAGCCTTTGCCATGACACTCAGAATTGAGCTCAGGGACATCCTGTTTCCACTGATCATCCTTGAGATGTTTCTACAACTTGATTGAAGTCCACCTGTGGTAAATTCAGTTGATTGGACATGATTTGGAAAGGCACACACCTGTCTATATAAGGTCCCACAGTTACCAGTGCATGTCAAAGCACAAACCAAGCCATGAAGTCCAAGGAATTGTCTGTAGACCTCCGAGACAAGATTGTATGGAGGCACAGATCTGGGGAAGGGTACAGAAACATTTCTGAAGCATTGAAGGTCCCAATGAGCACAGTGGCCTCCATCATCCGTAAGTGGAAGAAGTTTGGAACCACCAGGACTCTTCCTAGAGGGGGCCGCCCGGCCAAACTGAGTGATGGGGGGAGAAGAGCCTTAGTCGGGGAGGTGACCAAGAACCTGATGGTCACTCTGACAGAGCTCCAGCGCTTCTCTGTGGAGAGAGGAGAACCTTCCAGAAGAACAACCATCTCTGCAGCACTCCACTTATAAGGCCTGTATGGTAGAGTGGCAAGACGAAAGCCACTCCTCAGTAAAAGGCACATGACAGCCCACCTGGAGTTTGCCAAAAGGCACCTGAAGGTCTCTCAGACCATGAGAAACAAAATTCTCTGGTCTGATGAAACAAAGATTGAACTCTTTGGCCTCAATGGCAAGCGTCATGTCTGGAGGAAACCAGGCACTGCTCATCACCTGGCCAATACTATCCCTACAATGAAGCATGGTGGTGGCAGCATCATGCTGTGGGGTTGTTTTTCAGCAGCAGGAACTTGGAGACTAGTCAGGATCTAGGGAAAGATGAATGCAGCAATGTACAGAGACATCCTTGATAAAAAACCTGTTCCAAAGCGCTCTGGACCTCAGACTGGGGTGAAGGATCATCTTCCAACAGGACAATGACCCTAAGCACACAGCCAAGATAACAAAGGAGTGGCTACGGCACAACTCTGTGAATGTCCTTGAGTGGCCCAGCCAGAGCCCAGACTTGAACCCGATTGAACATCTCTGGAGAGATCTGAAAATGGTTGTGCACCGACGCTCCCCATCCAACCTGATGGAGCTTGAGAGGTCCTGCAAAGAAGAATGGGAGAAACTGCCCAAAAATAGGTGTGCCAAGCTTGTATCATCATACTCAAAAAGACTTGAGGCTGTAATTGGTGCCAAAGGAGCTTCACCAAAGTATTGAGCAAAAGCTGTGAATACTTATGTACATGGGATTGTTTTTATTTTTAATACATTTGCAAAGATTTCAAACAAACTTCTTTCCTGTTGTCATTATGGGGGATTGTTTGTAGAATTTTGGAATAAGGCTGTAACGTAACAAAATGTGGAAAAGGTGAAGCGCTGTGAATACTTTCCGGATGCACTGTATGTCTGTTTGCTTCTTTTAGATGTAAGTCGTCAGTTGACCTTAAATAAACCCATTGCTTTATACTGTAATTATTGCTACACTTAGTCTGGCGCCCCCTTGTGTCCCCATTTTAGAATCACCATTTAAATACTTGTCATTTGCAATCATATCTCCTAGTAAAGGTACCCCAACAGTCATACATAAAATTAAAAGGAAAAAAAAAAACACGGCAGACCAAAATGATGCCACCTGTAAAAAAATAAATGTAGTTGACGAAAAAACAAAATTGTAATAAATACAGGGAGGGGTGTCGCTAATTTGTGCTAAAATCACCCGTAACACAGCCAGCAAACACCCGCCGCATTTGAGAAGCGTTAATGCTTTTACGGTCTGTGAAAGGTAGGTGTTATTGTCGTTAATGACGTGGTTGTTTCGCAGATAATTACGAGACGAGCTTTAATAGCTCTTAATGAAATTCATTTTAATTATTTCATAATGTTGTTACAGGTAGGCAGGTAATTAGGAGGCTGCAATGTGCAGTATTGTCGATCTGTCATAATGTGCCGTGTAGTTCTTAAAATGAGATGGGTAATGGGACTTGGATGGAGGATTGTGATAAATGAATACACATCCCTGAGCAATATCCAGGCTGAGCTTTAATTACCGTCAGGCGGAAGTCTTCAACTGCGTTGGTTAATTAAGGTGCGTGTTGGCTTAGCATCTCTTTGTTGCTCATTTAAAACGCATCTGAAACCATATTTGAAAGGGTTTACCTATTTATCTGTAACCATTTGATGTCTTAATCCAAGAACAAAAACGGCATATGTTGCAGCTTACCGGTGCTTAGACGTGGTGGCTGCTTTAGTTTTCTTTTTTCAGGCTTTTTTTCTTCTTTTTTTTCACCTGTCCTAGGGTGACAACATTCACTGTACTGTATCTATGGAGAAGCAGCGCTGTCACCCCAGGACAGGAATACCCCCACCTCTCCTCATCCCAATAATAAAGTAGGGAGGTGTTCTTTGGTCTGCAGAACAATGTAACATTGTAGCACAGGCAGAGAGCACAGGATGTTATCGGCTCACAGGTTTTCTGTCAGGATCACCAAGTACTTTCCAATATATGGCAGTATTGCACCTCTGTCCAGCAACCCCTTGGTTTGGCGGCCTTGTCCCAAGTTCTCAACAAAGAATACCAGGAACCATTAGAGCAGGGGTGTCAAACTCAATTTCATTGCGAGCCACATCAGAGCAGTATGGTTGCTCTCAAAGGGCCAGTTGTATCTGGGGTGTGCTATGTACAGAGTGCAGTGTTCAGCAGAGAGCTACATACAGAGTGCAGAGTTCAGAATTAAGCTTCAGGAGTGCATTATGTGCAGAGTGCAGGGTTCAGGAGTGCGTTATGTGCAGAGTGCAGCGTTCAGAAGTGCACAACATACTGAGTGCAGGGTTCAGGAGTGCGCTATGTACAGAGTGCAGCATTCAAGAGTGCATTATATGCAGGGTTCAGGAGTGCGTTATGTGCAGAGTGCAGGGCTCAGGAGTGCGCTACGTACAGAGTGCAGGGTTCAGGAGTGCGCTACGTACAGAGTGCAGGGTTCAGGAGTGCGTATGTGCAGGGTCCAGGAGTGCGCTACGTACAAAGTGCAGGGTCCAGGAGTGCGCTATGTACAGAGTGCAGGGTCCAGGAGTGCGCTATGTACAGAGTGCAGGGTCCAGGAGTGCGCTATGTACAGAGTGCAGGGTCCAGGAGTGCGCTATGTACAGAGTGCAGGGTCCAGGAGTGCGCTACGTACAGAGTGCAGGGTCCAGGAGTGCGCTACGTACAGAGTGCAGGGTCCAGGAGTGCACAATGTACAGAGTGCAGGGACCAGGAATGTGCTACATACAGAGTGCAGGGTTCAGGAGTGTGCTACATACGTAGTGCAGGGTTCAGAAGTGCGCTACATACAGAGTGCAGGGTTTAGGAGTGTGCTACGTACAGAGTGCAGAGTTCAGGAGTGCATTATCTACAGCGTGTAGGATTTACAAGGCCTCTCATACAGCTCCGGCTTGAGGGTTACTGATGGTAAGACAGCAGCCGCTGGAGCACGGCAGGGTAAGAGTGCTTCGGATCAGTCCAGTAGTCTGTGCGGGTAGTAGCTTGAAACCCACAGGAAGGAAGCCAGGATTGGCTGATAGCAGGCAGATGAGACAGCAGACAGGCTGGCAGGGCTTGGCCGATGAGAGACTGTGGATGGACAACAGGGAGCAGGAGCCTGAAGATGCTGAGCTTTACTGAAGGAGCTGTAGCAGGGTCAGACGAGCCGGGTCGGTAACGGGCTGGCAGATCAGGCATAAACGGCAGGCAGTAGCATAGCCGGGCACAGGCAGAGTTGGCAACAGATGCAGGATCAAACAGGAGCAGCAGACAGAGACAGAATCTGGGATGAAGCCAGGGAGCGGAGCAGGTAGCAGACAGGAATGGTCGGGAGCAAGCCTGTCAATGTAAGAAGGTGCTCCTAACAACAACTCGTTATGTGTATAAAAGACACCTGTCCACAGAATATCTTTCTTCCAATCAAACCTCACTATCATGGGCAAGACCAAAGAGCTGTCAAAGGATGTCAGAACAAGATTGTAGACCTGCACAACGCCCTCAGTCTGGAGCTGCATGCAAGATTTCGCCTCATGGGGTGAGGATGATCATTATAAAAGTGAGGGATCATCCCAAAACTACACAGGAGGAGCTTATGAATGATCTCAAGGCAGTTGGGACCACAGTCACCAAACCATTAGTAACGCCATTATGGATTGAAATCCTGCAGCCCCAGCAAGGTCTCCCTCCTCATGAAGACACATGTACAGGCCCGTCTGAAGTTTGCCAATAAACATCTAAATGATTCAGAGAAGGATTGGGAGAAAGTGTTGTGGTCAGATGAGGCCAAAATTGAGCTCTTTGGCATTAACTTGACTCGCCGTGTTTGGAGGAAGAAAAATGTTGACTATGACCCTAAGAACACTATCCCTACAGTCAAGCATGGAGGTGGAAACATGATGCTTTGGGGCTGTTTCTCTGCTAAAGGTACAGGCCGACTTTGCCACATTAAGGGACCAGTGGACGAGGCCATGTATTGTAAAATCTTAGATGAGACCCTTCTTCCCTCCAGAAAAACCAGCCAGAAAACTTAAGATGGGTCGTAGATGGGTCTTCCAGCATGACAATGACCCAAAACATACTGCCAAGGCAACAAAGGAGTGGCTCAAGAAGAAGCACATTAAGGTCATGGAGTGGCCTAGCCAGTCTCCAGACCTTTATCCTATAGAAAATACAGTATATGGAGGGAGCTGAAACTTCAAGTTCCCAAAAGACAGCCAAGAAACCTTAAAGCAGAACTTCAGTCATTTTTTTCAACTTTCTATCTATTAAATCCTCTGCCCTTGTTGTTAAATCTTCTGCCCTTGTTGCTGTTTTAACTTTGGATAGTAAAACATTTTTTTTCTGCCAGTAAATACCTTATACAGCCCACTTCCTGTTTCCATAGTTGCCAACATTGTAAAAAAAAAAATGTGGGACACTTTTGTGGCTGTAGGAGGAGCCGTACAATTAGGCATTCATTTGTAGGCATGGCTTAGGAAAAAACACAAGTGCGGCGCGCGTGGTTCACGCGACATAGTGGGCGTGGCTTAAATGGGCGTGGCTCGAGAGGGTGTGGTTAGAGTCTGAGATGAATGAGGGATGAAGAGGGAAAGGGGGAAAGGGGGAGAGGGAAATGATGGGACAGCAGCCCCAGATCCTACACAATAAAAATATGTGTATTCTAGAAAGTTTAACAATCAGCAGATAAAGATACTCCAAAAGCCTGGTGTTAGCACTTCAATCATCCCGGCACCATGGTTGTTATGGTGTCAGGATGATTGAAGTGCATTATTTCCATTATTAAATTGTAATATAAAATGAAATCATTCAACTCACCATAATGCAGAATCAGTGGGAGCCCTGAGCGTGTCACTAGCCACATCGCCTGCCACCAGCCGTCCGTCCTTGCGTCATATGTCCCAGCAGAGTCCGTCCTTGCATCAGGTGTCCCAGCAAAGTCCATCCTTGCATCAGGTGCCCCCAGCAGAGTCCGTCCTTGCATCAGGTGCCCCCAGCAGAGTCCGTCCTTGCATCAGGTGCCCCCAGCGGAGCCCCCCTTAAATCAGATGTCCCCAGCGGAGCCCCCCTCACACCAGGTGTCCCCGGCGGAGCCCCCCTCACATCAGGTGTCCCCAGCGGAGCTCCCCCTCACATTAGGTGTCCCCGGCGGAGCTCCCCCTCACATTAGGTGTCCCCGGCAGAGCTCCCCCTCGCATCAGGTGTCCCCGGCAGAGCCCTCCCTCACATCAGGTGTCCCCGGCAGAGCCCCCCCTCACATCAGGTGTCCCCGGCAGAGCCCCCCCTCACATCAGGTGTCCCCGGCAGAGCCCCCCTCACATCAGGTGTCCCCGGCAGAGCCCCCCCTCACATCAGGTGTCCCCGACAGAGCCCTCCCTCACATCAGGTGTCCCCGGCAGAGCCCCCCCTCACATCAGGTGTCCCCGGCAGAGCCCCCCCCCTCACATCAGGTGTCCCCGGCAGAGCCCCCCCTCACATCAGGTGTCCCCGGCAGAGCCCCCCCTCACATCAGGTGTCCCCGGCAGAGCCCCCCTCACATCAGGTGTCCCCGGCAGAGCCCCCCTCACATTAGGTGTCCCCGGCAGAGCTCCCCCTCACATTAGGTGTCCCCAGTGGAGCCCTCCCTCACATCAGGTGTCCCCGGCAGAGCCCCCCCTCACATCAGGTGTCCCTGGCAGAGCCCCCCCTCACATCAGGTGTCCCTGGCAGAGCCCCCCCTCACATCAGGTGTCCCCAGTGGAGCCCCCTTCACATTAGGTGTCCCCAGTCAGTGGAGCCCCCCTCACATCAGGTGTCCCCGGCAGAGCCCCCCCTCACATCAGGTGTCCCCGGCAGAGCCCCCCCTCACATCAGGTGTCCCCAGCGGAGCCCCCCTCACATTAGGTGTCCCCAGTGGAGCCCCCCTCACATTAGGTGTCCCCAGTGGAGCCCCCCCTCACATTAGGTGTCCCCAGTCAGTGGAGCCCCCCCTCACATCAAGTGTCCCCAGTCAGTGGAGCCCCCCCTCACATTAGGTGTCCCCAGTCAGCGGAGCCCCCCTCACATTAGGTGTCCCCAGTCAGTGGAGCCCCCCTCACATCAGGTGTCCCCAGTCAGTGGAGCCCCCCCTCACATCAGGTGTCCCCAGTCAGTGGAGCCCCCCTCACATCAGGTGTCCCCAGTCAGTGGAGCCCCCCCTCACATTAGGTGTCCCCAGTCAGTGGAGCCCCCCCTCACATTAGGTGTCCCCAGTCAGTGGAGCCCCCCCCTCACATCAGGTGTCCCCAGTGGAGCCCCCCTTACATCAGGTGTCCCCAGTGGAGCCTCCCTTACATCAGATTCCCACAGCGGTGGTGCGCCCCCCCCACCTCAGAGGTGTCCTTGTGTCTGCATGGCTAGAACCCCGTCCCTTTCCATAACTGACTGGCTGGCAGCGGGGGGTAGACTGGGCGAGGCGGGGCGGAGGGTGGGCGGCGACGCAGGAGCTCCGTCTAGCCCCGCCCCAGCCATCTTCCCGAACTTCTTTAAGATGGCGGCCGGTGGAGACAATGTCTCCGCCGGCCGCGGACTTCTAGCGGCGGCTTCGAAAATCGAGAACCGGATTTCTCGGGACATTCCCAGGGACACCACAAATTCGGGAATGGAGTCCAAGTTGGCAACTATGTGTTTCTTGTCTGGTAAAAAGCCTAGACTTATCACATCATGCACAGCTCTCTCTCTCTCACTCTCCTGAGAGTTTGCCAGGAAGGGGGGGGGGTGAGTAAGAGGGCCAATGAGAGCTGCAGAGCTGGAGGTGTGCATCTGTGTCTGTAAATCCAGGAAGTGAACAGGCAGCAGCTTCAGCTGCCCAGAGTTAAAATGGTTGCAGCCAGACTCCGTGGAGGGAGATTTCTGCAGCATATTTGGCAAGTACAGAATCCCAGTATATATAAAATAATATGCAAAGTGGTTGGAGGGAAGCTTTAGAATGGCAAAGATGTTTTTATTACAAACTATGTGACCAGACTGCAGTTCTTCTTTAAGGATTTAGAGAAGACCTGTAAAGAAGAGAGGACCAAAATCCCTCCTGAGATGTGTGCAAACCTGGTCACCAACTACAAGAAACGTCTGACCTCTGTGATCACCAACAAGGGTTTCTCCACCAACTACTAAGTCATGTTTTGCTTGGGGATCAAATACATATTTTACTCACTGAACTGCAACTTTATTTATAACATTTATATTATATGTTTTTTCTGGATATTTAGTTAATATTCTGTTTCTGTTATATAAAATACACCTATGATAAAAATGATAGACCCTTCATTTCTTTGTAAGTGGGCAAACCTACAAAATCTGCAGGGAAATCACATCATTATTTTCCCCGCTGTAAGTGGAGTTGAACCCTGAATTCTAATCCCAGGTCTAGGACGCTGCAGTCCGGTTAGCTATTAAAAAGGTGTTTTCCTCCTATTAATGGAAAATAGACGGCAGAAGGTGAGTGACCTCTGTCAGCAGAAGTAATCGCTCAGGATTGTACACTGACTTGTAACAGTCGGCACAAAGATGAAGGGATAATCAATAAGCGGGGTTATCGGTTCAATCATTTCTATTGATTGTGTATTCAGGTCACAGGAAAGGCCGCACACAGAGCGATACTCACTGATTGCACATGCCAGGGTAGTCCCGGGTCCTGCACTCTATTCCCACCTGGAGCCCCATCAGTGCCACTTACCCGGAGAAAACCTAACTGATGTGACTGCTAGAGCGATCGTTTCATGACGAGGGAAGAATATTACTATAGAGCTTACAGAGGGAATAAGAACGCAACCAACACCAGGATTATATACAATATACTGAACCAGCACTGCTTCCTCCTCCGCTATCTGACACATGGTCACCTTATATACAGATTACTGATCCGGCACTGCTTCCTCCTCCACTATCTGACAAATGGTCACCTTTTATACAGATTACTGATCCGGCACTGCTTCCTCCTCCACTATCTGACACATGGTCACCTTAAATACAGATTACTGATCCGGCACTGCTTCCTCCTCCACTATCTGACACATGGTCACCTTATATACAGATTACTGATCCGGCACTGCTTCCTCCTCCACTATCTGACACATGGTCACCTTATATACAGATTACTGATCCGGCACTGCTTCCTCCTCCACTATCTGACAAATGGTCACCTTTTATACAGATTACTGATCCGGCACTGCTTCCTCCTCCACTATCTGACACATGGTCACCTTAAATACAGATTACTGATCCGGCACTGCTTCCTCCTCCACTATCTGACACATGGTCACCTTATATACAGATTACTGATCCGGCACTGCTTCCTCCTCCACTATCTGACACATGGTCACCTTATATACAGATTACTGATCCGGCACTGCTTCCTCCTCCACTATCTGACACTTGGTCACCTTATATACAGATTACTGATCCGGCACTGCTTCCTCCTCCACTGTCCGACACATGGTCACCTTATATACAGATTACTGATCCGGCACTGCTTCCTCCTCCATTATCTGACACATGGTCACCTTATATACAGATTACTGAACCGGCACTGCTTCCTCCTCCACTATACGACAAATGGTCACCTTATATACAGATTACTGATCCGGCACTGCTTCCTCCTCCACTATCTTACACATGGTCACCTTATATACAGATTACTGAACCGGCACTGCTTCCTCCTCCACTATCCGACAAATGGTCACCTTATATACAGATTACTGATCCGGCACTGCTTCCTCCTCCACTATCTGACACATGGTCACCTTATATACAGATTAGTGATCCGGCACTGCTTCCTCCTCCACTATCTGACACACGGTCACCTTATATACAGATTACTGATCCGGCACTGCTTCCTCCTCCACTATCCGACAAATGGTCACCTTATATACAGATTACTGATCCGGCACTGCTTCCTCCTCCACTATCTGACACAATGGGGGTTGTTTACTACGGCGCTGCGATTATTATCACCAATTAGCGCTCAAATTTTTGTGATCGTGCTAATTAGCGCTAAAAATGGAATTCACTATAGCACTGGTGAAAAAATACTCCCAAAATCGAATTTACTATAGCTCCCAGAAAACAGATAGCGCCCTTATAAACCCTTATAAACCCTTATCCTTATGCATACACACGAGCGGACTTTCTGGCAGACTTGGTCCGGCGGACCGGACTCCGTCGGACAATTCGATTGTGTGTGGGCTCCAGCGGACTTTTTTTTCCCCAAAAGTCCGACGGACCTAGAAATAAAACATGTTTCAAATCTTTCCGATGGACTCGAATCCGGTCGAAAAATCCACTCGTCTGTATGCTAGTCCGACGGACAAAAACTGACGCTAGGGCAGTTATTGGCTACTGGCTGTCAACTTCCTTGTTTTTAGTCCGGTCGTACGTCATCACGTACGAATCCGTCGGACTTTAGTGTGATTGTGTGTGTCCAAGTCCGTTTGTTTGAAAGTCCGGCGGACCTACACTGCAAAGTCAGTCGGAAAGACTGTCGGACCTAGTCCATTGAAAACTCCGCTCGTGTGTACGCGGCATTACACTGCTAGAACCTGGAGAATTGCACATGGAAATAATGTTTAGATCATGATATGATCACCTAAGTGGTACTGAAATATGTGGAATATTGTTTAAAGATAATCTGCTTTTAAACTGCTTGAAAAAGTGTTATAGACACTGAAATATCCTTAAAAGTCTGAGAAAGGATCAATTCCCCGTCTCTTTACAACTAGGTGCCAGCACAACTGAGCATGCTCAGACATGCAAACTACTCTCAATTGAACTCCCATGCCTTTTTTAAAGGGCGCTATAGTAAATACCAAAATTAGCGCTGGACTAAAATGCGTTTTTGAGCGTGAAAATGTGCGCTATATAGCCCAATGCAAGTTTCAGCCATTGATTCTAATGGTACAATGGTAACTTTCCCAAATAAATACTTTAACCGCTTGCCGACCAACCGCAGCAGTTTTACTGCGGCAGAATGGCACAGCTGGGCGAATCAACCTTACCTTATGTTGCTTCGCCTTTTGGCCACTAGGGGCGCACATGCGCCCGCAGCATGTGCCCGGAGCCGATGCGAGTGCCCGGTGGACGCAAGGGCTCCCGTGATCGCTCGTGACAGAGCGAGAACCAGGATCTGTGTGTGTAAACACACAGATCCCGGTTCTTTCAGGGGAGAGGAGACAGATCGTGTGTTCATACTATGTATGAGCACCGATCTCTCTCCTCCTAGACAGCCCCCTCCCCCCTACAGTTAGAAACACACATAGGGAACACAGTTAACCCCGTGATCGCCCCCTCAAAAACCCCTTCCCTACCAGTGACATTTACACTGTAATCAGTGCATTTGTATAGCTCTGATCACTGTATAATTGTCAATGGTTTCAAAAATGTGTCCGATGTGTCCGCCATAATGTCGCAGTCCCGATAAAAATTGCAGATCGCCGCCATTACTAGTAAAAAAAATTAATAATAATAAAAATGCCATAATTCTATCCCCTATTTTGTAGACGCTATAACTTTTGAAGATACCAATCAATATACGCTTACTGCGATATTTTTTTTTACCAAAAATATGTAGAAGAATACATATCAGCCTAAACTGAGGAAAAAATTAGGTTTTTTTTTATAAAAAATGTGGGATATTTATTATAGCAAAAAGTAGAAGATATTGTGTGTTTTTTTCAAAATTGTCGCTCTTCTTTTGTTTATAGCGCAAAAAATAAAAACTGCAGAGGTGATAAATACCACCAAAAGAAAGCTCTATTTGTGGGAGAAAAGACGTCAATTTTGTTTGGGTGCAACGTCGCACGACCACAAAATTGTCATTCAAAGCAACGCAGTGCCGAATCGCAAAAAATGCCCTGTCATTTAGCAGCCAAGTCTTCCGAGGCTGAAGAGGATAATGTTGAGATGAATGTATCTTTCTCTCAAATAAATTGCCCTTGCAACAATGTTGCTTCTACATTATCTATTTTTTCTTTCTATAAGAGTGCTAAAATGTGTAATTCTAGCAGCGGTTCTGTTCGCAGCAGAACATGCAAAAAATTTGTGCGAACAGCGTTAAAGTCTATGGGACTCGAATGTGAAAAATCAAAAGTGCTCATTTTAAAGGCTTATATGCAAGTTATTGTCATAAAAAGTGTTTGGGGACCTGGGTCCTGCCCCAGGGGACATGTATCAATGCAAAAAAAAGTTTTTAAAAGGGACGTTTTTTCAGGAGCAGTGATTTTAATAATGGTTAAAGTGAAGCAATAAAAATTAAATATTGTGCCTGGGGGGGGTCTCCTTAGACTGCCTGTAAAGTAGCGCATCTTTCCCATGTTCATAACAGCACCACAGCAAAATAACATTTCTAAAGGAAGAAATGTCATTTAAATCTGCCTGCGGCAGTAATGTATTGTCGGATCCCGGTACTATAGCTAAAAATCATTGAAAAAAAACAGCGTGGGTTTCCCCCCAGTCCAAATTTTTTTTAAAAATGGCGTGGGGGTCCTTTAGGTCTGGTATGGATTTTAAGGGGAACCCCGCACCAAAATGTAAAAAAAAAAAAAAGGCATGTGGGTCCCCCCAAAATCCATACCAGAGCCTTATCTGAGCACACAACCTGGCAGGCCTCAGGAAAAAGGGGGATGAGAGAGTGGCCCACCCCCCTCCTGAACCGTACTAGACCACATGCCCTCAACATGGGGAGGGTGCTTTGGGGCCTCTTCCAAGGGCCTCTTCCCCAAAACCCTTGCCTGGTGGTTGTGGGGGTCTGTGAGCAGGGGGCTTATCGGAATCTGGAAGCTCCCCATTTTTACATTTTGACACTTTTTTTGGTGAATGAGTAGGGGTACCATCTACCCGCTACCCATTGTATAGAGCGGCACACCCCCATCCTGAACCGTACCAGGCCACATGCCCTCAACATGGGGAGGGTGCATTGGGGTCCCCCCAAAACACCTTGTCCCCATGTTGATAGGGACAAGGGCCTCTTCCCCACAACCCTTGCCTGGTAATTGTGGGGGTCTGCGGGCGGGGGGCTTATCGGAATCTGGAAGCCCCCTTTGACAAGGGTGCCCCAGATCCTGCCCCCCCCCATGTGAATGAGTATGGGGTACATCATAACACTACCCATTCACCAACAAAAGTAGTGTAGTGTGACAAAAGACAATAGCCAATCTTTGATAAGTCCTTTATTAAAAATGTCTTCTTCCTCTGGTCTTCTCCTTCTTTCTTCTTCCTCCAGTCTTCCTCCAGCTTCTTCTTCCCCTGCTTCTTCCTCCGTTTTTTTTCCATCCCTCACTTCTTCCTCTGGTCTTCTTCTTCTTCCTCCGCCACCGCTGCTGCCACCGACCTGATGAAGATATAAAAACGACCCTTCTACAGTGCTGCGGCCCGGAAGGAGAAGTCGGAGGAAGAAGGAGAAGACCAGAGGAACACGTTTTGTGGAGATCAGCTCCCCACTTCCTGGCAGGCGGCTAATCTGGTCCCAACAGCTTGGCGATCAGCAGTCCCAAACGATCAGCTCTCGGGCCCTCACAAAGGCAACAGTCTCTCAACTCCATTCCTGAAGATGCAGTGAGTCTGTCTCTGAGGGCAGCTCTAACAGGCTCAGTTGCGGGTATGTCCTCTCAACCCGATGTGGGTGAACAGGCACAGCAATAGTTCCTTTTAGCTCCTCTCTTGCGGCTCTGGTCCCTTTGATGGGAGACACAGACCTTGAACGCAGGTCTGTGCCAATCGCTCTCTTCCCTGGACTACAGTGTTCTGGATCTCTTTGCCTAGGAAAACTGTAATGTTCTCCTCCTCTCCGTGCAACAACTTGTGAAAATTTAATTTCAGTAGCCATTAGTCTCCAATAGCAAATATGGTGCAATGCCCCCTTCAGAATTGCAATTCCCGTCTTCCATAGCCTCTGCCCAGCAAGTTCTCCCTGAGAGTTCTTCTCTTCTTCCCTCTGACTGGATCCACTCTGCACTGCCAGAAGGAAGGGGGGAAGAGCAGAGACCCTTATACCTTTATCCCTTTTTATTGCTCACAGAGATTTTTCCAGCTTGATGTGTGTTGAGGGACCAGTCCTTCTCAATGAAACGAGGGGAGGAACGCATAGACCACCTGTGTGCTATTTCTGTCCAATGGATCAGTCATATTAGAACCAACAGCTGGTCCTTGTGCAACAGAGAACAGGCAGATGCGTCTCCATCCTTCTGGCCATGCACACATATTTTTGCTTGCAATATTCTTTGAATTGCATTTTTCATTAACTTTTGCATATCAGCTGAATGTAAAAAAAATAAAAAGTCTGAGAGTAGGAGTGACTATTCTGCTTCTGAATGTAGATGTTCTGTTTCAGATTTGGCTTCATGCATTGACATACCTCCTTAGACCCAGTCTGTCCAGGCAGTTTGGTCACCTGCTGATTTGGCACCATCCACAGTCAGCTTCACTCTCCAATAGGACACAGAAGTTGAGGTTGAGGCAGGAACGAGTGACTGCCAAGGCTTCTCATAAAATGACTCATCTTCCTGGACCACAAAGGTGAAGCTTTCAAGCATCTGATTCTGTTGGGTTAATGGAAGGGTTTAGCTTGGGTGCCGTTATGATAAGGATGGTGTCGCAGGTAAAGCCACCATATAACAAGGACTGTGAGAAACTTGCTGAATCTCTCGCTAGTCAATTATATAGAACTGTTTGCAGATCACAAAAAAAAAGGCTCTCAGGCTATAAACAACAAATCTGACATAACAAGCAGACAAATTAACCTGTCCTCACACCTAATTGGTCTCAGGTCATTGTGACCACTCTGCAATAACACCTTTTATAGCTTCAATTTGCAGGATCGGGTATCTGTCCACGGCCAGGCACTGCACTTAGCAGAAAATTACCTATAATAAGTCCAGACGTGTCTGGTAAACGGGCAAGCCAGCAAGACAATGGCGGGATCATCATCAATTCTGCAAGAGGAGCCGAGAGACGGCACCTGATCTCCACCCAAAACTATGATAAATCTGAAAAAAAATGTCTTCAATGGAATTGGCAAAGGACTTGTGTGACTTTAAAACTCATTAGCTCCTTTCAAAAGATCCAATCATTTATAATTCGTGTTGGGCAAACGGTTCGGGCCGAGCAAAAGTTCGGTCTGAACATTGCCTGTTCTCCCTTTCGGAGAACACCTTGATTTGTGGGGCGTTCAGCGGGATGTTCGCCCCGCCGAGCGCCCCACAATGCACTGCGCGCTTCACAGAGAAAGCTGGTTGTTAAGGAGCGGGGCCGGGAAGCCGGCCGCTGTGTCCTTAGCAACCGATGAGTCTTCAACTGTCAATGGGCTTCAGCCTCCCCTTAAATCTCCTTTCCATTTTGTTGGGAAGAAGGTACCATTCTTTATTGCATTATCTATGCTGGCACTCTTTAAAAAATGAATAAAAAAAAAAAACATTGCCGCAATATAAAAAGGGCCTTCAGCTCTAGTAGGGATTTTAAGGGGAACCCCACGCCAAAAAAAAGAAACAGTGTGGGATCTCGCCCAAATTCCATACCAGACCCCTATCCGAGCATGCAGCCTGGCAGGCCAGGAAAGGGAGGGGGTAAGCTAGCATCCCCCATTCTGAACCATACCAGGCCACATGCCCTCAACATGAGGGGGGTGCTTTGGGGCACCCCAAAGCACCTTGTTCCCATGTTGATGGGGACAAGGACCTCTTCCCAACCTCTTCCCATACCAGGCCCTTCAGGTCTGGTATGGATTTTAAGGGGAACCCCACGCCAAAAAAAAAAAGAAACGGTGTGGGATGTCTCCCAGTATCCATACCAGACCCTTATCCGAGGATGCAGCCTGGCAGGCCAGGAAAGTGGGGGGATGAGCAAGCACCCCCCTTTCTGAACCATACCAGGCCACATGCCCTCAACATGGGGGGGAGTGCTTTAGAGCACCCCAAAGCACCTTGTCCCCATGTTGATGGGGACAAGGACCTCTTCCCCACAACCCTGGGCGGTGGTTGTGGGGGTCTGCGGGCAGAGGGCTTATCAGAACCTGAAAGCCCCCTTTAACAAAAGGGGCTCCCAGATCCCTGCCCCCCCCCCCATGTGAATGAGTATAGGGTACATAGTACATCTATCCATTCACCAATAAAGTGTAAAAGTGAATAAAGACAGTACAAGAGCTTTTGACAATTCTTTAAAAAAAAAAAAAAAACGATGTCCCCGGATGTAGGTCCATCGTCATTCACAACGCTGCCACCACCACCGGACCCGAAATAAGAAAACAAAAAACGATCTGCCTGCGAAGAAGGTTAACGGTTCTATTTAAGTAGGGGGGCGGGCCACCTGGTGGCACCGCCACCTTGTGATGTCACTGACTGGTGCATGCTGGGTCGACCAAATTTAGTATCTACACCCTGCCATGTTTTCATCTTCACTGTATCTCTTTCTCTGTGCACAGAGGTGTGCCTATGTGCAAGCTGGAGGGGTTTGTTTGGAAACAAATCTCTAGTGATCACTATGACAGGTTGCCATGGTGGCCAGAGGGATCAGGAACCTGAAATTAATTATGTGAAGCAAAGTCCCGGGGGCCCCTGAAGCCCAATGGTGACCGCCGCTCAAATACCACGTGACATAAAAAATTGCAAAACCCACCAATTTAATCTCTAGGGCCTCTGCTTTGAAAATATATACCGTTTGGGGGTTCTAAGTATTTTTTTTAGCTAAAAAAAAATTAAATAAAAAAATAATGATGGTTACATGTGAACAAAAAGTGCCAGAAAAGGCCTGGTGTTCAATAGTTATAAATACAGAGTAGTGTTGGGCTATTGTTGGGCTTTTGTATATAAATAAGAGTAGTGGGCTAGTAGAGTAAGAGGAGTAGTGGTTCGGTCCGAGCATTGGCTGTTCGGCCTGTTTGTCCAACACCCCAATTTTGAGGGGGTTTAGCGGGTGTTCGCCCCCCCCCCCAGTCAGGGCACAGTATATGCTGGTTGTTAAGGAGCGCCGCCAGGAAGCCGGCTGTGGTGTCCTTAACAACCAATGAGTCATCAGCTGTCGATGGGTTTCCCGCTGACAGCTGAATAAAAAAAAAGTCGTAAAAAAAAGAAAGAAAAAAACCGGCGTGTGGTCCCTCCCAAAATCCATACCAGACCCTATCCGGGCATGCAGCCTGACAAATCAGGAAAGCGAGCAAGCTTGATCCAAGGAACATCCAGGGATAAGGAAGGATTTTCCCCTGTTAGAGCCATTGGGCCCCCATGCTTTATCCATGTTTTTGCCTTTCTCTGGATCACCGATGGGTATAGGGTACTTTATATGTCAGTTTTCAATTGTTTTTTTTTTGGGGGGGGGGGGGGGGGCGTTTTTTTTTTTTTTTTTTTTTTTCTGGTTGACCTTGAGGGACTTGTGTCTTCTTTTCAACTAACTTTGTAATTACTTCCCAGTAAAGTTTGACTGTATTATACACATGTCTTTTCTGAAAATTGCTCTATTTACTCTCCCTGTAAAGAACAAAGTGCTACATTGTATGTAAGTGCATAGGAAGTTGTTAAATAATTAGCAAGCTAATGCAGCAATTACCTCCTCAGTGGTCATACACATCAATCACATCACGGGTCATGTTGGGCCGCACTCCTTTGTATGTTATGGCGGCATTACGTTATTATTCTTTTGGATGCAGAAGGCGTCATGTGTTTGAGGATTAATAAAAGCCAAACCTAATGGGGCAGCATGCACTGAAGGGAAATTATGTATTTTGAAATTCTATTTTAACGTGAAATATTACCTACAAAACAACATGGGGCTTCCATCAGAGCCAGAACACCTGTCATTTACAGGCTCAGCCTGCAGAAATGACAGTTTGATGCTGATTTGGGCAACAAGACATTTCTTCCAGACCACTTTGGTAACTCCAGAACCCCTACCACTCCATATCGATAGAATAATCGAAGAATAGTGGAAATAGAATGCTGCTCCTGTCCCTTCAATTTCTGTTTGTATTGGTCAAAAAATCTCAGTGTATTACAAAGCGGAACATCTTTGACATCTAGAAAGGGGGAGATGTATTATAGTTTTGGATTAATATATATTTATTATTATATTTATTTTTATTTTATTATTATTAGTAGTAGTAGTATTGTTATTATTATTATATTTATTTATAATTGATATTTAATATATTATTATATATGTATTATAATTATTGATTATATATTTATTATTTTATTTATTTGGTATTATTATTATTGTATTATTATCTATATATTTATTATTTTATTTATTTAGTAATATTATTGCTGTTGTTATTATTATTTATGATATAATTTATTACTTTTAAAAGTATTATTATTATTATATTTATTTTTATATTTATGTATTAAATATTGAATATATTATTTATATATTATTTATTACTATTATTACTATTTTATTTATGTATTATTATTAAGGATATTATTATTATTTATTATTATTAAATGTATCTGCATTGTCAAAGTGTAAACAAGGCTGGGGCAAGACAGATGGGATGGTGGGAACCCCTCATGATGGGCACAGCAGGTGTACAGACCTGGGTGAAAAATGTATTTCAAACGTGACAGGTCCCCATAAAAATTGTCCTAACATGCCATACACTCACTTGTCCCCTTCCTCAAGTGAAAAGTAACAGCGTCATTCATTATCATTTATATTACTGCAGAACTTTTCTCTTCTCTCCATTTTCTCAAAGCAATTTCTGCAATGTATTTCTTGTGAAGATTTATTATCACCCTCCTCTTCCTCCTTGACTTAGTACAGTTCACTACCAGCGGGGGAGATATATCAGAAAAGTGTTCAGTAATGTAGAAGACAATTCTGTTATTATTATTATGAAAACAAACCAAGTTCCCGTATCCAGAGAGCCGGTCCTCTGACCGCGTCTGAAATCTGTCTCTAGACTTTGCGGAATTCTGTGAATGGAATCTTTGGTGTTGTGGTGGGACCCTGTGAGGATGACAGTCTTTCCATACTTGAATGCTATTTATTATAGTTTTATTCTACAATTTCCAGGATACCTACAAATGTGCCTGTCTTCCTGTACAGCCAAATGTGCCGCAATAATCATCCTTCCCACATACCGAGTATACCAGGGTCTACTTATCTCTTTTCACTGCAGATAATCCTGATGTGTTTTATGGAACTCCAGCTTAAATCTTTTTTTATTTCCATTCTATTTTATTATTTTTATATATACATTTTTTTGTTAAATTTTATTTTATTATATTTTATTTCATTTTTGTAATTAAATTTTTGAAACATTTTATGTACTTCATAATATGACATTTACAGGAACAGTTCACATCTTCATGTAACTTCAGCTGCTTGTATGTCTGGGACTACTGTTACATTTTTACTGTAGGTATTCCTGACTCCAGCTTAAATCTTTTTTATTTATTTATTTCAATTCAATTTTATTTTATTATATTTTTATTATTATTAATAATATTATTATGATTATGTATTCCATTTCATTGTGTTTGTTTATATATTGTGTTTCAATTCTATTTTATTTTTATTATTATTATTATTATTGGTATTATTATTATTTGTATTATTATTGTTTTTATTACATTTTCAAAAATGTTATATACTTCATAATGTGAAATTTACAGGAACAGTTAAGAAAATGCATGAAAATTTAGCTGCTTTTTTTTTTTTTTAATACATTTTATTTTATTTTTGCATTTTATTTTTTGTTATTATTTGTTTATTTTATTTATTTATTTCAATTCTATTTAATTTGTATTATTATTATTGTTTTTATTAAATTTTCAAAAATGTTATATACTTCATAATGTGAAATTTACAGGAGCAGTTGAGATCTGCATGTAACTTTAGCTGCTTTTATATTTTTTTTAATTCAATTTTATTTTATTATTGCATTTTATTTTATTTTTTATTATTATTTGTTTATTACATTTTTTATTGTTTTCAATCTTTTTTCAATTCTATTTTATTGTTATTATTATTATTTGTATTCAATTCTTGAACATTTTTATATACTTCATATTGTTGCAGCAAACAGTTGAGATCTGCACGAAACTTCAGCTGCTTCTATATATTTTTTAATTCAATTTTATTTTATTATTTCATGTTATTTTATTTTTATTTGTTTATTTTATTATTTTCTTTTCAATTCTATTTTATTATTATTTATTTATTTATTTATTTTTTATTCAATTTTTGAAAATGTTATTGTTCTGACTCAACCACAAGGCCATAAACTTTATCTCCAGCTTCATATAGGGCTTAAAGGTCCTGGTGACCGTTTTTATCCATTGCATCAAATCAGACAGTTTAACTCAATAAATAAACTCACTGTTGAGGAGACAGACAATGAAGCCTTTCAAATGTTTCGTTTAATGAAGGATATTCATAGGTAGAAAAACGTTGATGTTGTTAGCCACATGGAAAGATGATTACAGCATGGTGGAATACTGAGCAGTTCAATGAAAATTTCCAGTGAATTTCGCTACGTTATTCGGTGCATTCGGTAAAATTTGTTTATATTGTAATTCGGGTATTTGTATATATCCGAATCTCCGAATAATGAAAAATTTGTCCGAATATTAATTCGGAAGGACACAAATCGGACATGTCTAACCTCTACCTTCTGGAATTTTTTATCATCACTGGGTATACCTTTAGTAATAAGACCCATAGGCCACTCATTCCGACAATCTTCCTTGTCTTTTAGAAGGATGAGATCTCCAACCATAAGATTAGGCTTAGATGTTTGCCATTTGTTATGACCTTGAAGATAATGAAGATACTCCTTCCTCCAGCTATGCCAAAACACATTGGCAGATGTTGCACCTGCTTCCATTGACACCTGTAGATATCCTTGGGGTCGATCTCACTTGAAGATATTACAGCAGTCCCAATCTTTTGAGTAAGATGTGAAGCTGGAGTAAGGATCACTGGAACATCAGGATCTGAAGATACCGGCACTAAAGGTCTGGCGTTCACTATGGCAGACAATTCAGCGAGAAAGGTAGACAAAGTCTCATGGGTGAGTGGTAAAGACTTGTGAGTCTGCAACACGGAGTCAAGAATTATTCGTGCTACTCCAATCATTCATTCCCAGGATCCTCCCATGTGTGAAGAATGTGGAGGATTAAACAACCATGTACATCCATTGTTGGCCAGGAAATTGTCTATCTACAGCTCTTTACATGCTCCAATAAAGTTGGTACCACAGTCAGATATCAGCTGCTTGACCGGTCCACTGACATAAAAGAATCTTCGTAAGGCACAGATGAAGGAAGAAGAATCCATAGACTCGATCACTTCTATATGTATTGCTTGGTGTCAGGGCTCCTTCTCTGAGCTGGCTGCTCAGCTGGCGGCTAATTGCCAGCTCCTATCTCTCCACAGTGACTCACCTGTTGATGATATCCTGCTCGTCAGTCCTGCCTACTCGAGCCATCCAGCCCAGATGATCTCTGCCTTCACCTTGGTCACATCTCTAGAGACGCTCTCCTGTGTTCCTGTTAAAGACTTGCTTGGTCCGTAATCACTCGGAGAACTCGTGGTGGAGCTGCCAATAGTAAAAGGTGGGCTGTATTGTTTACCTGTCTCAGCATCCGAGTGTCAGAAACCATGAATCAGACTGAGACAGAAGTACAGTTAAATCTCACTTGCTTAATAATAATAGTAGATCAAACAGTTCTGATTTTGCAAGTGATCTATTGCTCTGATCATCAAAGATAGCATACGCCTTTAGAGTCTTTTCTGGTTGATCCTTGTGGTGTATGTTCACCAAGCATATTTTAGCACAGGACTTCACGGCGGTCCTCTCCACAAACTTCAGTGCAGGATTAGGAAGTGATAGTAGAATTAGGCACTTGGTCTGTATTCTCCCCACCACGTGTTGACCTGGTAGGAGAGTTAGCAGATTGTGCAGAGCTGGGCTCAATTGGATGGAGGGCTTGCACTTGATGGGCACATTACAGTTCTTAGCAAAATGTTCTGTAGAAGCCCAACACCTGAAACATAGCCCAAATGTCTTTAAAAGCTCCTTACCCTCTTCAACAGGCCTTTTCCTAAAGGCGATATATTTATTGAGGGGGTGTGGCTTCTTGTGAATGGGACACTCTTGGTTTGGGTTTTTAATCTTCCTATTCTGATTGTTTGCAGCCACAACTGTGGTAGAAGTGGGAAGGATATCAGTCTTTTTCACGGATACTGGGCCTCTATGTTTCCTATAGTATTCCCTGGAGACTGGAACTCTTAGGAAAGGGTGAGAAGAGACTGTACTCACCGTAGGAAAAACTTGGATCGTTCTTGGTCTCTGCAATGTTCCTGATGAATTTGCAGAAGAAAGAGAATGGAGGGAAGGAAACCTTGTTAACATTTTTGTATGATGACCCTAGTGCAGACCATTTCTCTTGCAAACCATACGGGAGCTTGGAGACAATCGGGTTTACCCTTCTGGACGTGTCCAGGTAACTGAGTCCGGGTAGTTTTGGGTCTGCTTTGGCTAGCTGAAGCTCAAGGAGTAGGTCACTTAGTCTCTGGAACTCCTTGTTGTCCTTACCAGATATCTTTGGGAAGGTTTCCAGACACATGAACAAAACATTTTCTATAGCTTCTGGACTGCCATAACCTTGCTCTGGTCGATCCCATGCAGCTGGGAGGCCTGCTGTAGGATTGTCCATGAAAACTGATCTTAATTGCTTAATATGGGCAGCAGATAGAGGACCAAGCCATCTGATCAGCAGATCCAATTCTTCAGCAGCTGTAATGCCAAGTTCATTGATTGTAGTTCTGAAGGCACATTTCCAGCTTCTGTAGTTTTCAGGTTGGTCATTAAAACTTGAGACCAGTCTTTGTGAGCTCTCTGCAAAGTATGTACCTCACAAACTCTGCTGTCTCAGTTGTGTCTGCCTTTATGCAAGGCGTTGTTGGCTGAACGATACTGATTGTGCTATCCTTGACATTGTTGTTAAAGGACACAGGGAAAGATGATGCAGCAGATGCATTCAGGTTGATTGCTTGCTTGAAGTCAATTGTTCCAATGGTACGTTGATTTTAGGCTGTACTGATGACAGGAGATTAATGACTTTCTTGCAGCTTGCTCTGATGCTCTGTGACATATGAAGGAGGGTTAGGTAGGCAGGCAGGAAAAGCACTGGAGTGATTCTGCATGCAGGAAGTTGCTGTAACCTCTTTAACCTGATGCTGTGAAGAAGTCTCTATGTTGTCAAGAGCATTGGAGACGATAGAGTGTACACTGCAGTGGCTTAGGAAATAGTCTTTAGTGCGTTTGAGAGGATCTTCCATATCTGCTATGGTTAGGTTGATGCTGTCTTTCTTACTTGCAACTTCTCACTGATAGCTTGCATCATGTTTACACTGTTCATTTAAGATTTTTATTGCTGCTCTTTGACAAGCTGTCTTTTCTGCGTATGCGACCTGCACCTTGCTGGCTTCCACTTCAGCGCAGGCATTAATAAGTTGCTCACTGAGTGTTGAGCATCTTGAATTGTGGGATTTAGAGGACTTCTTAGAACATCTGGTGGAAATGGTTCTGTGAGATGCAGTGACCTGTAGCAGCCCTATCTTTGCTTCTGCATTTAATTTGGTTTGCTGGATAAAACTGTCTCTTTCTAGATTAAGAACCTGCAAGCTCTTTAATTCCTCCAGTGAATCTTCTGTGTTCATACTTTGTAAGACATTAATTAACTTATTTCTGGTAAACTGATAAAGCTCATATGAGGCAGAAAGTTGTTTAATAGCGCCCTCTAGTGGCAGTAGTTCACATTCAACAGACAGTGTGTTAGATTGAGTAATAACCTTTTCCCATAATAACTTCAGGCTAGTTGTCAGTTCAGTTCTTAAAGCTTCATAATTCTCCATTACTTTCCAAGTTGGTTTGACTGAGTGTTTGGGTAACTCAGCAGACTCAGGGTCTTGTGCTTCTATGTGTGAGAGGGACCCTTTGTAACTCATGCTGATACAGGTAGATAATAAGTGAGTGATAAGCCAGCAGGATTTGTGTTCTGCAATATGACACCATACAGCCTGGACTCAGGTTATGAGGATTACACGTGCTGCTCTTTTGTTCTTCCTTGCAATGAGGGCAGTAAATCTTGTCTGTATCAGTACTGTCATGCAGAAATCTAGTTAGGCTGTGAAACTCAATTTTTCTACTGTTTTTTTTTTTTTCAATTCTATTTTATTATTCTTTATTTATTTATTCAATTTTTGAAAATGTTATTGTTCTGACTCAACTACAAGGCCATAAACTTTATCTCCAGTTTCATATAGGGCTTATAGGACCTGATGACCTTTTTTATCCCTTGCATCCACTCAAACAGTTTAACTTGATGAATAAACTCACTGTTGAGGAGACAGACGATGAAGCATTTCAAATGTTCTGTTTAATGAAGGATATTTATAGGTAGATAAATGTTGATGTTGTTAGCCACATGGAAAGATGATTACAGCATGGTGGAAAACTGTGTAATGATACCAGAGTGAGGAAATAGGAGGGGATATAGAGAAGTACGGTGGAAGAGAGAGTTCAGCTTGGAAGAACACAGCTTAAAGACAAAGAGCAATAATAAACCAAATAGTGTAAATAAAATGATAATAAATCACATAGTGTAACAAAACATTAATATACTTCATAATGTGAAATTTACAGGAATAGGTGAGATCTGGTATAGATAGGTAACTTCAGCTGCTTGTATATTTTTTTTTAATTCCTTTCTATTTTTAATTATTTTTAGTTCTAGTTTATTATTATTTTTATTATTCAATTTCTTAACACTTTATATACTTCATAATGTGAAATGTAGAGGAACAGTACATAACTTCAGCTGCTGTAGGTAAGGAAGCTAACGTGTTTTATGGAACTCCAGCTTAAATCTTAGTTTTACATTCTCCTGAACATTGTCTTTGCCTTCCTGTTTATTCATCAGGACAGGAAGTGAGGGGACATAGTGGGGACACAAACCGTAATAAAACTGCAACAGAGGGTGCAACACCAGCCCATTGTCTTCATGACGTTCCACCTTAAAGAGGAGTTCCACCCAGAGGGTCCATTAAAAAAAAAAAATTAAAAGTCAGCAGCTACAAATACTGCAGCTGCTGACTTTTAATTGGACACTTACCTGTCCCTGGGTCCAGTGATGCGGGGAATAGAAGCCCCGCTCGTCCCCCCCCCCTCCGCTCGTCGGCATTTCAACTGTGTGCGCCGGGCTGTGGCTTCACAGCCTGGCACCCACTGCGCATGCGCGAGCGGCGCCGCGCGCCGCGATTGGCCGCTCAATCACCTGGGACCTGTAATGGGTCCCAGATGATTGACAGGAGGGAGGGAGCAGAGCCGAGCCCTTCCTGTGCCGAGGGGGAAGTGATGTCACCAGCCCAGGCAAAGGAAGAGGCAGACTACGAGGGACCACCTAGCAACAGGCATTTAGAGGTAAGTAAAAAAAAAAAAAAAAATATCCAAATTTTTTTTGTTTTTTTTTTAGAATTTTTCAGGTATTTTTGTTTTTTGGGGTGGAACCCCACTTTAAATGACAAAGCGATAATGAGGGGGGCAGCCTTTGGACTTGCCCCCTTAGGTCAGCCATGACACACCCTGTGCTGCTATCATGACAGGTTCTCTTTAGCCATTGAAACACGATTTTCATGTCATAATATGTTATTCACATCGATGAAGGTCACTGCCTTCATCAGCCCTGCCAGGGCAATCAGACTAATGTTATTTTTCTATCTATGATTATCTCTATCATGGAGATGACCTTGTACCGTACGGTAGCAGGAGAAAAAATTCTGAATTGTCACAGCCGTTAAGTGTCAGCCATGTGTTACATTGTTACTCACAGGCTACAATGTAACTGCGTGCGAATGTTACTGAATGCCGGGCAAACCACGAAATAAAGATAACCACTTGAAGATCAGGCCTTTTTTTGGCACTTTTTGCCTACAAGTTTAAATCAGTATTTTTTGCTAGAAAATTACTTGGAACCCCCCAAACATTATATATATTTTTTAGAAGAGCCCCTAGAGAATAAAATGGCGGTCATTGCAATTTTTTTATGTCACACGGTATTTGCACAGCAGTTTTTCAAATGCAGTTTTTTGGGAAAAATACACTTTTTAAAAAAATTTTAATGCAAAAAAAAAAAAACACAATACATAACCCAATTTTTTTGTAAAATATAAAAGATGATGTTACGCCGAGTAAATAGATACATAACATGTCACGCTTTAAAACTGTGCAAGCCCGTGGAATGGCGACAAACTACGATTCTTAAAAAAAATCTCCGTAGGCGATGCAGTAAAACATTTTTACAGGTTACTAGTTTAGGTTTACAGAGGAGGTCTAGTGCTAGAATTATTGCTCTGGCTCTAACGATCACAGCAATACCACACATATGTGGTGCGAACACCGTTTAAATATGCGGGCACGACTTACATATGCGTTCACTTTGTCGCGCAAGCACGAGGGGTAAGGTCGGCACTTTAAATTTTTTTTCTTTTTTCTTTTATTTATTATTTATACACTGTCCCTTTAATTATTATTATTTTTTTATCACTTTTATTTCTAATACAAGGATTGTAATATAAATAAGGTTGACAGGTCCTCTTTATGGAGAGATCTGGAGTCAATAAGACCCCAAATCTCTCCTTTACCTTTAAATGCAAAAAAAAAAAAAAATGACAGGAAGTGACATCATGACATCACTCCGGTCCTGCAACATCAAAGAGGCGATCAGAGACCATCTGGTCTCTGGGAACTTCTATGGCCAGCCGTGCAAACCATTGAAACATTTCCCGGGTGCGTCAGTAAATAGGTTAAGCCCAAGAAACACTGGCGAGCAGCGCGCGGGGGGGGGGGGGGATGTTAGTGGGTAATTTTTCCTCATTTGGATGTGGGCGTGTGTAGGAGGAGGAGTCACTGGTCCCAGTCTTTCACCTGTAAATTTTAACTTGAGCTATTGAGCTCTGCAAATAACTGCAAGGAAAGTATAAAAAAAAAGGAGCCATTAGCTCCACCTTCTGGCTAAAACAGAGAACGCTACGTATTTCAAATGTAGTATTTTCCATTTTCCTGTTAAAACTACAGAGAATAAATATGTAAAAAAAATAATAATAAATGTTCCACGGAAATGAGTCAGTATGTGTTCAGTCTGGAGACCGTCCCATACTGTTTGTAGCGATTTACTAATTTATTGCTCCTTAATCATCCGCCGTGTGTGTAACCCCCTGTGGTTTTATCTCAGCGTATTATAATTTCAAGCCATGTAATTAACTGAGCTCCATCTGTTCCGGATATCACCAGACACGCATTTCAGCGTTTCTCTAACCGCACGGCAGTTCCAGGCAGCCAGTGAAAGCCATCGCTGAGTGGGGATGGATAATCTGTAAAGCCAACATAGGCTGTGGCCTAGGGCATCCAGGCCGCGAGGGGCAGAACACAGCCAAGCACACATGTTGCTGACAGTCAGTAATGCATTTCTGTTCATTAAAAATCCCCCTCCCCCAAAATAAAATTGAGCACTAATCTGCATGCTTACCCTAATGCCGCGTACACACGGTCAGAATTTCCAACAACAAATGTTCGATGTGAGCTTGTTGTTGTCGGAAATTCCGATCGCGTATGAGCTCCATCGGACATATGCTGTTGGAGATTCCAACAACAAATATTTGTGAGCTGGTTATCAAATTTTCCGACAACAAAACTTATTGTCGGAAATTCTGAGTGTGTGTACACAATTCCGACGCACAAAATTCCACGCATACTCAGAATCAAGCAGAAGAGCCGCACTGGCTATTGAACTTCATTTTTCTCGGCTCGTCGTACGTGTTGTATGTCACCGCGTTCTTGACGTTCGGAATTTTCGACAACATTTGTGTGACCGTGTGTATGCAAGACAAGTTTGAGCCAACATCCGTTGGAAAAAAATCCGATCGTCTATACGCGGCATAAGAATGATTCCCCTTTCTTACTAGGACAAATCCACCCTCCTACTAAAATCCCCCCTCCCTGCACAAATCTGTGCCCCCCATCCTACCCGCCCAGTTCAAATCCTCTCTCTCCCCAAATCCTCCCAGCACACCCCCCCCCAAAAAAAAAAATCCTCCTTAGCACAAATCCTCTACTACTCAAATCCCATCCACCCAGTACACATCCTACCCCCCACTCCAAATCCCCCCAGCACAAATCTCCCCCCCCAAAATATATTCCCCTCCAAATCATCACTACTGGCACAAATCCCCCCAGACCCCCCAAAAAAAATCCCCCCACCTAGCACATATCCCCCCCCCCCCCCAAATTTCCCCATTCTAGCACACATACCCCTACTACTCAAATCCCCTCCACTCAGTACACATCCTACCCCCCACTCCAAATCCCCCCTCCTAGCACAAATCACCCCCCCACCAAAATTCACTCTCCTTCAAATCATTCCTACTGGCACAAATGCCCCCAACCCCCCCCCCACTCCTAGCACAAATCCCCTACTCAATTGCCCCCTCCCCCCAAGTACACATCCATCCTCTCCCCCACTTCAAATCCCCCCACCTAGCACAACCCCCCCAAAATTTCCCCATCCTAGCACACATACCCCCCAGTCATCCCTACTGACACAAAAATAAGTAAAGGAGTGAGAGACAGCCATCCCACCCAAGTCCTTAGGATACTGTAGGGTGGTTAATTTAATACGGGCAACTCCATTTTTCCATATTAATGCTCTATATTGGGAGTCTATGCAGTCAAACCAGTAGTGTGGTATCCATACTGGGGCATTATGCAGGACGTATAGTAATCATACAATTTTAATAAGATTGGCCATACCTGTAACTGATAAAAGGTAGTTTACACCAATTAGCGCACTTATGCTTAAATTTCTGAAGGAAAGGTTTCAGATTCAGCTTAATGTAGTCTCCAGTATCACCAGTCACCACAATTCCAAGATATTTAAAGGAACGGACTATATCCACTTGAGATGCCGAGTCCGGAAGAGGAGACTCCACGGGGTCCAGTAATAGAAGGGAAGACTTGTGCCAATTAATGGTACTCTTAAATACCCTGAGTATTGCCAAAACTGATTAATAAGGTTCATTACACATTCCAATGAGCCGGCAGTGTCCCCTAGATATATCAGGGAATCGTCTGCGTAAAGGGAGAGCTTATCCTCCCGCTCACCCCGACGAAATCCCGCTATCTCCAAAGAGGCTCTAATCTTGGCTGCCAACAGTTCCAGTGCCAAAACAAAGAACAGGGGAGAGAGAGGAGACCCCTGTCTAGTTCTCCGGAACAGTGAAAAGGTATTGGATAAAGACCCATTAATCCTGACTCTTTCCCACTCTGAATTTTCGTAATACTGCCCAAAGGTATCTCCACTCGACGTTCATCAGAGGCCTTGGCAGCATCAAGGGAGAAAACTGCTCTGTTACCTGGATTGTCCAGTGGGAGTTGGACATAGGAATAGTCTACGTATATTCAGTGCTGTGGATCTAGTCAGTATAAAACCCGACTGGTCCAAATGCACTAGACCTGCAACTATCCTCGCCAATCTGGTTGCGAGTATTTTAGCTAACAACTTAATGTCTGCATTGAGTAGGTAGATGGGCCTATAGGAGTCAGGCAACAATGGATCCTTTCCAGGCTTCGGAATTACCACTATAACTGCTTCACGTATTCCCAATGAAACACAGGGGGTATACATACATCGAACGTCCACGCAGGACAAGAATTGAGGGGGGCCTCATTGTTTCTGGTTCATCCTTCAGGCTGAAGGGACTTGCAAGTTCTGCTGAAAGAAAAAAGAAAAAATAACAGGCATATAGAACATGGGCAACTTCACCGCCTTAAAGAGGTATAACTCCCAGGGTAGTAGATTAGTGCCACCGATATTTCAATGGATCAACAAGATAAGATGATATGAGTATGGGTCATTTCCATTTTTCCGCAAGGTACGTTCCACCCGATCCACCACAAGCCGAGGGCACCCCCCATTGGATTCGGACACACTAAGGGTCTATGAATGTAGGTATCAGAATACCGGAAACGCGTCAGGTATGGGGTACATCAACCCCAGGAGAGTACATTCATATTACATCTGTATAATTCCTTTTTTTACTGTATATCTATTTTGTATAGACGGCACGTTCTTGTCTGTATGTCATAGACGCTCTCACGTCTGTTTTTAAGTACATTAATAAAATTTACAAATTTTATTCTAATGCCCCATACACACGGTCGGATTTTCCGACGGAAAATGTGTGATAGGACCTTGTTGTCGGAAATTCCGACTGTGTGTAGGCTCCATCACACATTTTCCATCGGATTTTCCGACACACAAAGTTTGGGAGCAGGCTATAACATTTTCCGACAACAAAATCCGTTGTCGGAAATTCCGATCGTGTGTACACAAATCCGACGCACAAAGTGCCACGCATGCTCAGAATAAATAAAGAGATGAAAGCTATTGGCTACTGCCCCGTTTATAGTCCCGACGTACGTGTTTTATGTCACCGCGTTCACAATGATCGGATTTTCCGACAACTTTGTGTGACCGTGTGTATGCAAGACAAGTTTGAGCCAACATCCCTCGGAAAAAATCCTAGGATTTTGTTGTCGGAATGTCCGATCAATATCCGACCGTGTGTACGGGGCATAAGAGTTGGTGGTCTATTAAAGTCCCAGTCCAAGGGGGATATCTTTTTCTGTGTTTCATTACGTCAGGGATGGGACCACCATACTCCATATCTGTCATGATGGAAGCCTCCTTTTTTCTTCACCTGATCCAGCCAGTCAGATGCCACCTCAGGATTATCAAAGAAATGGGTTGCAGAAAAGTCAGGGTAAAAAGATATCCGGATGTTGTCTATTTTCATAGCTCCTCCCTTGGTTCTAGCCAGATAAAGGGCTGCGTCATGATCCTTGAAGTTTAGAAACTTAAACAGGAAATGCCTGGGTGGTCCCCCCGGGTGAGGGGGTCTGGCGGGCACCTGGTGGGCTCGTTCAACAGCAAACATAGTAGAAAATGCCTCCCTGGCAAAGGACTCAGTAAGCCAGCACTCTATGAAGGCAACGGGATTCTTCCCCTAAGCCCTCTCTGGAATGCCCATAGCCCGCACATTGTTTCTCCTCAGCCTGTTCTCCATATCTTCCAAACGGGCATTATGGTTGGATATCAGTGTCAGGTCACCTTGAGGCTAGGTGACAGATGCACACCGTAGGGATCAGGAGTGCACCGCAAGGTAGAGGACTCTATGGCTGACTGCTGCGGATGGGAGTCAGGGTGGTAAGGAAGGCAGGGCCACTATAACACCAGCACGGATCCCACCGGGTTAGAGCGTAAGATTCCCTGGGGCGCGGAGTCTAAGAGCCAGCAGGTGTTCACCAGAGCCTCTAGTGGTGAGGATGGACTGGGCTGCAACTGGCTCCAGGTCGCGACCCCCAGGGTCCCCCAGCTCACACCCACAGTAGGAAACAGGAGGATAGGGATAGTAAGGGAGTAAGCCAAGGTCGAGGCCACAAGCAGACAAGGACAACAGAGTTCACGCCAAAGTTCAGGGTCACAGGCAAACAGGGATAGGCGGGGACACGCCAAAAGGTCAGGGTCACGAGCAGACTGGAATAGTCGAGAACAGGCCAAAGTCAGTAACTGGAATCAAACGCAGGAAACACAGCAAGTACACACAACAGCTAACACACAATGGTTGATCAGCACTGCTGGCTTGCAGTGCACAGGTTAATATAGGGTTCCCTGGTAGGGCCTGGGGTGGGGCCATGCTTAGAGGAGAGGTTGTAAAACCAGTCAGGTGAGAGTCAGCTGGTCTTTAGAGATGAATACATGCAGACAGGTAAGCTGACAGACAAAACTCTATTGCATAACCATGGCAGTCAGGATATGCATTTGTGGTACCACGTGTTGCAATGATGCCACATCATCCTCAAGGGTACTCCTGTGGCCTTCCAGGGCCTTTGCACGGTCCCTTAGCTTTTGCATGTCTTGGCGTATTAGTGCAACCTCTAACTTCACTCCTTTAAATTCAGTGGTTAGATTAGTATTTATTTATTTATTTATTTATTTCAGGTACTTATATAGCGCCGTCAATTTACGCAGCGCTTTACATATATATATTATACATTCACATCAGTCCCTATACCCTCAAGGAGCTTACAATCTAAGGTCCCTAACTCACATTCATACCTATACTAGGGCCGATTTAGACAGGATCCAATTAACCTACCAGCATGTCTTTGGAGTGTGGGAGGAAACCGGAGTACCCGGAGGAAACCCACGCAGACACAGGGAGAACATGCAAACTCCAGGCAGGTAGTGTCATGGTCGGGATTCGAACCAGCGACCCTTCTTACTGCTAGGCGAGAGTGCTACCCACTGCGCCACTGTGCCGCCCCAGTTAGTAAGATTAAGATTAGTATTACAGGTTGATATGGTGGCGAAGCTCTCTCTGAGAGTGGGTTCTGAGTCCTGAGTGTCAGGCACACTGGGGTCTTTATCTGAGTGTAAGATAGCAAGGGTACTCACTGTGTCCCATACAAGCTCTGCTGGATCCTCACCCCAGGCAGCCTCAGTTTCATGCTCTACAGGAGTGCTGGGAGCAATCTTCGCCATCCCGCTGTTTACTTTGGCTGGAGTGTCCTTGTAGTGGGCTTTAGAAAAGAGCTTCTGAGCAGCCTCTTTGGTGACCGGGATGAAAGGGCGCCATCTTGGCCCGCATGGTCCAGCGGCTGGTCTTTTCCACGCCAAGACATGACGTATTCGGTCGGGAAATGTAGCTTTCTATAGCCCGAGGATCCCGGCACACTGGGCGATGCTGCAGCGGTGAGTACGATGTGTGGAAAGAAGGATTTCAGGATGAGTGTCAGGAGTTTTGGCAGAGAGAGCCGTCAGTGCGTCCTACTCCATACGCCGCAAGCCACGCCCTCCTACATCTTTTATTTACTTTACAAATCAGAGAGGGAACTGTTATAGGGCGTACACAAGGTCGGACTTTGTTCGGACATTCCGACAACAAAATCCTAGGATTTTTTCCGACGGATGTTGGCTCAAACTTGTCTTGCATACACACGGTCACACAAAGTTGTCGGAAAATCCGATCGTTTTGAACGCGGTGACGTAAAACACGTACGTCGGGACTATAAACGGGGCAGTGGCCAATAGCTTTCATCTCTTTATTTATTCTGAGCATGCATGGCACTTTGTCTGTCGGATTTGTGTACACACGATCGGAATTTCCAACAACGGATTTTGTTGTCGGAAAATTTTATCTCCTGCTCTCCAACTTTGTGTGTCAGAAAATCCGATGGAAAATGTCCGATGGAGCCCACACACGGTCGGAATTTCTGACAACACGCTCCGATCGGACATTTTCCATCGGAAAATCCGACCGTGTGTACGGGGCATTAGAATATAATTGTGCTATGAAAGGTCAGATCAGGTGGCAGAGATGAGACTCCCTATTGAAATAACTGCAACCTCAGAAAAATTAGTCTCAGGCACCATGCACAGCAGGAAACAAAGATAAAAGCCAAAAAAAAAGCTTTTTTCTTCCTGACTGAAGTCACTTTTTTAATATAACAACCAATTTTACAATACAAAAGATATAAAAAATGAACAGATTATAAAATCAAACATTATTACCATCTTTGTTAGCGATTCTTCTCCCAGGCGTGTGCGAGCCCACTTAGCACATTGTGCGATGTCCCTGGCGGCTCCTTTTGTCTGCTGCCACAGATGAATATTTCTTTTAAGAGGTTGCGATGCGCCTAATTTACATGTGTCGCCTTCAAAGCCAGAGCAACAGCGAGTGGGAAAACTTCAGAGATCAGCAGAACAATGTCTGATTGATCCTTGTCTTCCCATTTACATGGTGTCAGTGCTCAAAATGAAAAGACTCTGATCTGGAAGAGAAGGAACCGCTGGTAACACCAAATGTGTGGGAAACCAGAGGTGCACGGAAGGTTGAAAGCCCAGAAGACGACTTTTTTAGTTGAAACATGTCGGGTGGACCCCTCACGACTGCCGCTACACGATTTACATGCTATTCTTATCTTCTAAAAATGTGAGTTTGTTTTTTATTGTTAATTTTTAAATAAATCCAAGTTTAAACGTTATCACGCTATGTGAGTGTTTTCATCCCTCACATGCAACACGAATCTTTCGCTTGGCTTATGGTGGTACATCTATTAATGAGGAAGCCGTGCTGTTCATCCCCCCCCCCCGTTTTGTGTGGTGATGACATCTGACCAGATAACACATCTAGACCTGTTGGTCATCAAGCTTTTCTGACCTGTATGGCACATGCTATTTCACGCCACTACTTCTGGTAAGCCTCCATAGTTTCTGGTGATGGTCCTGGCACTGCTTTCAACCTTCCGTGCACCTCTGGTTTCCCATGGTCCATTTATCTGCCAGGCTGCCGGGTCTAAATAATCCTTCTGCACGTACAAGAAAACACCTGTTTATCATCGCCTATGCACTGTTATCACAGACTTTTTTTGCTTTTCATATTTTATCCATTGTGATATGGACTTTATATACAATATCGTCTTTGATGTTTATTTGATTTGAACACATACATGTATTATTACCTTGTTCACTAGTCACTGTCACACATGTGCACGTGGCATCTTTCTTGTTCACACTGTAATGTTTTGATGTCACTCAACTTTTAGGATTTTTGTGTTTTATACTTACAGAGCAAATAGCGCCACACTTTGAATTTTCTGTTTATTATTTTTGATCCTGAGTCTACGGGTGTGTTGGCTGCTACCTTACTTTTAGCGCAGCGCTGTACTTAATCTTTTTTATTTTTAACACCAAATGTGTGAATCACAGAAAACCAGAGTGAGACCAAATTATGGATTGTATGGACAGCGGGGACCCAGAGCTATTATTACTCCACCTGCTGAGATAGCAAATTCCCAGTGAAGGTTCTGATTGTTGATTGTCAGTCCAGAAAGTATTAACCTTTATGTGAACAGAAGAAGTGAGTAGCAGTGCAACAAAAATGACTCTACGAAACAAAAGGGTAATGGATGTACAATGAAGGGCATGGGCAACAGTTCTAAGTGTGATAGGGTTGGCTCCATATCATCAGATCATATCTGTGGTTTCTCCTGAAAATAACCTCAAGCCATTTTTTTCCTGTGATATTTCCATTTCCTACTAATAACAGAAAAGGCACATGACTTAAATGTGTGATTTCTCCCTTTTTACATTTCAAGACTCATTGCCTAAAGGCAGATGAGACTCCAGTGAGTCCTTCATGTTTTTCCATTGTTGGGTACTGGCTCTCAATACTTTCTTGGGTTATACTACTGGCTATCCATGTTCTCTGCTCCAACACATGTAGTGAACCACCAATGCCCTCATCTACGTTATACTTTATAATTCCTAATTCCCTAATGGCAGATGAGACTCCAGTCTGCTTGGTCTTCATTTCTTCCCACAGAGAATACCAGTGTTATCTGTAAAAAAAGCAAAGGGAAGGGGATTATTACGGTGCCAACACAACGCAGTACAAGGTAAAGTTAGAAAAAAATACATTTTATTACAATGAATTAAAAACCAATAAGCGAAAATACTACATCACATAAAAAAGGAGCATATGCAGTGTACTGTTGGCCAAGAGAGTATTGGCTAATTAAAGTAGCATGTCAAGTCTTCCCTACTAGTTTCGCCAAAACATTGGCTTCATCAGGGCAATAGGACGCGACAAATACAGTTGTTGCTCTATAAAGAGAAAAAACATTTTTTAGAAAACAACATCAATAAACATAAATATGATGTCAAACATGGAGCGCATTACTAAATAATTGGGCGAAACCCCCCTCCCCCCCACAAACCATACAGTATGGTGGGAATGAACGTCCCAACACCCCAAATGCTCACCCAACCTACCCTAGTAGCCCAACGGGGCAGGGTCAATATGGCCCAAATCCAAAGAACGGCAAGCCCACACTGCTGCAGTGTGGCTGCAGAGGGCGGAAAGGAGACCAGTAAAAAACAAAAAATAAAGACAGCTCAATTAGAGCTCATGTCTATTTCATAAATAGAGCTAAAAAGCCTTAATACATACCAAAAAGCATTAAGAATATTGTGAAGAGAGGGGCACTGTAGTAACCAGGGATATATAATCAATCCAGGAAGGATGATTAAACTGGAGTATTGACAGTGGAATAGCTAAATGACAATAAAAAGAAGATAAGAATAATGACTTGGGTATGGCTCAAAAAAAAACAAAAAAACCTCCAGATAACTTTTAAAATCTCGCTGTATGCTGGTTATCAGCTTACCCTTGAAACAGTATGATACGATCCAGGGCTTCAAAATGTTGTTTGAATCAACAATAAAAATTGATGTGGAGCAGTGCCTTAGTTGAATAACGGGCACTATCCAAAGATCACAGCATAAAATGGCCTGATCAGAAAGAGAATATAACGTAAGGAATAACGTTGCAATCAAACGCTTATCAGCGGTACAAGGATAGGGGTTAAATAGAAACAAGAAACCCCCCATCTAAAATACTACCTTCAATGGAGAAGTCCGGCATAACAGCGCCCCTTGAAGCCAGCAATCAGAGGCTGGCAGGGTCTGCCTTTATAGCCCCCTACCCGGTTGGCGCGTGACGTCACCAACCGGGAGCGGACAAATTACGGCCACCACGTGCCTGCGCAGTATCGATGTCCAGAGACCTACAATGCCCAGAATTCAGAGCGCAGCATCAACCACGTCACACGGCTCCGGCCGTGCGGCACAGACAGACGTGGGCGAGACAGACAAGGGCCATCCAATAGTGAAGACAGGAAAATTCATCCACACCTATATGGGAGGATGTAAAAAGTAGCAGGTGTTAGAGGAGATGATACAGGGCGAAAGGGGGCAGGGGGGCGAGCTTCATGTCAAATGACAGTCGGCCCTTGGGTGTCCATACAGCCAAAGGCTGTGAACGGATCGACGCCCCCAGGATGGACCACAATGGGCCCCACAACCGATAGGGGAACAAGGCAGATGGGAAAGGGTGGAATGGGGGAAATGGATATGGAGGGGAGGGGATCGAGTGAAAAGGACCGGACAGTATAAAGTCTTTAAACAAAAAAAAGTGTAGCGCTATAAACCCCAAAACAGATTTAAATGGATAAAACAATATACAGTGTATGTGAAACTGATATCACAAACTTAGGATGTATCCTATAGAATACAAAGTGAAATAAAGTGAAGTGCTATAAACTGGAACAAATACTTAATATACCAAAAAAAATGTGAAAAATATTAAATATTAATAAAAATGTTAATTAGTAAAAAACAAAAATAAAATCCAAAGAAAGTCCAATGGAATTAACACCATTAAGAATTCTTATGTAAAAAAAGTCACAAATGTTGATTGTTGAAATGAAAAGTGAAGGAAAAACCACCACCAGGGGTCTATGGAGGCTTACCGGAGACAAGAGATCAAAAACCTCCCAAATTTTGCAAATAAGAGGGATCAACTGGATCAGGCAGGTGAGTGAAAATGTAGAAAAACCACAGGTGAACAGAAGAGCTAATAATGGTGCAGGAGCCGTCACCGAAAGCATCAAGAGGCTTACCAGAACTTATTGACTTGAAAAGACATACGTCATATAAGTCAAAAAGGCTTAATGACCAACCGGTCTAGATAAGTTCTGGTAAGCCTCTTGATGCCTTCGGTGACGGCTCCTGCACCATTATTAGCTCTTCTGTTCACCTGTGGTTTTTCTACATTTGCACTTACCTGCCTGATCCAGTTGATCCCTCTTATTTGTAAAATTTGGGAGGTTTTTGATCTCTTGTCTCCGGTAAGCCTCCATAGACCCCTGGTGGTGGTTTTTCCTTCACTTTTCATTTCTACATTTGTGGACTTTTTTTACATAAGAATTCTTAATGGTGTTAATTCCATTGGACTTTCTTTAGATTTTATTTTTGTTTTTTACTAATTAACATTTTTATTAATAATTAATACTTTTCACATTTTTTTGGTATATTAAGTATTTGTTCCAGTTTATAGCACTTCACTTTATTTCACTTTGTATTCTATAGAATACATCATAAGTTTGTGATATCAGTTTCACATACACTGTATATTGTTTGATCCATTTAAATCTGTTTTGGGGTTTATAGCGCTACACTTTTTTTTTGTTTATTGTCTTTTGCCTTGGGTCTATAGGTGTGTTGGCTGCTATTTGCTCCCATTCTTTAGCGCAGCGCTGTATTAAAATTTTTTTTCAAAATTTTTTTTTTTAGGATAAAGTCATGCAATGCTCCTGTGAACATAACATTTCTTCCACATACCAAATCGTCCAATAAGTTTGCGCAACATGTATACACATATCAGCAACATATAAACAAATCAAGAAGTATACGATTAAACAGTTTAAAAGACAAAATAACCAACACATGAATTAATTTGAATAAACTGATTACCAAGCAAATAATCAATGTATATATACAGTACAAAATATAAAAAGTAATTAAGAACAGTATTTTAAAGGACACATGACCCGAACATATTCTATGTTGATACTAAGATGGTGAGGGGATCATAAGAGCAGTGAATTGTCAAATGCAAAATAGGGGGAGGAAAAATAATAGAAAAAGGGGAAGGGCCAAAAACAATAACCCTGATTAAATCAGTTGGAGGCACAGTCAGACAATTGGTTTGGGGTCCACCAATGAATACATCAGGTTAAAAAAAATATATATATATATAATATCAAATGAACTGAATCACAATTATAAAAAAGATTTAAAGCTAATGTATTCATTTAAACCCGAATATTACATAGCATCTAGACTGTGTATCCATTTGGTTTCTAACTGTAACAGAGTAACGTCGATTCCACTGCCTCGAGTGTGTAAAGGTAGATGCTCCAATGTGGCAAAACAAACAATATTAGAATCAAAGTCATGTTGACATCCAATGTGTCTATTGAAGGCAGTGGTCATTAACCGTTTATATAGTGGCACAATGTGATCCTTAATATGCTTGAAAAACGGGCGTTTCGTCTTGCCGACGTAAAAACATCTGCACAGTCAAGTGGCCACATAGACCACTCCAACTGTTTTACATGTAACTCTAAGTTTAACTGTATGAGTTTGACCATTAGGGAGAATAGAGTTGGAAATAAAAGAGCAGATGTCACAACGTCCACAAGGGAATGTGCCAGTAAATTTGGAATTGTCTGAATATCTGCGCATATGATAGCTAGTTATCAAACGGTCCTTCATAGAGGGAGCCCGTCGGTATGTGATCTCAGGATAAGATTTTATATATTTTTTTATTGTGCTGTCTGCAGTCAATAGAGGCCAAAATTTAGTGAAAATACCCCTCATCTGAGTATGTTGTTTTGAAAACTGATACGAACCGAGTGGTTAGTCTTGGGAGATTTTTTTAGAATGAATGAGGTCCCGTCTATTCAGTTTGACTACTCTGTTAAATGCCCTTTTTAAAAGGGATCGACTATACCCTCTTTGGTATAGTCTATGGTACAGATCTTTGGCAGCAAGATAAAAGTCTATATCTAAAGTACAGTTTCTCCTAAGTCGTAAAAACTGACTATAGGGAATACTGTCCAACAAAGGTTGTGGATGTGCACTACTGGCATGCAAAATCGTATTGCTGGCAGAAGGCTTGCGATATAAAGAGGAATGTAGAATTCCATCAGTGTCAACATGAATTTGTAAGTCAAGAAAATTGATCTTAGACTGGCTACACTCCATTGTAAAGTTGAGGTTATAGGCATTATTAGCCAGTAGGTCCATCAGCCGTGATAGTTCATCCCGCGTGCCTGACAATAAAATAAGAATATCAGCAATATACCTATGCCAGTCGATGACATGCTGAAGTAAATATGATAGATGATCATTGGCAAATAGGTCCCTCTCCCACCCCCCCAGGTACAAGTTGGTATAGGAGGGGGCACACTTGGTCCCCATAGCCACCCCCTGTACCTAGAGGAAGTGGGAGGAGCCAAACATAAATATATTTCTTGTTAGGATGAACTCCAATAGCTGAAGGACAAACTGGCTATATAAATTGGAGGAAGGTCCACGTTCTTTTAATTGAGTGTGAATAACCTCTATTCCCTTTACATGTGGGATGGAATTATAAAGACTCTCAATATCTATAGCTACCAACCAAGTATTGGGGGGAATCTGTTTACCATCTATACTTTGGAACAGGTCAATAGGGTAGGAGGGGGACATATTTGCCAATGATCATGACTTTCCTCCATCCTTCCCCATCTGCCTTGTTCCCCTATCGGTTGCGGGACCCATTGTGGTCCATCCTGGGGGCTTCGATCCATTCACAGCCTTTGGTTGTATGGACACCCAAGAGCTGACTGTCATTTGACACGAAGCCCGCCCCCGGCCCCCTTTCGCCACGTAGCCTCTCCCCAAACATCTGCTACTTTTTACCTCCTCCCATATAGGTGTGGATGAATTTTCCTGTCCTCCCTATTGGATGGCCCTTGTCTGTCTCGCCCACGTCTGTCTGCGCCGCACAGCCAGAGCCGTGTGATGTGGTTGACGCTGTGCTCGGCATTGTAGGCCTCTGGATGTCGATACTGCTCAGGCGCGGCGGCCATAATTTGTCAACTCCCGGTTGGTGACATCACACGCCAACCGGGTGGGGGGCTATAAAGGCAGACCCTGCCAGCCTCTGATTGCTGGCTTCAAGGGGCGCTGTTATGCCGGACTTCCCCTTTGAAGGTAGTATTTTGGATGGGGGGTTTCTTGTTTCTATTTGACCCCTATCCTTGTACCACTGATAGGCGTTTGATTGTAATGTTATTCCTTATGTTATATTCTCTTTCTGATCAGACCTTTTTATGCTGTGATCTTTGGATAGTGCCTGTTATTCAACTAAGGCACTGCCCCACATCAATTTTTATTGTTAATTCAAACAATATTTTGAAGCCCTGGATCGTATCATACTGTTTCAAGGGTAAGCTGATAACCAGCATACAGCAAGGTTTTAAAAGTTATCTGGAGTTTTTTTATTGTCTGTTGTTTTTATTGAGTTTATTGTCATTTAGCTATTCCACTGTCAGTACTCCAGTTTAATCATCCTTCCTGGATTGATTATGTAACCCTGGTTACTACAGCACCCCTCTCTTTATTTTTGTTTTTTCTCTTTATAGAGCAACAACTGTTTTTATCACATCATATTCTGCTGATGAAGCCAATGTTTTGGCGAATCTAGTAGGTAAGACTTGACCTGCTAATATAATTAGCCAATACTCTCTTGGCCAACAGTACACTGCATATGCTCCTTTTTTATGTGATGTAGTATTTTTGATTATTGGTTTTTAATTCATTGTAATAAAATGTGTTTTTTCTAACTTTACCTTGTACTGCATTGTGTTGGCACCGTAATAATCCCCTTCCCTTTGCTTTTTTTATAATTAACATTTGGGATGAGGTGCCTTATCTAATAAGGACAATCCAGCCACTTACTCCATATATTTACCAGTGTTATCTGGTTTGCGTAACACTTTACAAGTTCCAGATTTCGTGGTCCACTGATGCTCATATCTTCTAAGTCAACACCTAAAGACAGACGAGGCTCTACTGCTCGCTATTATTAATAAGATCCCTTGTTTCTGCTTCCAGAAGAGGACATCAGGAACTAATGATGCCCCTGCCCTGGGTTCTTCTTGGTTTTACCCATGACGGTCAGTGTTCTCTAGTCCATGTAACATGTCACAAGTTGCAGATGTAGTGAACCACCAGTACCTTTTCTACTACATAAAACGCAATACCTAAAGGCAGACGAGACATCAGCCTGCAAGGTCTTCATTTTTTTCCCACGAAGAGTACATACAACAATGGCCAATGAGTCTCCAGTGACACCAAAGTCCTCCATGTCTTTCCATTGTTGGGTACACTACTGGCTCTCAGTGTTCTCTTCTCCATGAACCACAGATATAGTGGATCACAAATGCCTTCATCCACACTTCATACTCTATAAAACTCATCAATTAAAGATAGATGAGACTCAAGTGACTCCAATGTCCTCCATCTCTTTCCACTGGGGAGTACCCTACTGACTCTCAATGTTCTCTACTCCATGAACCACAGGTGTAGTGACTAGTGAACCGCCAATGGCCTCATCCGCTTCATACTTTATAAAACTCATTATCTGAAGGCAGATGAGACTCCAGTGTACATGTCCTTCTTGTCTTTCCATTGTTGGGTACACTACTGGATATTGGTCGCCATATCTTCCCACGTAGAGTACCAGTGTTATCTGATTTGTGTTCCAGATTTAGTCATCCACTGATGCCCACATCTTTCATGTAACCACCTAAAGACAGATGGGACTCTACTGCTTGCTATTATTAATAAGGTCCCTTGTTTCTGTTTCAAAAGTGGACATCAGGAAGTTACCCTCAGGAACTATTAATACCCCTACACTGGGTTCTCCTTAGTTTTACCCATGGCTCTCAGAAGAGGACATGTAAGAGTCACCATGAAAGTGTTAATCATGCTGTGGAGTTGGCGTGAGATGTGGCCCAGTGCTGTTGCCATGGGTAACCAGTGAAGTGGTGAAGAATGTAATAGCAGCCAGCCAGCGGAAGGTTAGCACCTTGGCATGGGAGAGGGTAACGCTGGTCATGAGCGGGTTGGTGAGCATGAGCCCCTCCCTAGCGATCAGTACCTAATACTTAGGACCAACATCGTGGCATGGGGAACCTATGGATCTAGACTGGAGTTATGGGAAGAGAGAGAGAAGTGGATCCAAGCAAAGTATAAGGCTTGTTAAATAACAGAGGTCCGCCCTGTGTGAATAGTGAGATCAAGGCCACTGATAAGGCAGTACAGTCAGCCCTCCTGCACTGGGCCCAGGCTCATCAGTTCAAAAGGGGAGCCCAGGCACCCGCCGAGCAGGAAGGCCAGCAGTACTGCCTTATTGCTGACACTTGTGACTCTTGAGCAGTGCTGCCGGCTTCTACTTTTTCTTTTCTCCCTCCAGCTGCACCGTAGGGGGATTGGTCATAGTACCTGCTATCTGGGACCCGTAGTGCTGCCGGTTTCACACCTCTTTCGCCAGCAGCTGCTTAGGGCACACAGTGGGGGGGTATTTCAAGATGGTGAGCAGGGTGTCTCACCATGCTGAATAAACACACAATCCTAAATGAGCAGTGAGTGATTGGTAGTGATCTGTCAGGAACGGTGTCATCTCCGGTTTCTCCTGCTGGTGGCACTATTACATTCAGCACCAAAAGGGTGTAATTCCAGTGGCCACCAGCGGGGTCTCCCTGCCTGGACTGCAGACTTGCCATCAAGCACACCTGTCATGGTTTTGCTGGACTATATAAACCCGCCCTGAACTAACCTCCAGTGCTTCAGTATTCCTCTGCTAGCCCTTGTCCCTGCCAGTACCTGCTCTTGTTCCAGCCTGTTCCTGTTTGTTCCTGAACCCCGTTTGTGTATCCTGACCTTGTACCCTGTTTCCTGTTCCCTACTCCTTGGTCTGCTTCATTATTCCTGTTTTCTGTTCCCTTGTTGCTTTGGCCCATGCCTTATTTTTATTTCATGTTGGTTTCCTTGCTTGTGTATTATATTAGTTAGATAGATAGTTAGGTGGGTTTTGGGGTTTGCTGTGTTTTCACCATTTACTTGTTTTGGTTTGCTGTCTTGTTTTCACGTGTGTCTTTATCATTGACAATAAACATACTTTCTTTATTTACTCGTTTGCCCCTGATTCCTTGGTGCAGCCCAGCGGTCTGATGGACCTGCTGTTCTGCCTGTTGTGCCAGTACCTGCTGTTCTGCCTGATGTGCCAGCGCCTGTGCCCACTGCCCAGTCTGAAGTTCCAGTACCGACTATCCAGTCCAAAGCACCTGCTGTTCTGCCTGATGTGCCAGTGTTTGTGCTTGCTGCCCAGTCTGAAGTTCCAGTACCAGCTGCCCGGTTTGAAGTTCCAGTACCTGCAATCCAGTCCGATGTACCTACTGTTCAGCCTATTGTGCCAGTACCTGCTGTTCTGCCTGATATGCCAGCACCTGTGCCCACTGTCCAGTCTGAAGTTCCAGTACCGGCTGCCCGGTTTGAAGTTCCAGTACCTGCTATTCAGTCCACTGCACCTGCTGTTCTGCCTGATGTGCCAGCACCTGTGCCCACTGTCCAGTCTGAAGTTCCAGTACCAGCTGCCCGGTTTGAAGTTCCAGTACCTTCTATCCAGTCCGATGGACCTGCTGTTGTGCCAGTACCTGCTGTTCTGCCTGATGTGCCAGCGCCTGTGCCCACTGCCCAGTCTGAAGTTCCAGTACTGACTATCCAGTCCAAAGCACCTGCTGTTCTGCCTGATGTGCCAGCGCCTGTGCCCACTGCCCAGTCTGAAGTTCCAGTACCAGTTGCCCGGTTTGAAGTTCCAGTACCTGCTATTCAGTCCACTGCACCTGTTGTTCTGCCTGATGTGCCAGCACCTGTGCCCACTGTCCAGTCTGAAGTTCCAGTACCAGCTGCCCGGGTTGAAGTTCCAGTACCTGCTATCCAGTCCGATGCACCTGCTGTTCAGCCTGTTGTGCCATTACCTGCTGTTCTGCCTGATGTGCCAGCACCTGTGCCCACTGTCCAGTCTGAAGTTCCAGTACCAGCTGCCCGGTTTGAAGTTCCAGTACCTGCTATCCAGTCCAAGGCACCTGCTGTTCAGCCTGTTGTGCCCATGCCTGCTGCCCAGCTCGATGCGGATGTGCCACTACCCAACGTGATGTACCTCTGCTTTCTGCTCAGCCTGATGACATGGGGCCTGCTAAAACTGTTCCTGACTGATGGCCATCTTGCCGCTAGGTCAATCCTGTCTGTCGCCTGGCTTAAATGTACTGCCCGGTTTGAAGTTCCAGTACCTGCTATTCAGTCCACTGCACCTGCTGTTCTGCCTGATGTGCCAGCACCTGTGCCCACTGTCCAGTCTGAAGTTCCAGTACCAGCTGCCCGGGTTGAAGTTCCAGTACCTGCTATCCAGTCCGATGCACCTGCTGTTCAGCCTGTTGTGCCATTACCTGCTGTTCTGCCTGATGTGCCAGCACCTGTGCCCACTGTCCAGTCTGAAGTTCCAGTACCTGCTATCCAGTCCAAGGCACCTGCTGTTCAGCCTGTTGTGCCCATGCCTGCTGCCCAGCTCGATGCGGATGTGCCACTACCCAGCGTGATGTACCTCTGCTTTCTGCTCAGCCTGATGACATGGGGCCTGCTAAAACTGTTCCTGACTGATGGCCATCTTGCCGCTGGGTCAATCCTGTCTGTCGCCTGGCTTAAATGTAATGCTCCTGTGTGGTCTGCCTCTGATGGTTTCTTTCCCGTTACCCTGCTAATTTTCATTTCCAGATCCAAACTTCCTGACCCGGGTGGTGGGGTACGTGTCCTATTTCCAGACTCTGATGGCACGTCCCCCAGTGAACTAAAAGACTTGGAAGTGCGAAGAAGTCCGCAGACTCAGTAGGGAAATATTTTAAGGTGTTTCTGCACCCACTTGGACTGTCGTACCCAGGGCTGAATGGAGTGTCCGGAGGCCACTCCTTTAGGAGGGGGAACTGTCAGGAACGGTGTCATCTCCGGTTTCTCCTGCTGGTGGCACTATTACATTCAGCACCAAAAGGGTGTAATTCCAGTGGCCACCAGCGGGGTCTCCCTGCCTGGACTGCAGACTTGCCATCAAGCACACCTGTCATGGTTTTGCTGGACTATATAAACCCGCCCTGAACTAACCTCCAGTGCTTCAGTATTCCTCTGCTAGCCCTTGTCCCTGCCAGTACCTGCTCTTGTTCCAGCCTGTTCCTGTTTGTTCCTGAACCCCGTTTGTGTATCCTGACCTTGTACCCTGTTTCCTGTTCCCTACTCCTTGGTCTGCTTCATTATTCCTGTTTTCTGTTCCCTTGTTGCTTTGGCCCATGCCTTATTTTTATTTCATGTTGGTTTCCTTGCTTGTGTATTATATTAGTTAGATAGATAGTTAGGTGGGTTTTGGGGTTTGCTGTGTTTTCACCATTTACTTGTTTTGGTTTGCTGTCTTGTTTTCACGTGTGTCTTTATCATTGACAATAAACATACTTTCTTTATTTACTCGTTTGCCCCTGATTCCTTGGTGCAGCCCAGCGATCTGATCACCTGCATGGGATGTTGTGTATAACATTCCCTGACATGATCGCTCACTATGGGGGTGTAGATATTACCTCCATGCCATTATTCACTTGAATGGGTCTTGTTCGACGGTGGTATTCTTTCATGGCTGCAAAGCATAGCATCATGGTCGTTGCATTTTAGCAAAAATGTCATTTGATATTTTAAGAGGAGGGCGCCCCTGTCAGGTAGGCTGTACGGGGCCCCTTGATTTCTATCAGCAGCCCTCGATGGGATCCTCACATTATCACTGGGAGTGAGGTGGCAATCATGGCTGTGTTGGTGGGGCAGGACACAGGCTCCACAGTGTCCCCTCAAAATGCTGGATTTGCATGGAAGAAGGTGTGCAGTTACAAGGGACAAGTGCTTTACAGTAAGGTTCTCAGTGGAGCTGTGCAAGGCAAGGGCTCATTTCTAAGTTGAGATGTCGCCCTAATGCTGGTTTTCGCATGACTGTGGCCCCCTCTGCCTATGTCCCGGGAATTAGAAAGTGTCTTTTTCGAGGGTGTCCCCCTCGGGTGATGAACCTCATCCACATAACAATGTTTTTTGCAATCATTGGACACTGTAACTGGTGTGGAGGTGATCAGGGACACTGGAACTAGTATGGTGGTGATCAGGGTCAGGGACACTGTAACTGGTGTGGCGGTGATCCGGGACACTGTAACTGGTGTGGCGGTGATCGAGGACACTGTAACTGGTGTGGAGGTGATCAGGGACACTGTAGCTGGTGTGGTGGTGATCAGGGACACTGTAGCTGGTGTGGCGGTAATCGAGGACACTGTAACTGGTGTGGAGGTGATCAGGGACACTGTAGCTGGTGTGGCGGTAATCGGGGACACTGTAACTGGTGTGGCGGTGATCAGAGACACTGTAACTGGTGTGGAGGTGATCAGGGAAACTGTAACTGGTGTGGCGGTGATCAGAGAAACTGTAACTGGTGTGGCGGTGATCAGGGAAACTGTAACTGGTGTGGAGGTGATCAGGGACACTGTAACTGGTGTGGAGGTGATCAGGGACACTGTAACTGGTGTGGAGGTGATCAGGGACACTGTAACTGGTGTGGAGGTGATCGAGGACGCTGTAACTGGTGTGCTGGTGATCAGGGACACTGTAACTGGTGTGGAGATGATCAGGGACACCGTAACTGGTGTGGTGGTGATCAGGGACACTGTAACTGGTGTGCTGGTGATCAGGGACACTGTAACTGGTGTGGAGATGATCAGGGACACCGTAACTGGTGTGGTGGTGATCAGGGACACTGTAGCTGGTGTGGTGGTGATCAGGGACACTGTAGCTGGTGTGGTGGTGATCAGGGACACTGTAACTGGTGTGGCCATTAACAGAGACACTGGAACTCATTTGGCGCTGATTTTGGAGAATGCGGATACGGCCGCTACAGGACACTGTAACTGGTGTGGAGGTGATCAGGGACACTGTAGCTGGTGTGGCGGTAATCGGGGACACTGTAACTGGTGTGGCAGTGATCGGGGACACTGTAACTGGTGTGGCGGTATCGGGGACACTGTAACTGGTGTGGCGGTGATCGGGGACACTGTAACTGGTGTGGCGGTGATCAGGGAAACTGTAACTGGTGTGGCGGTGATCAGGGAAACTGTAACTGGTGTGGAGGTGATCAGGGACACTGTAACTGGTGTGGCGGTAATCGAGGACGCTGTAACTGGTGTGCTGGTGATCAGGGACACTGTAACTGGTGTGGAGATGATCAGGGACACCGTAACTGGTGTGGCGGTGATCAGGGACACTGTAGCTGGTGTGGCGGTGATCAGGGACACTGTAACTGGTGTGGCGATGATTAGGGACACACTAACTGGTGTGGTGGTGATCAGGGACACTGTAACTGGTGTGGTGGTGATCAGGGACACTGTAACTGGTGTGGCCATTAACAGAGACACTGGAACTCGTTTGGCGCTGATTTTGGAGAATGCGGATACGGCCGCTAGCATCGGTGCTGCTCACGTCCAGCCATTTATATATATTGGCCCAATTCAAGCACCTCATACATGGGAGAATATACAGTATTTAGCGGTTACGTTTCCTGTGTCACACTGCAAAAGGAGCCTGAGACAGCTCTCCTTATTGGTCCTGGTGACCACTATCCATGGAACTGAAGGTGAAAATCAAAAACTTGTCAGTGAAGCAGGAATAGAGAGGAAGTCCTTCAATGGGGACACCAGTTATGCTGACAATGGTCTAAGATGGTATCTCCTCTCACTTCCTGTTGTGTCTCTAGTCAGGAAGTACAGGAAAATCTCCTCAATGAGACACCAACAAAAACTAGGCAGACGTTTCAGTCCCTCTCCACTCAATGCAGAACTAAAAAAAAAAAAGCATTAAAGACTTTTCTGTGGTCGTTTGTAGTAAAATGTTGTTGCTGTTTATTTGCAGTTGTGCTTTATTGGTAGTACAGCCAGTCCTGTTTAAGAACTCTAATTGCCCAAAGTAATCTTGACTGGGCAGAAATGTTTGTGTGACATTCAGAATGTGACAACACAAAGAAGCTCTCCTGCCAAGAAGCCGCCGCTCTCCATCCCCCGCCGCCCAGCACTGCCTGGGGTTGTCATTCCGAAAAACAACAACGTTAACATAAGAGATCAGGGGCGAGGCGGTGAATGAATTATCCGGAGATGAGAGTTTGTGTTCTGAATCTGTAGCCCAGAAGATAAGGGGGGCTGCATGCCGGGAAAATAAACATACTCTAATCTCAGGAGTGCCTGGGGGGGTCATTATCATTATATCACACTGTGCTCATTGTATCTGAGTGTCTAAAACCACGGTGAGCACTACCCATATGACATTTTTATTTTTTGAGTCAGATAAAGCGTTCTTTTGGTGGTATTTCATCACAAGTGGGTTTTCTATTTTTTTGCTATATAAAGGAAAAAATACAGATTTTGAGAAAAAAACATGGATAGCTCTTCAGAGAGCACGGCAAATGTGAACAAATCCTTATGGTGACACTATGACTGGTGTGAAGGTGATCAGGGACATTGTAACTGGTAAGGCAGTGATTACGGACAATGTGACTGGTGTGGTAGAGATCAGGGATGCTGGGACTGGTGTGGCGGTCATTATGGACAATTCAGGAGGACGTATGGATACTTCCACCTGCAATGGTGCTGCTCCCCTCCAGCTGTTTACATATATATACACACACATTATCTCACAAAATGAGTACACCCCTCACATTTTTGTAATTATTTTCTTCTATATTTTCATGTGACAACACTGAAGAAATGACACTTTGCTACAATGTAAAGTAGTGAGTGTACAGCTTGTATAACAGTGTAAATTTGCTGTCCCCTCAAAATAACTCAACACACAGCCATTAATGTCTAAACTGCTGGCAACAAAAGTGAGTACACCACTAAGGGAAAAATGTCCAAATTGGGCCCAATTAGCCATTTTCCCTCCCCGGTGTCATGTGACTCGTTAGTGTTACAGGGTCTCAGGTGTGAATGGGGAGCAGGTGTGTTAAATTTGGTGTTATCGCTCTCACTCTCTCATACTGGTCATTGGAAGTTCAACATGGCACCTCATGGCAAAGAACTCTCTGAGGATCTGAAAAAAAGAATTGTTGCTCTACATAAAGATGGCCTAGGATATAAGAAGATTGCCAAGACCCTGAAACTGAGCTGCAGCACGGTGGCCAAGACCATTCAGCGGTTTAACAGGACAGGTTCCACTCAGAACAGGCCTCGTCATGGTCCACCAAAGAGGTTGAGTGCACTTGTGTCATATCCAGAGGTTGTTTTTGGGAAATAGACATATGAGTGCTGCCAGCATTGCTGCAGAGGATCTAGGGGTGGGGGGTCAGCCTGTCAGTGCTCAGACCATACGCCACACGCTGCATCAAATTGGTCTGCACTCTGCATGGCTGTCGTCCCAGAAGGAAGCCTCTTCTAAAGATGATGCACAAGAAAGCCCGCAAACAGTTTGCTGAAGACAAGCAGACAAAGGACATGGATTGCTGAAACCATGTCCTGTGGTCTCACTTTTGTGAGATACTGTGTATATATATATATATATATTGGTCAGATGGGAAGCGGTTAAGGATTCTGGCGAGTTCCTACCAATCAGTGATGTCATCCAGCCTCATGTACCCCTTGCTCATTCACATGGGGTAGGGATGATATCCAGGTGCCTCCTTATTGGTAATGGGAGATTCAGATTCTGAGAAACCTCCTGCTCGCAGACCCCCACAACCACTGATCCAGGGTTGAGGGGAAGAGGCTCTTACCTTCATCAACATAGTGCTTTGCCAGAAGTATCCCCTCCTGGCAGGGTGCCCTCCATGTTGAGGACAGATGGCCTGGTATGGTTCAGGAGGAGGGAGTGCACACTCATTCCCTCCCCCTTTTCTGGCCAGCCAGGCCGCATGCTCAGATAAGGGTCTGGTATAGGTTTTCAGGAGGGACCTCATGCTTTCTTTTTCTTGATGTTTGCATGGGGGTCCCCACCTCAAATCCATACTGGACCTATTCGAAGCCCAATTCCAGCCTTCTCCCCCCAGCCCTTGTGTGTGTAATGCTTATTTTTTTAGATGTCATCAGGCCAGTCACTAGACATTCTGAGTCCTCTTTGGATCTTCTTCTTTGGTGGGTGGTTTGTGAGGATACAGAGAGCAACGCAGATGCCATAACGTCATCAGTGCATACTACATCAATAGAATGATAGTGTAGGGCAGGGGTCTCCATACTTTCTAAAGAAAGGGCCAGTTTACTGTCGTTCAGACTTGGGGGGGGGTCTGTGCCCAGTGGGAGTAAACAGTGCCTCAATGCGGTCCACGCTTTAAGGGCGCACGGGCTTAGGGGCGGCTCATGCACGAAGGGCGCACGGGTGCCGCCCCCTCTATCCTCGCCATCCCTGCCCCCCCCTATATGGTTAATGGATAGATTCATGTATTGCATGAATCTATCCATGGCCGCTGCTGCCACCCCCTATTCAGGCATCCAGCCCCTTTTTAGGCGCCTGAATTACAGTGGCAGGTGGTGGTTTTTTAGAAGCACCTGATTAGAGCCATAGGCTTCAAAATAGGGTGGACTTGGAGCGCAGATGTGTTAGAATAGCAAATATATATTCGCTTTTCTAACACTAAATCGCCTCTCCACCAATCAGGAAGCGCGGGTCTGTTACCCATTTCCCGATTGGCTGAAAGGTTAGGCGATCCTATTGGATGCCTAGGAGGAGGGGAGGAGATGCACGGCAGAAGCCGCCGTGATCTCAGAAGGGAAGAGGACACAGAAGACGCCTGCCGTAGCCTGTCCCCCTGCTCGATGACCCTCAAAGTGCCCAATAAACCCAGTGTGCCCACCGTTCAGGTAAGTGCCGGTGAACCGTCAAACGGGGGGGGGGGGTTGTTGAGGTGCCATGGGGGGGTGGTTGTTTTCTGCCCCCCCCCCCAAACAAAAAACCACCAGCCACCACTGCAATGCCCTACGTTTGGTATTAGGGGGAGAAATAGTTGGTGTTAGATGGAAGGAATATGCCCCATTGGTGGAAAAATGCCTCAAGAGCTGGATAAAGGCAAGCAAAGGGCCGGAGTTTGGAGCCCACTGGTGGGCACGGTTGTGACACCTCCTCAGGAGGTGGGTCCATGACTCACCCTGCACTCAGAGACTGAGGACATCTTGTGGTAAAGATAGGGTACTGCAGAGGACAGCACCAGAGAGAAAGGTTAGCATTGGGCCAGGGCAGTTTCTTTTTTTTTTTTTTTTTTTTAATTATTCAACGTTGGCAGGCCATAATACATTTAAAAAAAAATCAGCCTGCGGTTGTTAAAAACATGTCCAATGCCATCTGATTTAATTCCAAAAAGTACATTTTAGCCCTGTATTAACAGTTTCAATTTGAAACATTGTATCGCACTGTCCATAAAACATTTCCTGGGGAAGGAAACTGCTACGTCTTGGATTGAAGTGTCGTATTTACTATCCAGAGAACAGTCGGCTACTTGTTCATTCTGACCTGTTTGCTGTCTCTGTGAGACTACAGAAGCTGGAATAGAGGGAGGAGAGTGTTTTCATCGCTGTCAGGCTTTTCTGTTGTTCCCGGAGTTCCGCTTTTACAGAGAAACGTGAGATATACAGCAGACGAGACGCTGTCAAGGTGGATGGTATTATGACAAGCCGTGTCAATGAATTTTATTGTGCTTTAATGACTCAGCATTGTTCCACCAAATAGAACTGTCAGGCATATACAGATTTAAGATGTGTCTGAGGATTTAGACATAGTGGGGGAGAAGACGGTATGTTCTCAGCTCATGCTGCTACATGAGGGTTCCTGTGCTTAGTTATAGGTTTATAAATATCCCGTTGGTGTATGTCAAAGATTTATAAGACTTCTTCAATGGTTTCTACAGTGGGGAAAATAATGATTTGATCATCTGCAGATATTGTACGTTTGCCCACTTACAAAGACATGAAGGGTCTATAATTTTTATCATAGGTGTATTTCAAATGATAGAGACAGAATATCAACCAACAATCCAGAATATCCACATAAAACAAATGTTAAAAATTGAGTTGCAGTTCAGTGAGTAAAATAAGTATTTGATCCCCTACCAACCAACCATAATTCTACCTCCCACAGACTGGCTACAGTAGGTGCTCATGTGGAACACAGATTAGTCCTGTGAATGTAAGAAGGTGCTTCTAACGACAACTCGTTATGGGTATAAAAGACACCTGTCCATTGAATCTCTTTCTTCCATTCAAACCTCACCTTCATGGGCAAGACCAAAGAGCTGTCAAAGGACATCAGGGACAAGATTGTAGACCTGCACAAGGCTGGAATGGTCTACAAGACCATCAGCAAGAAGCTTAGCGAGAAGGAGACAACTGTTGGAGCGATTATTCGCAAATGGATGAAATACAAAATAACCATCAATCGCCCTCGGTCTGGAGCTCCATGCAAGATTACTCCTCATGGGGTGAGGGTGATCATGAGAAAAATGAGGGATCAGCCCAGAACTACACGGGAAGAGCTTGTGATTGATCTCAAGGCAGTTGGGACCACAGTCACCAAACAAACCATTGGTAACACAATACGTCTCCATGGATTGAAATCCTGCAGATCCCGCAAGGTCCCCCTCCTCAAGAAGACACATGTACAGGCCCATCTGAAGTTTGCCAATGAACAGCTAAATTATTCAGAGAAGGATTGGGAGAAAGTGCTGTGGTCAGATGGGACCAAAATTAAGCTTTTTGGTCTTAACGCGAATCGCCGTGTTTGGAGGATGAAAAATGCTGACGATGACCCTAAGAACACCATCCCTACAGTCAAGCACGGAGGTGGAAACATTATGCTTTGGGGCTGTTTCTCTGCTAAAGATACAGGCTGACTTTGCCACATTGAGAGGCCAATGGACGGGGCCATGCATTGTAAAATCTTGGATGAGAAGAACCTTCTTCCCTCAGCCAGAACACTGAAGATGGGTCATGGATGGGTCTTCCAGCATGACAATGACCCAAAACATACCGCCAAGGCAACAAAGGAGTGGCTCAAGAAGAAGCATATTAAGGGCATGGAGTGGCCTAGCCAGTTTCCAGACCTTAATCCTATAGAAAATGTATGGAGGGAGCTGAAACTTCGAGTTGCCAAGCGACAGCCAAGAAGCCTTAAGGATTTAGAGAAGATCTGTAAAGAGGAGTGGGCCAAAATCCCTCCTGAGATGTGTGCAAACCTGATCACCAACTACAAGAAACGTCTGACCTCTGTGCTCGCCAACAAGGGTTTCTCCATCAAGTACTAAGTCATGTTTTGCTTGGGGATCAAATACTTGTTTTACTCACTGAACTGCAACCCAATTTATAACATTTGTATCATGTGCTTTTTTTTTGGATTTTTGCAAAAAAAGTATAGACCCTAATTTCTTTGTAAGTGGGCAAACTTACAAAACCTGCAGGGGATCAAAAAAATGACTTCCCCACTGTATTGCACACGGAGGGGGCCTTTTTTCATTATGTATACAGGCTCTGCTTCCTGCTTAGTAATACTGCTGACTGAATGTACTTTACTCTCCCTTCATGCAAATCTATCAGTGTGCATGGAAACAACAAGCTCTCTTATCTCAGCAGCAGCCAACCACATTGCCTAACTTACAGATTTCACTTTTAGTGCTGGGAATCCTTATCCATGTACTACTTACTCATTCACATGTAAGTGGGGCCACACCAAGGTATCCCCAGTTGTGAAAGGAGGCATTCAGATTCCGATAAGTTTCCCTGCCTGCAGACCCCCACAAACATCGGGCCAGGGTTGTGGGGAAGAGGCCATTGTCTTTGTGGTTGATCGCCTAGCACCCCTTCTTGGGTGCTTCCGCTAAGATGCAGCTTCCTCCACTCTGGAACCAGGAAACAGGTATTATACCTGAGAATTAGACAACACTAGCTTAGGTGCAAACTGGAACTGACTTTTTTGTAAATTCACACAGAATATATACCACACAAAATCAGGTAAGAGCTTGATCACATTATCCTAAACATGGCAACCTGTAAACAGTAATATCAGTACATCCAACAGTATATCTAATGAATAGCTAACATAAACAGTAATCTAAACAGTAATCTAATTAAACAGTAAGCTAATTAAACAGTAATCTAATTAAACAGTAAGCTAATTAACACAAACATATAACATCCCACAATAGTTTGGTAATGAGGTGACATAGACAGAATACTAGCAGACAGACAGAAACAATAGGTGACTCAATTAACAATGGGAATTCACACACAGGAGGCACACAATAGGGAAATATAACATGAGAGAAAGACACCTTAATAAACAGATTATAGCAGGAGACCCCAGCATCAGGTTGTTTTGAGCTGATTATATTAATATCTGTTCTGAGTCTCTGAGGCTCCATTCACACGTAGACGATTTGAAATGCTAGCGATTCTGCCCATGATTCAAATCACCTACGGTAGGTGTGAATGGAGCCTGAGTCGGGGGGGGGGGGGGGAGGATACAAATCTGTATCCAGGTCCTAGTCCTAGCTTCAAAGAGTCTGTTTATTTCGGGGAGACATGGACCTGAATCCAAAGCAAAACCACTCCAAAGGTCCCCCAGGCACACACCTCCCAAAGAATAGAGCCCCTACTAAAGCCAGGGCCCATAGTAAGTAGGCAAGAGGCTACCCTGCAGTCCCCTCTAAAAACCCCTGTCCTGGTTGGGTCTGTCACAGTCCTCATCAACATTGCAGGATCTGCAATCTTTATGTAAAATATAGTAATGAAAATACAGAACAGCAAAACCAAATACCACAATCCTATAATGAGTTTAGAAAATCGGCAAGAAAAATATTGCTACCAGCACCTCAAGGAAAATCTCCAACACTTTCCATACTAATTGTCTTGCTGACTATTAACTTACCCCTGGCCTCTAACTACCAGATGCACCTATATAAATTTAAATGTTAGTTCCAGTATTTGACACCTCCTCCTAAACAGTTCTGAATAAAGGAAGAAACGTTCAGGTCCTAGGGTGTGGAACTTCCCTGTTCATCTCCTGCACAAGCTGTGCTGTAGAGGGTGGGTAATATTTATTTGGTACTGAATTTGCATATTGTCTGGTATTTTATTGCATGCCAGGTCCGAGCCAATCAATCAAAGTCAAGTTAGGTTGAATGCAGTGGGCGGAGCTAGAAATTTTGGTGTGAAAGATTTCCCACTGCTGCTCCTGCAGAGTCCTGGAAGGCAGGCGGGTATTCAAAACCTACCCACTCCTTTCAGAATTAATCTCAGCAGCAGACTCAAGCAAGGCCTTTTAGGTGGCTTCCAAACTCCGATCATCAGCTATATCTAGTTTGAGAATTTTGTTTTGTATGCTATCACTTATTACCGAGGAAAGGGTTCACTGACACACAGCACAACACTTCTACTATTGATTTGTATTATCGATCTGTTTCTCTGTTTTTATTTTTTGAGAATACAAAAATGCTGCCCGTTTTACTACAACCGTGACTTCTGCCCTTCAGAGAAAGTCCACGGGTTCAGATGAATACAGATGAGGCGTTGCAGGGCTTGTCTGTTTGAAGATACAATGGGTGGCGCTCTAGGTCTAAAGGCTTCCAGGAAAGGAGAAAGCAACACTCTCCAACCACTGAAAAGAGCAACAAGTCCCAGAATGCCCTAGCAGCCAAGATCTGTGCTGCTTGAGGTTGTGGTGGCTTTGCAGTGCCGATCCTGACCTCCCTGGGGCCCTAAGCAAAATTCTGCTAAGGTGCCCTATACATGACCCGTGATGCCGTGAGCTATGTAAACCATTTGCCATTGCCACACAGTCACACCTGACACTTCAGTGCTCCCAATACAATCCTCCCTCCTTCAGGGTCCCCAGAGAGCCCCCCTTACACCAGGGTCCCCAGAGACCCCCCCTTACACCAGGGTCCCAAATGAGCCTCCCCTTACATTGGTGTCCTCAGAGAGCCTTCCCTCTTACATTAGTGTCCCCAGAGAGCTCCTCCTTACACAGGGTCCCCAGAGAGCCCCTCCTTACACAGGGTCCCCAGAGAGCCCCCCCCCCTCTTACATCAGTGTCCCCAGAGGACCCCCTCTTACATCAGTGTCCCCAGAGGGCCCCGTCCTTACATTAGTGTCCCCAGAGAGCCCCCGCCTCTTACATTAGTGTCCTCAGAGGCCCCCCTCTTACATCAGTGTCCCCAGAGAGCCCCTCCTTACACAGGGTCCCCAGAGAGCCCTTCCTTACACAGGGTCCCCAGAGAGCCCATCCTCTTACATTAATGTCCCCAGAGAGCCCCTCTCTTACATTAGTGTCCTCAGAGGCCCCCCTCTTACATTAGTGTCCCCAGAGGGCCCCTCCTTACACAGGGTCCCCAGAGAGCCCACCCTCTTACATCAATGTCCCCAGAGGGCCCCATCCTTGCATTAGTGTCCCCAGAGAGCCCCCCTCTTACATTATTGTCCCCAGAGAGCCCCCCCTCTTACATTGGTGTCCCCAGAGGCCCCCCTCTTACATCAGTGTCCCCAGAGGGCCCCTTCCTTACATTAGTGTCCCCAGAAAGCCCCCCTCTTACATCAGGGTCCCCAAACAGCTGACTCCCCCCCCCCCTGCAGAGGTTCCCCTGTACCTGGCTGGTGGAGGTGGGAGGCGGCGATCAGCAGCTCTATGGTGTCCACAGGCAGGGGGATCTCCCTGGGGCTAGTAGTTCTATCTCTGAATGTATACAGCGGAGAGGGGAGGGGCCTCTGACCCGGGCATCAGCAACAGTGTTCAAGCAGAGTGAAAGTGAAACTGATACCTGCCCGGGTCAGAGGCCCCTCCCTTCTCCTCTCCACTGTATACACTGACACTCGAGAGAGTACTACAAGCCTCAGGGAGATCCCGCCGCCCACAAAGGCACCATAGAGCTGCCGATCGCCGCCTTCCACCTCCTCCCACCTCTCCTCACTGCACTCTGAACGACCAGCCAGAGGTGCAGGGGGGGATGCTGGGTCACAGCGGTATAACGGAAGGGCCCAGCCGCAAATGCGACTGCAGCGACCCCTAAAGTTCCGCAACTGGATGTTGTAAACATTAATTGACGTGCTATGACACGAGGGGGAAGCGGGGCCTCGAGTAATTTGCGGGGCCCTACGCAACTTGCGTAGTGAGCGTATAGGGCGGATCGGCTCTGTGGCTTTGCTATCAGTCAGAAGATATTGCCTCCTGGGTCTGTGGTTGAAGAGTTTGGGAACACCTGGCCTGCACCAGCACGAGCTCAAGATTTGGTGTTTCTGAAACACCAGATTATGAGCAACCAGACATTTTTAATTAGTAGCTTGGTCTTCTAGGCCCGCACTATCCAAACTGTTGTGTGGATTCTGGTGGGAATTCATTTTGGAATTAATTCCCTTCCTTCCAGAATTGGCCATATGGTACGTATACAGTAGGAACATGAAATGGAGGACCCTACAGGGGAGAGAGGCTGGCAGGGGCGGCCTGTCCATTAGGGGCGCCGTCCCCTCTTTCCAGGCCACCTCCCTATATGCAATTGATAGATTGATGCATAGCATCAATCTATCCAGGGCTGCCGCCGCCACCCCCTATGCATGCGTCCGGCCCCTTTCAGGGCGCATGAATAACAGTGGCCAGAGGTTATTTTTTTAAGCACCTGGCTTCAAAATAGGGTGGGCTCGGGACGCAGAGAGTGCGACCGGAGCCCACACAGGTGTGTTGCAACAACTAATGAATATTCGCTGTTGCAACACTGATCCTCCTCCCGGCCAATCGGGAAACGGGTCTGATTCCCGTCACCCGATTGGTTGAAAGGACAGGTAATCCTATTGGACGCCTAGGAGGAGGGGAGGAGACACACGGCAGAAGCGAGGAGGAGAAGAGCTGCTGGCTGATGCCTGGATGCCCGACGCTCCTCGGATGCTCAAATCCCCGCCGCTGCCCCTCGGATGCCCGGCGATGCCTGCCACCCTGGATGGGGTAAGTACCAGCAGACAGCGGGAGGGGGGGGTTGTTTGCCACCACTGGAGGCTGGTAAAGGATTGCCAGTCTCCTCAAGTGAAATTTACTGACAGGACACCAAAAATTTACCGACAGAGCCACATTTTTAGTGACAGTTCTCCAGTTCACCAAAATGACTGTTTTCGGTTCAAATTTTAATATTTAGGCTACAAACATGTAGCTAGTGTGATTTGCAATGTGCTTAAGGTATACAGTATCAAAAAGGCAGAAAACATATTTTTCCTTTTTGCATGAAGGTCAGGTTAATATAACCCACCCAGCACAGGTCCACTTACTGTACATCCGAGTCTGCAGGGTTCCCCTTTACGGGCAAACGCCGTGTTTCCCTGGTTGTCACCCTAGGACAGGAAGTGTGTCACTGTTTACCAGGTGAAAATAAAAGGAAAAAAGGTTGAAAAAGAAAAGAAAACCAATGCAGCCACCACATCTAAGGATTGGTAAGCTCCACATATTACATTTCTGTTCTTGAGTTTAGGTAAAGTTTAAAATGTCATCTTAACAACATGGGATCTGTGCCGTGTCACCAAATACATTATCAGTATACATTCTTGATAGGTAAAGGTCATGTAGAACCTACATGAAAATGTCACACGGACTTACCTGGCACTTATCATACCAGCAGTTCTCTACATGTCCACACATATAGATTACTTCTGACCCTGCGGAAAGACTAAAAAGGTTACCTTTCTATTTGTATTTTTCCTTATGCATATCATCCCCATTCTAAAAAGATATAAATAAAATGACCTTTTTTAGCTCGAAGTCCATCTCCTGCTTAAAGGAAATACAATTTTATTGCCCTGCAAGAGTTTACATCAACCACCTGCCGACCGCTCACAGTAAGTATATACGGGTGGCAGGTGAAGATTTCGGCAACCTCCACGTATGATTTCAGCCTCCCTCTGGGTTTGGAGCGTGCCGTGTGTGCACCCCCTGCTGACCCCGTGCTGTAATTGGCCACAGCATGAGTTTGGCAACAGATTTCAGCCAATGATTTCAGCTGAAATTTGTGTAAAATTGCTGCGCTACTAAACCGCTCAAAAACCAAATATAATGAAATGCTCACAGCTGCTAACAAACAAAGTCCAAAATGAATTAAAAAAATACAAAAGTGTAGCGCTATGTGTATAAAACACAGTGAAAGTGGAATATATATCACAACAGTTGATAGGAACAAGTGCTATGATAAAATCTGTGAAAATAAAACATAATACAACGATGGTGTGTAGTAACTATGACCAGTGGCGTCTCCAGCTTTCATATTTAGGGAGGGGCACATGGGGGGACAGGGACAAAAGTAGGGGGACAACTATAAAATGCAATTATATATATATAAATATCCTGAGGCCCTTTACTACGATCCCACAACGGGTCCTTTCACATGTTCTGCAGTGAGCTCCCTTCCTACTGTATTGCCCCCCCCCCCAGGGTGGCAGAAAACAAGAGATATATGTCACCAGCATACCAAGAAAATATAAGGATCCAAAGCATTGGGAGAACTATCAGGGTTACAAAGGTTGTCTTGCCACCGGGCCCTGGTGTGTTCTACCACTGTGGGGTTCCCCAGCCTCCTCTTGCTGTCCTGCCCCTGCTATTGACAGCACTGGTCTGGCATCTCTTGGAATTTACAGGCTGGTTCTCCTGTCCTAAGGATGGGAGAAATCAGTCTGTTTTTTCAGTAACTGAGAGTCCTGGTGGAGTCCTTCCAGCAATTTGCTCTTCTCCCTGCCAATGAGGATGCAGGTGAAGGAGCAGATCGGGGGGCCGGGGTTGTGTGAGCGCTCGCATTATGCAGTGTCAGCGAGCAGAGGGAGGGGGGAAGGAATCACCTGCAGGAGCTGACTGGGGACGCTCTCACTCTAATGCCCCGTACACATGGTCGGATTTTCCTATGGAAAATGTGTGATAGGACCTTGTTGGCGGAAATTCCGACCGTGTGTGGGCTCCATCACACATTTTCCATCGTATTTTCCGACACACAAAGTTGGAGAGCAGGCTATAAAATTTTCCAACAACAAAATCCGTTGTCGGAATTTCCGATCGTGTGTACACAAATCCGACGCACAAAGTGCCACGCATGCTCAGAATAAATAAAGAGATGAAAGCTATTGGCCACTGCCCCGTTTATAGTCCCAACGTACGTGTTTTACGTCACCGCGTTCAGAATGATCGGATTTTCAGACAACTTTGTGTGACCGTGTGTATGCAAGACAAGTTTGAGCCAACATCCGTCAGAAAAAATCCTAGGATTTTGTTGTCGGAATGTCCGATCAATGTCCGACCGTGTGTACAGGGCATTAGACATTGCCTTTTTGTAAAAAAAAAAAAATATTTTTTTTAATTGGGGGGGCACATCGTGGGGCACAGCATAATGTTGGGGGGTCAGGGCCCCCTCTGCCCCCCCCCCCCCCAGGGACGCTATTGACTATGACATGATAAATTCCAAACACTGATGAAAGGAATCAAAATAAACTCATAAAAGTAATGTCCACTCAAATGGCTATGATGAAATCCTCTGTGGCAAATAGTGGGAATGATGTAGACACAAGGGTAGCTGTATGACACAAAACGGAACGGATGAACATTTATCTAGGGCAGGGATCTCCAAACTACGGCCCTCCAGCTGTTGCGGAACTACATTTCCCATGATACATTGTAAAACTCTGCCATTCACAGACATGACTAGGCATGATGGGAATTGTAGTTCCTGAACACCTGGATGGCCGTAGTTTGGAGACCCCTGATCTAGTGGAAGATTATGGATGGGTACTACTCATCAAACAAGGTGGACCTACCTGTCATACGACAGTGGGCCAATCAGGCGCGTATTTTGACCGAAAACCAGGTGCTCCTCGGTGCCACCGACCGAGAGGTAGACGAGGCCTGTGGAAGGATCACTCCAAGAGCGGGCGTTGTGTCGATCAGCCTGGATCGAGGTATGACAACCGAATGTCCGGAGCTCAGGCAGATCTTTCCAGGCAGATGGGAATTGGACCTCAATGAGAAGTCAGTATAACAGACCAGTGACACAATGGAACGTTGTCACATTAAAACCATAAAAAAAAGGAAAAAAGAGAAAAAGGGGGCTACATATGGTGCAGGTCATAAAAAAATAGAAGATTTTAATCTTTTATAATTTTTTTTTTACAGGGCATCAAAAGACAGATGATGGCATAAAAAGTGATCACTGAAAAGAGTAAAAGCAATGTGGGAAGCATGTATAGCAAGCCCTACGCGTTTCGACCCAGAGGCCTTCAACTAACACTGCTCCCCCACATTGCTCATATATATAACTTGTAAAGTTAGCCATGAGGGGGGAGTGAACTCCACCTACTGACTATAAACCTGAAGTTAAGGTGTCCAGGTGACAGATGCACTCCGTTGGGGTCAGGAGTGCACCACTAAGATAGTGGACCCTAAGGCTGACTGCTGCGGATGAAACTCGGGGTGGTTCAGGAAGGCAGGTCCCCTGGAGCACCAACACGGATCCCACAGGGAGTTAGAGCATAGATTGAAAGGTCATGACACAAGGCCTCGGCTTGAGTTCCACGCCTCATTATGGAAACCGGTATAAAACGTATATCCGATGAGGGCGGCTGTATGACTTTCCCGCCAAAATGGGATCCGGGCCGCGAGGGTGTCTGCTTGAGTTCCACCCCTCGCTTCTGACTTTCAAAAGTACCAACCCCTGTTTTATTGAATCCCATGATTGGCTGAAAAACCTAATAGCGAGGCAACTAGGTGCGTGTGCGGCACCTATATATATGCTCAGATTGGTCCAACAATAACAGGATCCGATCACATGACCTATCACAAATCACGTTGACCGCATGTGATCACAGCGTAATGACATCACAACACGCAGGGGCGCTCACGGCATCACGGTCCATGCAACTATGTCTCGGCGTGATGACATCAACAACGCCAAAGGCTCTGGACGAGCAGCAAGGTCCGCGCATTCCCCACTCCAAATCTCGGACCGCCGTAGCTCACGCCGTGCCGGAAACGAGCGGAGCACGTAACTACCACATGACGCCGAATCAGGCCTCGTCAGCATCACTAAAATGTCATTGCGTCACAGCGCGGCGGCTTCAGCCAATACGCTCACAAACACTTCACATAGAGGCAACTCTGGTCTCACTGTGGATAATCAGCCGGCATGACTACGGAAGGAACATGTATGGGCCGCTTGTATGTGGGGAAACCTGCTGATCGGCTGTGTCCAATCACACACAGAGTTCTGTGTTTACAAAAACACAGAACTCTGTGTGCAGTGAACAGCAATCTGACTGTCTCTTCTCCCTGAAAAGCAGGGGGGAAAAAACAGCCAGATTAGTAAGTAAAAGCAGCACACAATAAACACATTACACGTTGATGATGACTGTATTAGCGTCACTAGTGACGTCATGGTCAGTGACCCTCCTAGCCAGTGTCAATTAGTGTCAGATTGTCCGCCACCCTATCAGTCCCACTATAAGTCGCTGATCACTGCCATCACAGTAAAGCGCCTATAGCTGCATAAATTCCAGTATCTATTCCATAGTGTGATATAACTTTCATACAAACCAATTAATATACACTTATTGGGATTCTTTTTTTAACAAAGACATGTAGCAGAATGCATTTTGACCAAAAGAAGAAATTAGATTATTAGATTTTTTTTTTTTATTGGATATGTTTTATAACAAGTAGAAAATATTTTTCCTTTTTTTTTATTTTCATTTTCATTCTTTTTTCATTTATAAAATAAAAAATAAAACCCCAGAGACGATCAAATGCCACCAAAAGAAAGCTCTATATGTGTGAAAACAATGATAAAAATGTCATTGGGGTACAGTGTTGAATGACTCAAGATGGCCACCAAAGTCCCATGGGGTAGCAGCATCCAATCGGATAGCTGCCTCCCTGTGACCGAGGAAACCATGGAGGAACCAGGTTCCTCTCCACTTCCTCTTCCACCTGCATTGCCGCTGCGGATGAGCGCCACCTGCAGTGGAGAAAATAGACTGCACCTTCCTACAACGTACCCATGAGTGAAGTACACCCACTGGACACTTTATTAGGTACACCTTGCTAGTACCGGGTTGGACCCCCTTTTTGTCTTCATTCTTGGTGGCATAGATACAACAAGGTGTTGGAAACGTTCCTCAGAGATTTTGGTCCATAGTGACATGATAACATCACACAGTTGCTGCAGATTTGTCGGCTGCACATCCATGATGCCAATCTCCCATTCCACATCCCAAAGGTCCTCTATTGGATGAGATGTGGTGAGTGTGGAGGCCATTGGAGTACAGGGACCTCATTGTCCAGTGGTGAGATGATTGGAGCTTTGTGACATGGTGCATTATCCTGCTGGAAGGAGCCATCAGAAGATGGGGACACTGTAGTCATAAAGGGATGGACATGGTCAGCAACAATACTCAGGTAGGCCGTGGTGTTTAAACCATGATCAATTGGTACTAAGGGGCCCAAAGTGTGCCAAGAAAATATCCCCCCCACCATTACACCCCCACCAGCCTGAACCGGTGATACAAGGCAGGATGGATCCATGCTTTCATGTTGTTTGCTTCCAATTCTGACCCTACCATCTGAATGTCGCAGCTGAAATCGAGACTCATCAGACCAGGCAACGTTTTTCCAATCCTCTGCTGCTGTAGCCCATCTGCTTCATAGTTCAATATGTTGTGCATTCAGAGATGGTATTCTGTATACCTTGGATGCAATGAGTGGTTATTTGAATCAGACAGGTCACCCAGACATTTCCCTCTGATGAGTAGAATGGCTAGATCACAGGATATGCTGAACGCTGAAGAGGAATGTACTCTGGTTGTAAAAGGATCACTTGCGCTCTGAACATGAACTCCGGTTCACAGGTACATGTATTAGAAGCAGTAAAACATAGTGCTCTCCGTTTTGACAAGAACATTTATTTAAGTAAAAAAGTTTGCACTTACAAGTGTAGCACTGTTTCCCAGTGCTTGGTCTAGGGTTGCCACCTGTCCGGGATTCACCCAGACAGTCCGGGCTTCAAATCGTTTGTCCGGGTTTCAGACTGCCTGAGACCTGGACACAATATTCATAACGGACTGTGGCTCCCCAAGTAACCACCCACCGCCAAGTACATGGGTGTGTGCACAGGCCCCATCTCCATACATGGACAGGAGAGGAGATAGGGCTTGATCTGGTCCTCCTCCTCCCACCCCTACCCCTCTGTCTGCCCACCCACACTCCAATCCTCGGCATTCTGTGCCTTAGAAAAGAGATGTGTGGGATGGAAATTGGAAGCTCAGGAACCGGCAGCTACATCGTGGATGAAAGGTGTCGATACCTGAGCCTCCATCCTCGGGTGAGTGAGCTCACCATCCAAAGTCTGTGACTGAAGTCTCTTCCCTCCCTCCCTTCTCTCTCCTGCCTCTGAGAGAGTGAGTACACAAAGGTAAGAGGCACTCAGATGTAAAGGGTGCCCTGTGGACTCTAATATAAGGGGGGCTTTGCCAACCCTAATTTAAGGGGGAATGCACAAAACTGTAATGTATGTATGTATGTAATGTAAATGTAATTGGGAGGTTTGGTGAGCAGGAACCTTCTTCCATCAGAGTTCTCCTTTACATCAGAGTCCACAGCGTTCCCCCTTAAAAAATGTTTTGCCGCGCGCCACTAAAGTGTCCGGGTTTGGCTTGAAGAAAAGGTGGCAACCCCAGCTAGGTCACAAGGCAGACAGATAAAATAAAATCCAAAAAGACGCGGGTGACGTCACGCTAGTCACGTGGCGTTGCGTCCCAGGGGGGCGGGACTTCATCAGCGGTGACGGAATGACGTGAGACACCTGCTTCATATGTTGTAGGCCGGCACTTGTGGGCGCTAAGGGCTTAACACATAATATGTCACTATGGAAACCCTGCTCAAACCCGGAACCAGCCAGGAAATGACCTCACACACGAGCCAAGTCCACAAAACCTACATAACGGACATAGCCTGTCATGAAGAATATAGTGTACAATTACACCTGTCTAATGGCTTTCAGGAACTAAGAAGAGGGTAAATAACATTCTATAGCCTCTGTCTTCAAATAGACATAAATGCACATAGAGTAAAGAAATATCTATTTTAAAAATAGGAATGATAACAACAATAAATTCATTATTACTACACATCAATCCGCGTCCTCATTGATCCTCATGTGCACATTTAAAAAGTTTAATAGTAACAAATGCCGTTAACTCATAAAATATATATTAACTATCAAAAATCCAACCATTCACATCAAAGTCAACGTTCAAGCCTGCTGATACTTAAACTTTTGTCTCATGTATCCAATGCGATTCCCTTTCGACTAAGTTGACGTATAAAGTTGCCTCCTCTCCGGTGCTTCGTGACTCTCCCAATGCCTCAAAATCTCAAACCCTTAGGGTTCTGATTGTGAACCAATTTGAAATGCCTTGGAGACATTGTGAGTCTTTAATCCTTTCTTGATATTGTTCACATGTTCCCCTAACCTAACATGAAGGGGTCTAGAGGTCCTGCCAATATATTGCAGACCGCACGCACACTCAAGCATATAAACAAAACCAATAGTAGCACAGGCGATTAGTTGTTGTATCTTATATCTCTTATTTGTCGCTGAAGCCAGGAAATCTTTCCGCTTCTTGATGTTAACTTTTGAGTGTTTACATGCAGTACATCGGCAAGAGGCGTAGAAACCAGCAAGGAAAGAGAATAACCGGTTTTCAGATTGAACCGGTGGATCAATGACTCCTGCAGCCAAACGATCACGTAAAGATGGAGCTTTTTTATATATGAATGATGGTCGCTGTGGCAATAGGGGTCCTAACACCTTATCCTGTTTCAAAATAGACCAATTATTTTGTACTATCTTTTCAAACTTTTTGTGCTGGACATTATAGTCCAACACCATCTTAAAATGTGAAACGTTAGTACTATTTTCTTTATTTTGCTTCAATACCAGTATCTGTCTGTTCATAGTATGCACTCTCTCTATTTCATTATCAAGGGTAGATTTCTCATACCCCTTTTGCTGGAATCTAGATGAGAGAACTTTGACTGGTGTATGCTGATGTATGGTTTTCCAACCTATTAACCACCCCACTCTTGTATTACTTACTCTTACCTTCCCAATAAAACACACCACACCTTCTGGATTAAATGGCCATCTGGCCCCTTTATTAACAACCATAATAAGTTCCATAAATTAACTTCCATTTAAATATATATATATATATATATATATATATATATATATATATACTGAATGTTATGTCTGAGGTTCATGAAGGAAGGTATTCTATCACATCGGCTGTACCATCACCACTTCCGCATCCAGGCCCCTAGCCGCGATCCCACCAGCTCAGGGACAACTATTGCCACCTTTTTGCCCAATACAGCCCGATGACCCATGATTACCCATGATGGCCCATGGATTACCACATAGAGAAGGTACCCATACCGAGATAGGTCCAACCCGTTCCACACCATATACTGTAAACCTTCCACCATTCCGACCTTCACGAACCAGAGAACCCTGCATACCACTTGAAACAGAAAACATATCATCAAAATTATCAGGATAACTACAGGGAGGGAGGGAACAAAAAGTTTCTATGGGGTTGCCTCTTCTCCTACTCACCCCCAACTGACTACTCCCCGCCCCCACTGACCATGTTCCCTATGTAAACCACACCTCTTATCTCTCGCATTGCACCAAAAACCATTCTAAACCTTTTTAAGCACCCTTCTTCTAGGATACACCCTGTGCAACCACTAACAGCAACCCCCAGTCATGTGGACCTTCCACCCAGGTTCCCTTTGCTCCAGGCCTGTTCTGAGACTGGGCTACAAAGTCCCCCTCGCAAGTGCAATTATGTCTAAGCCTAATAAATTAACCCCTGGTGATGTTGCACAACCATGACCTATAATGGCAACTCTCCAGGGGTATATAGGCATTCCGATCAGTCGGTTTGAAGTAATTGCCTTTCTATAGTACTGGTGACCGACTGAGAAGTCGACCCAGTCCTCTAGGAACCCAAACCCCTCCTTACTACACCAGCTCCTCAGCCACTTGTATACTTCCCTAATCTCCCTCTGCCTTTCTGGTGTGGCTCGAGGTACCGGTAGTATTCCTGAGAATACTACCTTGGAGGCCCTTTTCCTCAATTTAGCTACTAAGTCCCTAAAATCGTTCTTTAGGACACTCCATCTGCCTCTGACTTTGTCATTGGTTCCAACGTGCACCATGACAGCCGAGTCTTCCCCAGCCCCTCCCAGTAATCTGTCCACCAGATCCGTGATGTGCCGGACCAGAGTGCCCGGTAGACAACATACAGTTCGGTGCTTCAGATCTTTGTTACAGATTGCCCTCTCTGTCCTTCTAAGAACTGAGTCCCCTACCACAAGAATCTGTCTTTCCTTTCTCTTCGCTTCCCCCCCACTCTCACTGGAGGAGTTCTTCCCCTGGCAGCTAGGAGAGCACCATCCTTGCAAATCTCAAGATCAAGGAAGATCATACGTTCAAGGCTTATGGTCCATGTTAGCTGGATATTTTTGGTGTTAATGTTCAATGTCTGGATGAAACAATCCAGGCTAGATATATTTCCCTCCTAGATTAAAATAAGGTCATCTATGGATCTCCTATAGCAGACAAGCTCAAGGGGGCGATGATTGAAGACAGCCTCTTCCTCCCAGTGGGCCATAAACAAATTGGCCACACTGGGAGCAAAGCGGGCTCCTATAGCAACCCCTCTTGTCTGCAAGTAGAACTGTCGATCATACCAAAAGTAGTTTCTGGATAAACACAAACTCAATCCTTTTGAAAGAAACATTTGGGTTTCTTTGGGAGGTCCGAAGTTTATAAAGCCCATTGCACTGATGCCAATGCATCCTCGTGTTCAATAATGGTACACAATGAACTGACATCGGCAGTGACAAGGACACTGGATGGTGTGCAGCTAACTAATTCGAGAATCTGTATGATGTGTTTAGTGTCTTTAAGGAAGGCATCTGTCTTAATGGCTAATGGCTGGATAAAAGATCAATCAATATACTGTCCTACTCTGAATGAAATTTAGTCAATTCCATTCACGATAGGTCTACCAGGTGGGTTGACACTATCTTTGTGAATTTTAGGTAGACAGTATATTATGGGGGTCCTGCAGAACAAAGGGTCTAGATAAGCTGCTTCCTTCTTAGTAAGGACACCCTTGTAAGTATCACGGTCACTTAATAAACAACTCATCTCTGCCTGATAATAGCTTTTATCCAAAATGACCAAACCTCCTCTCTTATCGGCAGGGTGTATGATAATTTCCTTTCGCTTCTCAAGCGACTCCATGCCATTCCTAATATCCTGGGGGTCTATCACCTTCCTTATCTTCATCCTATCAAGATCATTAAGCACCATATTTTTGAACACTTCCAAATATTTGTTATCTGTGTTTAGGGGATTGAAGGTGGACTTGTTACGTAGATTTGAGTGAATACCCACATCTACTGCAAGGGTTATAGTAGGATTAGACATAAAGTATTTTTTGATATTCAAGTTCCTAATGTATTTGTGAATATTCACATATGTCTGAAATTTGTTAAGGTTCTGAGTAGGGGCAAACTAGAGGACTTTTATTAAATGTATTCATGTTCAAAAACAATTCTTTCAATCCCTTGGATGGACTGACCCTTAAAGCATAAGTCAGAGCCCTTTTCCAGTTTAAGGACCAATTATTTGTATCCAGCTGTGCCCATAATTGCTGAACGATGATTAAGATGATCGGTGCTGTGTGACGTGCTAAACTCCCCACGACCCACATGAATGTTTATTTTGCCATTGCTATCTTATCGACAGCTTTCTATGGATTCTAACCAACAGATCAATGTGTTTGCTGGACTTCACAACACAGCGCAGAATTGACATGACCGGAGCCATGGGTCCGTAAAAGTGTTTTGCAGGCACGGATAAAAGCGTAGGGCTCCAGCTGGGATTGTGGGAATCATTGATTCATTCTCCTGGTCGTTAATAATGTGACATTTGAGTTTCATTTAACTTACAAACAAGGTTTGGATTTTGGTCTGTACTGCCAAAATGACAACCGTTATCAAGCTTGGCATTGCCATCTTTTCAGTCAGGGATCTAGGATCGTCACAGCCAGTTTTGTGTAGCTGGACTCCAAATAAGCAAAGGAAAAAACAGATGTGTTATTTAAAAGAGAAGCAGATTTTATAGGGATGACTAGGGGTGTCAAACATTCAGTAATTTCTTTAAGAAGAGGGGCGATGATCATACGCTTTTAGGTGTTACTTTTGAATTTGTAAAACAATGGAACTTGGATAGTGATGAACCTAAACTGGAATGGATTGAATGGTCCAAAATATGACAAAGGAAGCATAATCACCATCTATAGTCCTACCTTTTACAGGCCATGATGGGAGAAACCTTGTCTTGCATCCTAGAATGCTTCCAAAGTCTCCCCACCTTCCTTGTCTTTACAATGACTCTTCTTGGATAGCACCTGACCAGGTCCCACCAACAATTCCACCAGGGTAGTTCTTGGGTAACTGTCCAGATTCTTTTTGGGGTATGCAGATTTCTTGCAGCTTCATTTAGGATAAAAGTCCATAACCTTTTGTGTCCACTGCAAAATTGGTGACCTTCCCTGACCGGCTGTTCACCCACCGTTGTCCCATTGGGGTATAGAGCTCCATATGTGGCATGCTTTACAGAAAACCTTCTGCATCTACAGAAAAATTGGTAACCACTTCTGACTGGCTGTGCAACCACCCTTGTCCCATTGGGGTATAGCGCTCCACATGTGGCATTCTTTGCAGACAACCTTCTGCATCTACTGCAAACTGCTGCATCTATTGACACAGTTCCCCATAAACTGGCTACAAGGGCAAGTTCAGAGGGTGGTGATAAATGGGGAGTACTCGGAATGGTCAGGGGTGGGTAGTGGGGTCCCCCAGGGTTCTGTGCTGGGACCAATCTTATTTAATTTGTTCATAAATGACCTGGAGGATGGGATAAACAGTTCAATCTTTGTATTTGCAGACGATACTAAGCTAAGCAGGGCAATAACTTCTCTGCAGGATGTGGAAACCTTGCAAAAAGATCTGAACAAATTAATGAGGTGGGCAAATGAGGTTCAATGTAGAAAAATGTAAAATAATGCATTTGGGTGGCAAAAATATGAATGCAGTCTATACACTGGGGGGAGAACCTCTGGGGGAATCTAGGATGGAAAAGGACCTGGGGGTCCTAGTAGATGATAGGCTCAGCAATGGCATGCAATGCCAAGCTGCTGCTAACAAAGCAAACAGAATATTGGCATGCATTAAAAAGGGGATCAACTCCAGAGATAAAACGATAATTCTCCCGCTCTACAAGACTCTGGTCCGGCCGCACCTAGAGTATGCTGTCCAGTTCTGGGCACCAGTCCTCAGGAAGGATGTCCCGGAAATGGAGCGAGTACAAAGAAGGGCAACAAATCTAATAAAGGGTCTGGAGGATCTTAGTTATGAGGAAAGGTTGCGAGCACTGAACTTATTCTCTCTGGAGAAGAGACGCTTGAGAGGGGATATGATTTAAATTTACAAATACCGTACTGGTGACCCCACAATAGGAATAAAACTTTTTTGCAGAAGAGAGTTTAAAAAGACTCGTGGCCAGTCATTAAAATTAGAAGAAAAGAGGTTTAACCTTAAACTACGTAGAGGGTTCTTTACTGTAAGAGCGCCAAGGATGTGGAATTCCCTTCCACAGGCGGTGGTCTCAGCGGGGAGCATCGATAGCTTCAAGAAACTATTAGATAAGCACCTGAATGACCGCAACATACAGGGATATACAATGTAATACTGACACATACTCACACATTTGATGGACTTGTGTCTTTTTTCAACCTCACCTACTATGTAAACTGGGTGAACTTCACTGACCTGCTGTTCAACCACTGTTGTCCTATTGGGGTATAGAGCGCCACATGTGGCATGCTTTTCAGACAACCTTCTGCATCTGCAGCAAAATTGGTGACCTTCTCTGACTGGCTGTTCAACCACTATTGTGCCATTGGGGTATAGAGCTCCACCTGTGGCATTCTTTGCAGACAACCTTCTGCATCTACTGCAAAATTGGTGACCTTCTCTGACCCGTATGTTCAACCACCATTGTCCTATTGGGGTATAGAGCTCCATATGTGGCATACTTTGCAGACAACCTTCTGCATCTACAGAAAAATTGGTAACCACCTCTGACTGGCTGTTTAACCACCATTGTCCCATTGGGGTACAGCGCTCCACATGTGGCATTCTTTGCAGACAACCTTCTGCATCTACTGCAAACTAGGTGACCTTCCCTGACCTGCTGTGCAACCACTGTTGTACCATTGGGGTATAGAGCTTCACATGTGGCATTCCTTGCAGACAACCTTCTGCATCTACTGCAAAATTGGTGATCTTCTCCTAGCAGTCTGTCGGAAGACACTGAGACTGAAGAACTGCCAAGGCTTGGAGGATGCCAGTAATGCACTACCACCTTGTTATGGTGCTGCTGGGCAAGCCTATTTCAGTTAGGTAGGGTTATGCTGTACTGGAATGTATTGTTGGACTTTTTTTCAAAATGTACAGTAAAGCTGCATCAACTGTCTTAAGCCGGGTCTGAACTTATTTAAAGGGATGCATCATGATTTCTGGCATATGCGAGAACTGATAAGGGTCTACTCGGCAAGACAAGGAGGAGGAATGCAGTTGCTATGGGTAACCAACAACTAGTGCAAGGTACATTGCAGCCGGTCATAAAGCATGGTACCTGGCATGGAGAAGAGTCCTCCGGTAATGGAGGTTTTGGTGACCTTGACCCTCCTCAGCAGTCTCCATCCTCAGGGCCAAACCCACATTACAATGACCCACAGCCTGGTCGCATGTTACAGAAGAGTGGAAAGGGTGAATTAAACGTACGCATGAGTTCCATGCTAGTGCAAGGGGGATCCTATTCTGTCACTGGGAGTGAGGTGGTAGAGGTATGCTGGACTAATGGAGAGAGCACGAGCTCCGCAGAGTCCCTCCTAAATTCAATATACAGAAGAGAAGTGTGTGTAGAAGGACTTCACATGGTGTACAGCTCATTTGTAAGATGGGGAACCGTCATAATGTTTGATTCTCACATGAACACGGCCCCTGCCTGGTCCCGGGCATTGATGAGTGCACACTCGCACGAAAGGTACCCCCACATGCAGGGTGAGAGTCCCCGCCTACAACTTGACCGGTAAGAATGGGCCAAACGACCCCCTGTTGAGTTCGCACCAGAACTTTCGAACATCGCAAAAGTTCAGAACCATATAATGAACCCGACCTGAAAGTCAAAAATCAAAAGTGCCCATTTTGACGGCTTATACAGTTGTGCTCATAAGTTTACATACCCTGGCAGAATTTATGATTTCTTGGCCATTTTTTTAGAGAATATGATTGATAACACAAAAACTTTTATTTCACTCATGGTTAGTGCTTGGCTGAAGCCATTTATTATCAATCAACTGTGTTTACTCTTTTTAAATCATAATGACAACAGAAACTAGTCAAATGACTCTGATCAAGAGTTTACATACCCCAGTTCTTAATACCATGTATTGCCGCCTTTACCATCAATGACGGCTTGAAGTCTTTTATGGTATTTGTTGATGAGGCTCTTTATCTTCTCAGATGGTAAAGCTGCCCATTCCTCTTGGCAAAAAGCCTCCAGTTCCTGTAAATTCTTGGGCTGTCCTACATGAACTGCACGTTTGAGATCTCCCCAGATTGGCTCCATGATATTGAGGTCAGGAGACTGAGATGGCCACTTCAGAACCTTCACTTTATTCTGCTGTAGCCAATGACAGGTCGACTTGGCCTTGTGTTTTGGATCATTGTCATGTTGAAATGTGCAAGTACGTCCCATGTGCAGCTTCCTGGCTGATGAATGCAAATGTTCCTCCAGTATTTTTTGATAACATACTGCATTCATTTTACATAGTTACATAGTAGGAGAGATTGAAAAAAGACACAGGTCAATCAAGTCCAACCTATGTGTGTGATTATATGTCAGTATTACATTGTATATCCCTGTATGTTGTGGTCGTTCAGGTGCTTATCTAATAGTTTCTTGAAACTATCGATGCTCCCTGCTGAGACCACCGCCTGTGGAAGGGAATTCCACATCCTTGCCACTCTTACAGTAAAGAACCCTCTACGTAGTTTGAGGTTGAACCTCTTTTATTCTAATTTTAATGAATGGCAATGTGTCTTGTTAAACTCCCTTCCATGGAGAAGTTTTATCCTTATTGTGGGGTCACCAGTACGGTATTTATAAATTGAAACCATATCCCCTCTCAAGCGTCTCTTCTCCAGAGAGAATAAGTTCAGTCCTTGCAACTTTTCCTCATAACTAATATCCTCCAGACCCTCTATTAGCTTTGTTGCCTTTCTTTGTACTCGCTCTATTTCCAGTACATCCTTCCTGAGGACTGGTGCCCAGAACTGGACAGCATACTCTAGGTGTGGCCAGACCAGAGCCCTGTAGAGCGGGAGAATTATCGTTTTATGTCTGGAGTTATAAATAGGTGGCCTCTATAGTAAAGTATTAAGGTAAAAAACTATAGACATGTACCATCATCCAGGAATGAATAATTTACAGAGTTTGGAAGCCTGATCCCCAGTCAGGCGACCTAAAGAAATGGGGGCATGTTGGACTATTGCGGTACAATAAACATTGGTAATAATATAGAAAATAAATCAGTGATATGAAATTGTATAGTAGATTTTATTGATGCAGAAATACAAATCTTGATAATACAATACAGCATGATAGAGTTAAAAACATAGCACCAGGTAGGGACAAAGTTGTACAATAAAACAATTGATCTCAGAAGTCAATTCCTCGACTAGTTTCGCGGATATAACCGCTTCATCAGGAGAAAGTCTGAGGATGGTTTATTATAGCTAAACCTAACAAAGTAAGAAAAAGTACAATGTAATATGCCAAAAAAAATCTACAGTAAAATTGCATCATAGTTAGAGACATGTAATAAAGTTTAACAGGGGGAGAAAGGACAAATCTGCTTACCCATGTCCCAGTTGACCCCAAGCGCGGGGCTTCACCACCCTGAAGTGTTCTCCCACGGCGACCCGGGGGAGCTACAACAGTGACGGGGATAATAGGGAAAAGAACATAAGAATAATGAGGTATACTATTTTGCCAATATAAAACAAGTGAAAAAGTGGCACTGGAAGGTGAAGGAAGTAGATTGGTAAAAGTGTGGGGACTACTGTGAGGATTGCAAACCAAGGGAGGAAAACATAAGAATTGTAATGACCATAGTGAAGAGGTGGGAACAATAGTGGGATATAGTGTGGGAAAGTGAAGGTATGGGGGGAGGGAAAACGAGGGAAGGGAAGACTGGAGAAGTGGGGGACCAAGATAAGGGTGATGGAGACGAGAGGAAAGGCTGGAAGGTGAAAACATTGGGGGGAAAAGGGAGGGGAGGGAAAGAGGGGAAAGAGGGTTTTGGTGGAGTGGTTGAGGGCATAGTAATACCTGATGCTGAGGTAAAAACATGGGGAGGTATCCGGGAAGGCACCCAGAGAGGGGCCAATACCATATGAGGCCGAAGAAGGGCTATAAAGGGTTACAGGCAGCAGGCGAAAGCGGGGTACGGCATATTCGCCCATGCCTGGAGCATCTAAAAGGAAGAAAATGTACGATCATTATACACCTAAGCTGGTACCCTAAGGTACGGGACAGCAGGATAATAGCGTAAATAGAGTGATCCCTTATAACTAACTGTAAGTTGGCCATATTGCACAATGCCCGGAACCCGGAACCAACCGTCAATGAATGGACAGGCAAAGCCTGCCTTTAATAGCTCCCAACCGAGCGACGCTACCACATGCCGGTGGAACGCCGGCGCATGACGTCGCAGGGTCAGGGGTCCCGCATCGCGCGCGCACGGAATAGTCGCGCGCCCGCGCATGCGCACCAACCCTGAGGCTACGGGAACAGAGTCCCTGCCAGGACGAGTACAAGAGGAGGGGGCGGTCCCAAATCTGAGACCGACCTCCCCGCCAGGGACCCCACCGGGCCGCCGCGGAAAAACACAGGGGGAGGACTGCACACCAGCGCCAGGGCCAGGGGCAAGGAAGGGGAAGCAGAAAAGTCCCAGTATACAAAATGAATAACCAGTTGAAAAAAGAAACATTGGTAAAAAGTAACACATTGATAATAAACAGTGTAATGAAAAGTGCCATAATGAGACATAAAATAGAAAGGTTAGGGATTAATGAAAACCCTAAAACTGATGCAATTCACCGGCATGACATAGACCCATAGATATTAAACTACATGATGCAGTATATAACAGTGGGGGCCGAGGACGATTATCACATGGTTGGGTACAGCCATGTGAAAGATTGGGCGGGTAGCCAAATTAATTGTGTCTACTCGGCCTGATGGGCGTCTGTCATGGAGGGTTGCATCAGGGTTAGTAAATAAAAGCTAGTAGTATGCAGCAAATAATGATGAATAATGAAAGAGGCCCCCCCAAAGAAACAAACAAGTGGTCGATGGGGGTTGATTAAAAATGAGGGGTGGGAAAATTGGGGCCAGGGAGGTGGAGGGCAGACCAATAGCCCTATCCACTCAAGCAGCTCACTCAATGATTCCCACTCAACATAGGTGCCGGGTGTGTTATCCACCCAAAATGTATATATAAATAGGTGGCCTCTATAGTAAAGTATTAAGGTAAAAAACTATAGACATGTACCATCATCCAGGAATGAATAATTTACAGAGTTTGGAAGCCTGATCCCCAGTCAGGCGACCTAAAGAAATGGGGGCATGTTGGACTATTGCGGTACAATAAACATTGGTAATAATATAGAAAATAAATCAGTGATATGAAATTGTATAGTAGATTTTATTGATGCAGAAATATAAATCTTGATAATATAATACAGCATGATAGAGTTAAAAACATAGCACCAGGTAGGGACATAGTTGTACAATAAAACAATTGATCTCAGAAGTCAATTCCTCGACTAGTTTCGCGGATATAACCGCTTCATCAGGAGGAAGTCTGAGGATGGTTTATTATAGCTAAACCTAACAAAGTAAGAAAAAGTACAATGTAATATGCCAAAAAAACATCTACAGTAAAATTGCATCATAGTTAGAGACACGTAATAAAGTTTAACAGGGGGAGAAAGGACAAATCTGCTTACCCATGTCCCAGTTGACCCCAAGCGCGGGGCTTCACCACCCTGAAGTGGTCTCCCACGGCGACCCGGGGGAGCTACAACAGTGACGGGGATAATAGGGAAGAGAACATAAGAATAATGAGGTATACTATTTTGCCAATATAAAACAAGTGAAAAAGTGGCACTGGAAGGTGAAGGAAGTAGATTGGTAAAAGTGTGGGGACTACTGTGAGGATTGCAAACCAAGGGAGGAAAACATAAGAATTGTAATGACCATAGTGAAGAGGTGGGAACAATAGTGGGATATAGTGTGGGAAAGTGAAGGTATGGGGGGAGGGAAAACGAGGGAAGGGAAGACTGGAGAAGTGGGGGACCAAGATAAGGGTGATGGAGACGAGAGGAAAGGCTGGAAGGTGAAAACATTGGGGGGAAAAGGGAGGGGAGGGAAAGAGGGGAAAGAGGGTTTTGGTGGAGTGGTTGAGGGCATAGTAATACCTGATGCTGAGGTAAAAACATGGGGAGGTATCCGGGAAGGCACCCAGAGAGGGGCCAATACCATATGAGGCCGAAGAAGGGCTATAAAGGGTTACAGGCAGCAGGCGAAAGCGGGGTACGGCATATTCGCCCATGCCTGGAGCATCTAAAAGGAAGAAAATGTACGATCATTATACACCCAAGCTGGTACCCTAAGGTACGGGACAGCAGGATAATAGCGTAAATAGAGTGATCCCTTATAACTTATAAGGGATCACTCTATTTACGCTATTATCCTGCTGTCCCGTACCTTAGGGTACCAGCTTGGGTGTATAATGATCGTACATTTTCTTCCTTTTAGATGCTCCAGGCATGGGCGAATATGCCGTACCCCGCTTTCGCCTGCTGCCTGTAACCCTTTATAGCCCTTCTTCGGCCTCATATGGTATTGGCCCCTCTCTGGGTGCCTTCCCGGATACCTCCCCATGTTTTTACCTCAGCATCAGGTATTACTATGCCCTCAACCACTCCACCAAAACCCTCTTTCCCCTCTTTCCCTCCCCTCCCTTTTCCCCCCAATGTTTTCACCTTCCAGCCTTTCCTCTCGTCTCCATCACCCTTATCTTGGTCCCCCACTTCTCCAGTCTTCCCTTCCCTCGTTTTCCCTCCCCCCATACCTTCACTTTCCCACACTATATCCCACTATTGTTCCCACCTCTTCACTATGGTCATTACAATTCTTATGTTTTCCTCCCTTGGTTTGCAATCCTCACAGTAGTCCCCACACTTTTACCAATCTACTTCCTTCACCCTCCAGTGCCACTTTTTCACTTGTTTTATATTGGCAAAATAGTATACCTCATTATTCTTATGTTCTCTTCCCTATTATCCCCGTCACTGTTGTAGCTCCCCCGGGTCGCCGTGGGAGACCACTTCAGGGTGGTGAAGCCCCGCGCTTGGGGTCAACTGGGACATGGGTAAGCAGATTTGTCCTTTCTCCCCCTGTTAAACTTTATTACATGTCTCTAACTATGATGCAATTTTACTGTAGATGTTTTTTGGCATATTACATTGTACTTTTTCTTACTTTGTTAGGTTTAGCTATAATAAACCATCCTCAGACTTCCTCCTGATGAAGCGGTTATATCCGCGAAACTAGTCGAGGAATTGACTTCTGAGATCAATTGTTTTATTGTACAACTATGTCCCTACCTGGTGCTATGTTTTTAACTCTATCATGCTGTATTGTATTATCAAGATTAGTATTTCTGCATCAATAAAATCTACTATACAATTTCATATCACTGATTTATTTTCTATATTATTACCAATGTTTATTGTACCACAATAGTCCAACATGCCCCCATTTCTTTAGGTCGCCTGACTGGGGATCAAGCTTCCAAACTCTGTAAATTATGTCTGGAGTTGATCCCCTTGCCATCACTTTTGACCAAATTTCCTGTGCCTTTGTTGCTCACACATCCCCAAAACATCAGCAATCCACCTCCATGTTTCATAGTAGGAATGGTGTACCTTTCATCATAGGCCTTGTTGACTCCTCTCCAAATGTAGTGTTTATGGTTGTGGCCAAAAAACTAAATTTTGATCTCATCACTCCAAATGACTTTGTGCCAGAAGGTGCTGTTTGGCGTATTGTAAGCGGGATACTTTGTGGCATTTGTGTAGTAATGGCTTTCTTCTTATGGCTCGACCATACAGCCCATCTTTCTTCAAGTGCCTCCTTATTGTGCATCTTGAAACATCCACACCACATGTTTTCAGGGAGTCCTGTATTTCATCTAAAGTTATCTGTGGGTTTTTCTTTGCATCCCGAACAATTTTCCTGGCAGTTGTTGGTGAAATTTTAGTTGGTCTACCTGACCATGGTTTGGTTTCAACAGAACCCCTCATTTTCCACTTCTTGATTAGAGTTTGAACACTGCTGATTGGCATTCTCAATTCCTTGGATATCTTTTTATATCCCTTTCCTGTTTTATACAGTTCAACTACCTTTTAGCCAATGTGTGCATGTTATCAGGCCAAAATCGCCAGGGTATGTAAACTTTTGATCAGGGTCATTTTGGTAGTTTCTATTGTCATTATGATGTAAAAAGAGTAAACACAGTTGATTGATAATAAATGGCTTCAGCCAAAAAACTAACCATGAGTGAAAGAAATGTTTTTGTGTTATTCATAAATTCTGCCAGGGTATGTAAACTTATGAGCACAACTGTATGCAAGTAATTGGGCATACAATGGTTATGGGTGTCCGGGTACTGCCCTGGGGGACATGTTTCAATGAAAAGAAAGTTTGCAAAAAATGTCATTTTTAAATGAGCAGTGATTTATTAATGCTTAAAGTGAAAGTATAAAAGTGAAAAAGTCCTTTGAATAAAGTGTCTGGGAGGTCCCCTTAGTCCACCTGTAAGGTGGCACATCTCTACTGTGTATAAAAGCTGCTGCAGCAATAATTGCATTTATAAAGCCCAAAAAATGACATTTTCCCTGCAAGCTTTCTTTATTTTGTAAGCAATGGCTTGGGGAGCCAGTCTGTATGATGAGGCCACAATGTAGTGCACTGGGAACAAGATTAGAGCTTTTTTGCATAAATTCTGGTGTCTCTACCACAGGCTTTGGATTTATACTTCTGTAACGGTGTGGAAAAATTGTTCTTTGGGTGTCGGTGGCACCTTCACACTGGAACTCTATAGAGGTACTCTTGATGAAAGCAATAATTGGCCTTGCTGTCAAAAATTGAAATGATATGCACCTGTCAAACAGGTGCAGAAAAATTGGTCTTTGGGTGTTAATTGTGCCCATGAAACCTACACCAAAAACATTCTTTCAGATGAAATCAACACCCATGTGACAGACCTAGCTGTAGTTCTAGTCCTGGAGCATCGGATGACCGAACCATCAGATGTTGCGATCTGCAGTCTGATTCTATAGCCGCAGAGGAGTGTCGGGAGAGTGGAACCAAGCGAGCAAGGGGCTCATTACAACCAACAACACTAGGCAGCCTAGAAGTCCTGCAGAGATTCCACATCCTAAAAACATTTTAACGCTGACATCGGCATCAGGGGCTTCATAGTTGCTGGTAATCCAGGACTGATTCATTTTGATAAAAGTCAGACGGTCCACGGAGTCTGTGACAGACAAGTTCTATGATCGGTAACAAAACCTCCAGCAGCACTTGAGGTGCTTTTTGTTTGGAAAGCACGCTGGATGCAGTGCAGCCCAGCAGCTCAATAGCATATTGGGCAAGTTCTTGCCAGTGGTCTATTCTCATGACCCAGTAAGCCAGTGGATCGTCGACTGGAAAGCTCTCCATCTCTGTTTTTCGCCCCTAGATAATCGTCCACCATGTGATGCAGACGCTGCCGATGGGATAAGGAAGCTGACAGCCCTGGGCGGCGAGGATTAAAAAAATTGAGAAATGCATCACTTAGGCGACCGCCTTCTCCACCACTCTCATGATTGGCTGGCAACCATTCAAGGGTTTTCCCTATATCACAGGGATAGAGACGGTAAAAAAGGGGGAGGGGTATGCATGTATATCAAAAATGGTGTACAAGTAAATGTGAGAGACGACATCACTAATGGAGCAGGGAAGGAGGTAGAATCCTTATGGGTAGAGCTACAAAGGGAGGAAACTAAGGGGAAAGTAATACTGGCAGTACACACTATAGGCCCCCTAACCAGAGGGAGGAGGCAGAGGCGGGCCTCCTATCACAATTTGGATTAGCAGCAAAGGATGGGAAGTGTCATTTTAAAGGGGGATTTTAATTATCCAGACATAGACTGGGTGGAAGGAACTGCGCATTCATCTAAGGCTCGCCAGTTCCTAAATGTCTTGCAGGACAATTGCATGGGTCGGATGGTAAATGCACTAACTAGAAACAAAGCGTTACTAGACCTACTGATTACCAACAATACAGACCTGATCAACAATGTGGAAATACGGGGCAATTTAGGAAACAGCGATCACAGGTCAATTAGTTTCAGTATAAATCACACAAATGGTAAACATAAGGGGAATACAAAGACACTGAATTTCAAAAGCAAACAATGGGGGAGAACAATGGGACTTTGAATGGGACACGAGGAAATGTTCACGCCCCCATCCCTATAATATGAAAAAAAAAGAGGGGAAAAAGGTTGGGACTTTAGATGAGGTGTGCATGATGGAGCCAATCAAATTCACATAGGTACAAACATTTATATGTTTATTAGTGGACCAATGATCAACATGGCATAAAACAGTATTGCATACATTGAACATAAAAAGTAGCAATGTACATGGCAAAAAATATATATAAAACAACATGGCGTAGGCAAGTAAAATTATGCATCGTAGTCCCCCATACATGGTAAACCATATCAAAACATGGAATCTCAGAGGAGGTAAGACATTATTGGATCTCTTTCTTAGCTCCCGAGCCAGGCTCATTTCGCTGACCCCTGGCACGTGGTATCGCACGGTCCCATTTTTGGTTATATGTGAGTATTTCTTGGCATGGCAAATTATGTCCAATTCACTCCCCCCCCCCCCCCCTCTTTCCCCATATGGGTAGCTACACAAGATTATATTGGTATCTATACATTCTTTTATAGAACATTGATGCATCTGGCTCCTGATAAGTGGATAGAAGTCCATGAAACGCGTCGAGCCTACCCTGCTGCATCCAACACCTATTGACAATTCTAGAAATTCTTGCCAGAAGTTCTTGCCAAATCAATCTATTAACCTTCTATGAGGAGGTAAGTTGCCATCTAGATAAAGGAAGGCCCGTAGACGTGGTGTATCTGGATTTTGCAAAAGTTTTTGACACAGTTCCCCATAAACGTTTACTGTACAAAGTAAGGTTCCTTGGCATGGACCATATGGTAAGTACATGGATGGCGAGTAATCGGAATGATCAGGGGTGGAAAGTGGGGTCCTCCTGGGTTCTGTCCTGGGAAAAATCCTATTTAATTTATTCATAAACAACCTGGAGGATGGGGTAAACAGTTCAATCTCTGTATTTGCGGACGATACAAAGGTAAACAGGGCAATAACTTCTCCGCAGGATGTGGAAACCTTGCAAGAAGATCTGAACAAATTAACGGGGTGGGCAACTACATGGCAAATGAGGTTCAATGTAGAAAAATGTAAAATAATGTATTTGGGTGGCAAAAATATGAATGCAATCTATACACTGGGGGGAGAACCTCTGGGGGAATCTAGGATGGAAAAGGACCTGGGGGTCCTAGTAGATGATAGGCTCAGCAATGGCATGCAATGCCAAGCTGCTACTAACAAAGCAAACAGAATATTGGCATGTATTAATCACTTCAGCCCTGGAAGATTTTACCCCCTTTCTGACCAGAGCACTTTTTACAATTTGGCACTATTCTGCTTTAACTGCTAATTGCGTGGTCATGCAATGCTGTACCCAAACAAAATTTGCTTCTTTTTTTCCCACAAATAGAGCTTTCTTTTGGTGTTATTTGGTCACCCCTGCGGTTTTTACTTTTTTGCATTACAAACTAAAAAAGACCGAAAATTTTGAAAATTAAAAAGAAAAATACATTAAACTCAATTTTAGTCATACATTTAGGCCCAAATGCATTCAGCCACATGTCTCGGGTAAAAAAAATTCTATAAGCGTATATTTATTGGTTTGCACAAAAGTTATAGCGTCTACAAACTAGGGTACATTTTCTGGAATGTACGCAACTTTTAGTTTATGACTGCCTATCTCATTTCTTGAGGTGCAGACTACTTGATTGGGAGTAAACAAGGCTGCGGACTGTTGGTTGAAGTGGTTTACGAGGGGCCGAATTTAGTGGAGCCGATCGTATCCAGGGTCACCCCGAGGACGACAGAGTTCATTGTCATTGAAGTGCATGAACCGCAATATCTTCTCGTATCGTGTCCTGGTCATGCAAGCAGACAACACGGGCATATGGTCAATTGGGTCAGTGGACCTGTATGACCGCAACTCACTTTTTTTTAGTTATGCCCATGAGGAGGGATAGGCCCAGAAAGGTCTTAAAATTGGAAACTGTAATAGGTTTCCATTCTCTGGCAAAAGTCAAATGGGAATTAACGATGAATTGACCAGCATACAAATTGCTTTGGTCCACAACAGATCTATAGAGATCTTCTGTGAAAAACAGCGAATGAAAATCATGTAAATTAAGATCAACTGTTTCCACCTGAATTCCAGGCCAGTAAATGGGGGAAGTCCGGGTGCTGCAGAAGTGGTGGGCTCCCAATTAGGATTGGCAAATGCAGCAGGAAGGGCACTATGGGCTCGACGGGCCTGTCTTCCCCTCTTGGTGGCTGTGGGACACTACTTGTGCTAGACACCTCACCAGCTTGAACTGCACTTATGGGACTCGCCACGTCACCACGTGATACTGCAGTGCTGGATGTACGACCAGGTTGAACTAGGCCACTTGTGCTTGCCAGTTCACCAGAAGGATGAGCGGCACTAGTACTGGCCCTCTGCTCCATATGAGAGCCCTGTGGTTCTTGCACCTCAACAACAGAAGAACGGGGTCGGGTACGCATGACCTTAGCAAGGACCACTATGCCGTCGTCAGAGCTATCTGTCAGGGTGCCGCTGCTGTCTACCGGTTTGTTTTCTGAGCCTGAATCTGACAGATGGGTGACTTCATCACTCTCATCTTTCATGCTCAGCAACGTGTAGGCCTCTTCACTAGTGTACCTCTGTCTGGACATTTTCGGCCTCTAAATTTACAGGTACAACTAGTGCCAGTCACAGGCAAAAAGAGCACCTGATTGTCAGAGCCTGCTTCAATCGCTACCAAAAAAAATGTTAGCATTCGCAGGGATCAGGCCTGACTCTGCGAACGCTGTAGTTGTGTGTATTGTGTTTTTAAGTAGGGCTGGGAGATTTTCCCCAAAAAAATTAATCTGCGATTAAAAAAAAAAAAAAACTCGATTCACTATTCGAATCGAGTTTTTTTTTTTTTGGACACCGTGCCGGTCCTGAGGAGCTGCGGGCAGGAGTTTTTGGGCGAGGCCGCAGCTATGGCCTAGTCCGCGGCGGCCTCGCAGACCAGGCCGAAGCCGCAGCCTCGCCTAAAAACTCCTGCCCGCAGCTACTCAGAACCGGCGTGGTGAAAAAAAATCTAAAAAAATCGTTTTGCTTAAATTTTGAATCGATTTGACCTCTCAACTCGATTCAAGATTTAAATCGATTTTTTCCCCAGCCCTATTTGTAAGTGACAGTGATCGATTGATACTGCACTAGGGCTGGGCTGGGCTGGGCGGAGGGGCTAAACGCAGGTGCTAGCAGGTATCTAACGCTGCATTTTTGGGAACACCTAAACTACTGGGGATGCTAGTAGAGATCTGATCAGTTCAAAGATATTGTTCTGTTCAGACACTATACTAGTAAGGGAGGTGTATGGTGCATGTGTGGGTGTTAGCGCTACTGGCACTAATCTGACGCTGCCTGGGGCGACACAGACCCTAACTGATGCTATAACCTAACTGATGTCACCCGCCAGGTGATCAGGGGGTTAAACTTTTATTAGATAATATACGGCGGGTACCCTAATGCTATTAAAAAAATAACTAACCAGCGTCAGCCGTAACACTAATACGGTGATCACTGGTGACACTATATCAGTGACACTGGTGACAGGGGGTGAAAGGGTTAACTGGGGGGAAATCAAGGGGTTAAACACTTATTAGGGGGTACCCTAAAGCTACCTGGGCATACTACTAACTGCCTAACACTGATTAGAGTCACAAATGACACCAGTACAGTGATCAGTGAAAAATCTGAAAACTGCACTTGGTGACACTGTGACAGGGAGTGAAGGGGTTAACTGGGGGGGGGGGGGCGATCGGGGGGTGAAATGCATGCCTACGTGTACTGGTGTTAGTGTGGTGTTGGTGCAACTCACAGTTAGATGTCCTCTCTCCTCTCTTAAACCAAAAAGGATTCCACGAGGGGAGATGACATCACCTCCGCTGCCTGTGTTTACACTTACAGGCAGAGGAAGCATTTCATTCGTCAGAACTGATCAGCAGGTTCAGACCAGAAATCATTGGCCTGGACCTGAAGACTGATCGGTTCTGTAACGAATCCGATCGTCGGGGGCACGGCGGGGGCGCGCATCCCCTGCCCATGGCGTGAGCGCCATATGGGTATGGCGATTCGCGAAGTGGCGCCATTCTGCCACCGTATAGCGGTGTGAGCTGGTCAGGAACCGGCTAAAAAGGGGATTAACTCCAGAGATAAAACAATAATTCTCCCGCTCTACAAGACTCTGGTCCAGCCGCACTTGGAGTATGCCGTCCAGTTCTGGGCACCAGTCCTCAGGAAGGATGTGCTGGAACTGGAGAGAGTCCAGAGAAGGGCAACAAAACTAATAAAAGGTCTGGAGGATATTAGTTATGGGGAAAGGTTACGAGCACTGAACTTATTCTCTCTGGAGAAGAGACGCTTGAGAGGGGATATGATTTCAATGTACAAATACCGTACTAGTGACCCCACAATAGGGATGAAACTTTTCTGCAAAAGGAAATTTAATAAGACACGCGGCCATTCACTAAAATTAGAAGAAAAGCGGTTTAACCTTAAACTGCGTAGAGGGTTCTTTACTGTAAGAGCAGTAGGGGTGTGGAATTCTCTTCCACAGGCAGTGGTTTCAGCGAGGGGGCATCGATTATTTCAAAAAATTATTAGATAAGCACCTGAACGACCACAACATACAGGAGTATACAATGTAATACTGACATATAATCACACATATAGGTTGGACTTGATAGCCTTGTGCCTTTTTTCAACGTTGCCTACTATGTAATTATGTAACTATGAATGCCAACTTGTGCACCAGTGTTCTCCCCTCTCTCTAGGCTCATGTTCCTGCCTTCCTCAAACTCAGAACCAACATCTGTCAAGGAGCAAGTGGCTGACGCTGTGTTCAAATAACTCCGCTGACAACTCCATGCCTGATGCTGGGGCTATGGCAAGAATAGCTGTGGACAAGGAGGCAGGTTTTGCCACTCTGGAAATTAACGCCGGAAATTAAATATATGGCGTTAAACTTGCAGTAACGTAATGAAATATACAACGTTACTCTTGCAGTAATGCAATTAAATATATGGTGTCAAACGTGCAGTAACACACAGAATTATATAACGTTAAACTTGCAGTACCGCAATTAAATATTCGCCATTAAACTTGCAGTAACGCAATTAAATATACGCCATTAAACTTGCAGTAATGCACAGAACTATACAGCGTTAAACTTGCAGTACCGCAATGAAATATACAGGCTTAAACTTGCATTAACGCAATGAAATATACAGCGTTAAACTTGCAGTACCGCAAATAAATATGTGGCGTTAAACTTGCAGTAAAGCAATGAAACATATGGCATTAAACTTGCAGTAACGCAATGAAATATACGGTATTAAACTTACAGTAACACACAGAACTATATGGCGTTAAACTTGCAGTACCGCAATTAACTATGTGGCGTTAAACTTGCAGTAACGCAATTAAATATACAGCGTTAAACTTGCAGTAACACACAGAACTACTGTATATGGCGTTAAACTTGCAGTAACGCACAGAACTATATGGCATTAAACTTGCAGTAACTCAATGAAATATATGGCGTTAAGCTTGCAGTAACGCACAGAACTATACGGCATTAAACTTGCAGTAACGCACAGAACTATATGGCGTTAAATATGTAGTAACGCAACTGAAATATACTGTGTTAAGCATGCAGTAATGTCCAGAAATGTACTGCGTTAAACAGCTTGTAACACACTGAAATATACGGTGTTAACCACTTCAACCCCGGAAGATTTGGCTGCTCACTGACCAGAGCACTTTTTGCGATACGGCACTGCGCCGTTTCAACTGTGTTGAAACTGTGTACCCAAACAAAATTGTCGTGCGACATTGTACCCAAACAAAATTGACGTCCTTTTTTTCCCACAAATAGAGCTTTCTTTTGGTGGTATTTGATCTTCTCTGCAGTTTTTATTTTTTGCGCTATAAACAAAGAAAAAGCAACAACTTTGAAAAAAAACACAGTAATTTGTACTTTTTGCTATAATAAATATCCCCAATTTTTTTTAAAAAAGCTAATTTTTTTCTCAGTTGAGGCCGATATGTATTTTTCTACATATTTTGGTAATAAAAATCGCAATAAGCGTATATTGATTGGTTTGTGCAAAAGTTAGAGCATCTACATAGGGGATAGATTTATAGCATTTTTATTATTATTTTTTGCTTCTTTTTACTAGTAATGGAGGCGAGCTGCGATTTTTATCGTGACTGCGACATTATGGCGGACACATCGGACACTTTGAAACATTTTTGGGACGATTGACAATTATACAGCGATCAGGGCTATAAAAATGCACCGATTACTGTATAAATGTCACTGACAGGGAAGGGGTTTAAGACTAGGGGACGATCAAGGGGTTAACTGTGTTCCCTGACTGTGTGTTCTAACTGTAGGGGGAGGGGACTGACTATAGGAGATGACAGATCATGGTTCCTAGCTATTAGGAACTCACGATCTGCATCTCCTCTCAGAACAGAACAGGGATTTTGTGTTTACACACACATCCCTGTTCTGACTCTCGTGCCCGTCATCATAACCGCCGATCACGAGCATCGGCACCCCCGCAGTGCAGCGCGCGCCTGCTATCCCGCTTAAAGGAGCCGACGTATAGCTACGACGGCTCGCTGGATTGTGCCGACCTGCTGCAGTATAATGACGGCGGCTGGTTGGCAAGTGGTTGAACTTAAACGCAACTGAAATATACTGCGTTAAGCGTGCACTAATGCACAGAAATGTGCTGCGTTAAATGGCAAGTAACGCACTGTAATATACGGCATTAAACTTGCAGTAACACAATAAAATACACTGTGTTAAACGGTCACTACACACACTGGCTAAACTATCCCTACATTCACACTAATGTAAAGATGAATGGTTGCACTACACTCACACTGAACTATGCCTAGATATACTGATATTCTACACTGACAATAGAATCAGAATAGAACACTATAGCACACTAATGCTGCATACATACGGTTGGATTTTCCGACAACAAATGTTCGATAGGAGCTTGTTGTCGGAAATTCCAACCATGTGTAGGCTCCATCGGGCATTTCTGACAAACAAAATGTGAGTTCTGGATCTCAAACTTTCCGACAATAAAATCCGTTGTCGGAAATTCCGATCGTGTGTACACAATTCCAACGCACAAAATTCCTCGCATGCTCGGAATCAAGCAGAAGAGCCGCACTGGCTATTGAACTTTTTCTCGGCTCGTCGTGCGTGTTGTACGTCACCGCCTTCTTGACGTTTGGAATTTCCGAAAACATTTGTGTGACCGCGTGTATGCAAGACAAGTTTGAGCCAACATCCGTCGGAAAAAAATCAACGGTTTTGTCGGAAAATCCTATCGTGTGTACGGGGCATAACTGTCTAATAGCACTGAACAGAGCCCTGTTCTATCTCTCTCGGCGTCGCTATCACACTGCAAATGGCCGCTATGGAAAGAATACTTTTATAGTGTGGGGCGGGATTAAGAGCAATAAGCCAGGATTGGATACAGTCATCATGACAGCGTCCGGTCATGGCTCTGACAGTGCTCTGTGCCCTGATTTGGCGAAGCTTTCATTGCTTCGGCCGAACAGGGCTTTCAATGCACTATGCAGCGGCACAGTGCGTTGTGGTTCTTTGGCGGGTCAAACAAATGGTTGAACTACCCTATAATTCGGTTGTTCGGAGAACATACAAACAGCCGAAGTTCGGCCCGAACTCATGCTCGGGCCGAACCGTTCGCCCATCCCTGTTGATCGTTCTCTAACATTGGTTTGCAAAGATAGCAAGCGGTTACCCCAACAGGTATTACTAAATCTTCTTTTCAAAGCAGACCGGCCAAATCCTTAAATCGATGATCCTGAGGCTGTTACTTAAGAAGCTTTGCATGGGCTTCCATCTGTCAGAAGGGATATTTATCTCACATTTTCCATCTTTTAGAAAAACCTCTCCTTCGATGAGAGCTGACTATTCCCTTTGTATGAAGAGAAATTTTTAATGAGCATGTTCTCAAGTCAACGCATAATGTTCCAAGGAAATTGGGTTTTTAAAAATGATCTACTTTTTTTGCTCTTTTTCAACTACTGTGTTAATCATATTAATGTAAAGGATGGGAAGCAAGTAGATGTTGTATGGGAACAAGTAGATATTCGTTTTGATTTATTATTTGATTTATTATTTACATAAATTCATTTAGTTTGTTTAGTTCATGCAATTTGTTTTCATAATTCGTTTCCTTTTATTCAGGTTTTGAATGGATTTGTTATTTACATAAATTTGTTTAGTTAAATTTGTTAATTGTATTAAATTCCTTTTTGGAATTTGTTTTGTTTTTCTGAACTCAATTCGACCGAATTCGAAAAATTTATTTGAATTCCATTCTAAATCAAATTTATTTTATTCAAAATTTGATTTTCAGAAGAAGGTTATATTATTTCTATTTTATTCTATTCTTTTCTATTCTATTGTTTTTTCTATTTCATTCTTTTCTATTGTTTAATTTTCAATTCTATTCTTTTCTATTCTATTCTAAATTAAATGTATTCTATTTGAAATTCGAATTCTTGAAGATTTCTTTTCATTTTATTCTATTGTTTTTTTTTCTATTCTATTATATTCTTTCTTTTTCTAGTCTATTCTAATCTATTCTTTTCTATTTTATTTCTTATTTTAATTTATTCTATTTGAAAATAAATGTTTGGAAGAAGGTTATATTCTTTCTATTTTATTCTATTCTATTTTATTGTTTTTTTCTATTGTATTCTATTCTATTCAATTCTTTTTTTTTCTATTTAAATTCAAATGTATTCTATTTGAAATTCGAATTTCAGAAGAGGGTTATATTCTTTCTATTTTACTTATTCTATTCCTTTTTTTTTTTATTATTCTATTTGATTTCTTTTATTTCTATTCTATTTTAATCTGTTCTTTTATTTTCTATTCTAGTTTGTTCTGTTTTAATCTATTATATTCTATTCTTTTATTTTCTATTCTATTCCTTTATTTTTATTTATATCCCTTTATTTTCTATTCTATTTTTTTTATTCTGTTCTTTTATGTTCTATTCTAGTTTGTTCTGTTTTAATCTATTATATTCTATTCTTTTATTTTCTATTCGATTCCTTTATTTTTATTTCTATCCCTTTATTTTCTATTCTATTTTTTTTATTCTGTTCTTTTATGTTCTATTCTAGTTTGTTCTGTTTTAATCTATTATATTCTATTCTTTTATTTTCTATTCTATTCCTTTATTTTTATTTCTATCCCTTTATTTTCTATTCTATTTTTTTCCACTATTTTCTTTTGTCTTCTGTTCTGTTTTAGTCTATTATATTCTATTCTTTTATTTTCTATTCTCTTCTATTCTTTTCTATTCTATTCCTTTCACATAGTAAGGTTGAATAAAGACACCAGTCCATCCAGTTCAACCTGAGTGAGTGTCTACAATTGTCCCTATCCCTGTACATTCTATTCTTTATTTTCTATTCTATTGTTTTTCTCTTCTGAAATTCTAATTAGATTCTAAAACTATTTTAATTCGATTCGAAAAATATTTGTTTCGGTATTTCGGATTAGTTTCAATTAGTTAATATTGTAATTCGGAAATTCGGATACATGCGAATTCCTGAATAACCGAAAATCCCTCCGGATTTTGATTTGGAATGAAAAAAGCCGCACATGTCTAGCACTAAGTGTGTAAGGAAAACTGGATTTCCAGCACTAGAAAACCAGTGCGGATCTATGCTCTTGCTCATGCACATTGCACACATGCTCATACTTCCAAGCGAAGGAGCAGTGTTAAGGCCCATACACACGATCTGACTTTTTGACAACACAAATGCAAATTACCTGTTTTAAGGCAACATCCTACCGTGTGTATGCGCCATCGGACAAACTGTTTTGGTTTTCATCGGACAAATGTTGGCTGTGCAAACAGACAAACTTTCCGCCAACAAAAGTCATATGGTGCAAAATCCTATCGTGTGTACACAAGTCCATAGTACAAACACGCATGCTCAGAACCAATGCAAAAGATCAGATAACAATACAGAAGTTGACCAAAGGGTGGCGGTAAAGAGCTGAAAAACCACATGATTTGGTGAAAGTTGGCTGAAAAAGTCCTGCCGTGTGTATGCTTAATTCGTTTACAGCCAACACCCTTTGTACAAAAATCCACGGGAAAGTTTGTACAAAGTCTGATCGTGTGTATGAGGCTTTAGATGTGCTGTTCCAGTTCATCGTGTGCGTGCACATACCAAATAGCGTGCGCACTTGGTGCCCACCCAGTGGACTAATTAATCACTCCAGGACCGCCCACCGCACATATACTGCAGCAGGGCACTTACAGGTACGTGATTTTGTAATTGTGGGTAGGGGGCGCACTAAAGTGAGCACGCCACCCCGGCCATGCTGCCATTCAGTACAAACCGATTATCGGGTCCCGGCCAATGATTTATGGCCAGAACCCGCTGATCAGCTGAACGAATGACAGAAGAGAAACAACACAGAGCTCTCCACTGGCAGCAGCGATCGTTTTTTTTTTTTTTTCTCCCTGCACATTGCTGTAAGTGTAACCTTTATAAGCTTTTTAATAAGTTCATGCAGTTTTACACTATGAGGCTTTTTCTATCCTTATCTATATGATTTTCTGAAATTTGGAGATCCTTTACATTGTTATGGATATTAAGATCTGGTATCAATACACTTGAGATTTCCAAGCCAGTTAATAAGCAATCCAATTCCTTGGTCTTTGATTCACCTGAGTTCAAGTCTTTGAGTTGCATGGAAGCAGGACAACCACGTGGGTGATATCCAGACAGGCGAATATAATCCTATAGCGAGTTTGATCTCTGTAATAGGGATCCACCATATCTGGTAAGAGGCCAACTTTTCCCTTATGAGACATCATATCTTCAAACATGATTTGTTTTCAAGTGGAACATATCAGACATCTTGCAATGCTCAGTGATTGAAAGCAAAGAAGACATATGCAGTAGATTGCCTGAATGAGATTCCACATATGCTGCATCTATTATACTATATGAACTTTGTGTGTTAGGAGTCACAAAAGGCACCTATTATTTATAAAAAGTTTATTTAATGTTTATTCATTTTGCACTTTTTTGAGCACTGTTTTTATATTGTGGTTTATGCATCAGTCACTTTATTCATTTTCATTATATTGAAGCACATTTGCATCAAGTATTACCTTATGCACAATGATCACTTTATAAATTATATATTGTCACATTTTATACGGTTTAACACAGGAAATAGCGCTCCATATATATTAACCGCTTGCCGACCACCCGCCATCATTATTATACTGCGGCAGGTCAGCACGATCCCGCGAACCGTCGTAGCTGTACGTCAGCCCTCAAAATGCCTATAGCAGGCGCATGCGCGCCAGCTGCACAACGAGGGAGCTGATGTTTGTGGCTTCCGATCGCGGGCACCAGAGCCAGAACCGGGAGGTGTGTGTGTAAACGCACAAATCCCTATTCTGTGAGGAGTGTAGAGACATATCGTCTGGTCCAACTAGCTGTTTATAACGAAAAAAATAAAAAACGCAGAGGTAATCAAATACCACCAAAAGAAAGCTCTACTTGTGGGAAAAAAAGAACGTCAATTTTGTTTGGGTACAGCATCGCACGACCACGCAATTGTTAAAGCGACGCAGTGCCGAATCGCAGAAAATGGTCCGATCAGGAAAGGAGTAAATTCTTCTGGGGCTGGAGTGGTTAAACAGGGGCAGAAACATTGGGCCTTGGGTGGTGGTGCCGTAACACTGTAACCCTTCACAATTACTCTTGTTGGGCGCAGGAACGGGCCCTGCTGTTAAATATTATTTAAAAAATTGTAATTACATGCCCACTTTAAACAGGCGCAGAAACATTGGGCCTTGGGTGGTGGTGGTGCCCTAAATCTAAAATATTGTTGGAGGCTAGCATCATCAAGATTGAGGAGAAATAGGATAGGCAGCATTGGCAGCCTTCAAGGGATCCCAGATCCATAGCAAATTCTATCAGTTACATCAGCATCAGGTGCTTGAAAGCTGCTAATCCAGGACCGATTCATTTTTATGAATATGAGGCACTGCAGCAGCACTGAATGTACATTCAGGGATCTATGGCGTCATTTCCCTTTTGGAAAGACAGGTGGTGTACAAGGCAAAATTTGTTCGGTTCCCTCTTAGGCACCACCCCCAATAATGAAATCACTAAATTTGGCAGTGGCTGGACAGTAAACAGCCCCTCTATGCGACCCAAAGTCACTTCTTTAGCCAGCTTCTCAGACACTAACCCCAGATGTTGTAACGCGGAGCGCAAGTTCCACGCCATAGGAGTCACTGAACCCAACAAACATGGGATCCTAAAGCCCTCTAAAAAACCCTCCCTCAGCGGCCGCGTGGCCTCCCTGTCCGGATATCTGTTTAGGAAAGGTTGCATCCTTTCCCCCCTCACTGGCATCCTCCCTTTTATTTGCAGACTCTCCGGACCGGCCCTTACCTTTCTTAATACAACGGGACCTTGGATGGGCGCCTCCGCACCCGGAGCACTCATGCTTTAAAATGGCAGGAACCCCCAAACTTACAAGATTTCTCGTTATACTGCCAACAGAGACCCCACTTTTTACAGGCCGGTTGTCCCGCGGAAGCGGAACCACCGACCCCTCCTGGAAAAGACTGGCTCAGGGCCGAGGACATGAGCCGCATCCAGAGTCTTATGTCCTTGTGATTCCAGCATAGGGACGGACGTTCCGCCCTGCATTGTCGAAACTATTCATCATATCATAACCACGCAGACCCACCATAGACCCTATGAGCCTCCCCCACCACATCCATATAGCAAAAGAGCGCCGAACAGTGTTCAGGGTTCTTTTCCACTATGACGCTTGCCATAATGGCAAGCGCCAGTAGCCAATTGGCGAAAGTTTGCGGGATCAACCTTTACCGCCGCCTTTCTTCATCTTCCTTTTTTGTGTCATCCGACATAACCCTATCCAGGTTAAACTTTTCCAGCGCCAGCGGGGAAAAGATCTCCACATACTCACCTTTGCAAATCTTATCCCTGACATCCTGTTTCAAATGGGCCCCTAATGGCCCCTCAAAACACACAGAGACCTTGCATTTTGCAGCGTCGGCTATTCGCACCGCATCCACCTTTCCCACGGCCTCCTGCAACGAGCCGGCCTTGGCCCCTGGCTTCACAACTGCAGCTACTTCTGCTGCTGAGGATACCACTGACCCCGTTGTAGTAGGGGAACCCACCATATCTACCGGGAGGGGGTTTGGGTGAGGGGGTACCACCCCGGGCCCCGTACCTGAAACTCCCCCATCAGCTCCACTACCCTACTGGACCCATGGTGACACTTGTGGGGCCGTCCCCACGTTCCCCCCTAGGCAAAACGCTGCACTAGGTCCCGCAGCCCCCCCCTAACAAATCCCTCATTTGGGCTTCCGTACCAGACATGGCAGGTGTAACACCCACCACCTGAATGCGGGGCCTGCTGCTACCTGCGTGGTTTTCCCCGCCACTAATGTGGTCCCATCTGCAACCCCCAGCAAGTTCCCCAAAATATTGCCATCATTCATCAATAAGTTAATAGACTTACCGGGCTGACCTGGGGTGGTCCTGACAGCCGCAGCTCCAGAATCCCTTGGTGCTGGCCGACTCTGTGCTTCCTCCTCCTCTTAGTAAGACCGGACCTCTAGCGTTTGCAGGTCTTCCTCCTGTGGCAGCCCAGGCGATGTAGGTCTGGCCACCGTGGAACTGCACCGTGTTTGGCTCAGTCTCCCAGCGCCAGCTCCGCACCCCGAATTGGTGTTGTGGCCGGCCCCACATCTCGCTCCCCGTGTCGAGGTCTCACCTCTCCTGCTGCACTTCCCCCCTTTGTCCTTTCTGATGGGTGTTCCCGCATTCTCCTCGGAGCCGCCGGCCTCGTGAGGTGACAGCTCGGCAGCCGTGGTGTTGCCGCTCCCTCGCCAAGACTCCCCCTGCCCCAGAGCATCCAAAGGGAGGAGCCTGTGCGCTCTGGCCGGTGATGCCGGGCGGAGGAGGCATGCGCACTGTACCTGCCTTCCCCGCTTGCCGAGCTCCCCCTCTGCTGAGGATTCCGGCCCGCTACCCACGGTAGCCTGTGTATGAGCCCTGGGTGTGCCGGACAGTTTCCCTTAAGGGGCTCCTAACGTGGCGCAAAGCTCGGGGGGACGATCTGGGCAAGAAACGCTCTAGACCGCCGCATGCATGGAACGTCCCGCCCCACGAGGGCCAGAGGGCTCGATCTGCTCCTCTTCCTCCCCCCTACCCCTATGTCTGCCCACACTCTAATCCCCAGTGCTGTGCCTCAGAAAAGTAAAGTGGGGGCCAGAAATGTGAAGTCCAGCAGCCTCAGATACATCTCAATGAGAGGTGATGACTGCCAAGGGGTGAGTGAGCTCACCATCCATCCCTGTCTGTGACTGAAGTCTCCCCCCTTCTCTCTCCTGCCTCTGAGTGAGTACACTAAGGTAAATCAGGGTTCTCAGAACACCCCTTACTTCAGAGTTCCCCATTACATCAGTGTCCTCTCCATACATCAGGCCACAGTGTTCCCCCCTTAGATCAGGGTTCCCAGAGCATCCCTTATATCAGAGTCCCCAGAGTTCTCCCTTACATCAGAGTCTGAAGAGTCCCCCCCCTTACAGTGAAAGGGAACTCTGCGAGTTCAGATGTAAAAGAGGAGCTCTGTAGATTCAGATGTAAAGGGAGAACTCTGTGGACTCTGATGTAAAAGAGGAGCTCTGTAGATTCAGATGTATAGGGGGAACTCTGTGGACTCTGATGTAAAGGGGGAATTCTTGTTATTAACTTCATATGATTAGGAATGTTATTTAATAACAAAATATATGTATCATTTATTCTATAAAAAAAATAGCTGGGCGCCGCTAAAGTGTTCGGGTTTGACTTGAAGAAAAGGTGGCAACCCTTTTTGAGACAGATCCAAAATATTCCAATTTTAATTTTACGTTGAAATGTGTTTATTTGTATGTATGCCCTGAGGGTTCAGCAGTTGTTTTTGTGACCATCTATTACAAGATTCCTGAAATGGTGAAAGATCACATACAGTAGGTATAAATCATAATGAAGCACATGGAGGAAGGTCGTCCTTGTAACACTAAAAGAGACCCTGACATCCGCAAATGCGGTGAAGAAATAATGTACAGTTGCTTGGAAACCAACAATTTAAAGGTCTCAAAGGCAAACTTATTTTTACATTGTAGTCTTTTTCTGTACAATTAAGAGATGGGAGATGAAGCTCTGTTCTCGGGAAGGCATTTTTCAACACCCCACTCCCGGGTTCATGTATGTCTACTAATGCAATTGAACTGCATAACACCTTCTTTTTTCTGGATGTTTGCTGTTTTGCACTTGCTGCGAAGTTGGATTATTATTACTTCTTTCCGGTGTTTATTTTTCTGTCGTTCAGTAAGGTTATATTAGAAGAAGATCCCGTATTTGCTTCTCTTGTTACTTCTTTTAGGTGTTTAGTTTTCTGTAATTCAATGTGGTTGGTTCAAAGAAGACCCTGTATTGGCTTCTGGCTGGGTCTGTGGTATCAGGTCACATGATTCTGTGTTGTGTAACTTCTTTTTAATGCCCCCTGTGAGAGACGGCAAGGAGCCCACAATGGTGATTGGCTGGAATAGTCATGTGGCTCAGCAGAAGGTGTTGCCCTGTTTTATGTCAGCAACAAAGTGACTCTGGGCAGTGGCTTGGCCTGGCATACTACAGCTGTGCCGGGATGAGAAGCAAAACCCCCGGGCAGTGATCTCTGTATGTGTTTCATCGTTTTATTCTTCATTTTGACTAGAGAAGTGGTCTCCAAACTGTGGCCCGTGGCCCAGATGTGGCACTCTGCTCGCCTTTGCAGGCGTTGGGGCTCTATTAGTGCCACTGATACAATGTACTATACCTTCCACTGATACCACAAGGGGGCACTATTCCTTCCACTGATACCACAAGGGGGCACTATTCCTTCCACTGACACCAATGATGGGGCACTATTTCTTCCACTGACACCAATGATGGGGCACTATTCTTCCTACTAATACCAATGAAGGGGCACTATTCCTCTCACTGATACCAATGATGGGGCACTATTCCCCCCACTGACACCAATGATGGGGCACTATTCCTCTCACTGATACCAATGATGGGGCACTATTAATCCCACTGATACCAATGATGGGGCACTATTCCTCTCACTGATACCAATGATGGGGCACTATTTCTCTCGCTGACACCAATGATGGGGCACTATTCCTCCCTCTGATACCAATGATGGGGCACTATTTCTCTCACTGACACCAAAGATGAGACACTATTCCACCCCCTGATACCAATGATGGGGCACTATTCCTCCCACTGACACCAATGATGGGGCACTATTTCTTCCACTGATACCAATGATGGAGCACTATTCCTCCCACTGACACCAATGATGGGGCACTATTTCTCGCACTGACACCAATGATGGAGCACTATTCCTTCCACTGATACCAATGATGGGGCACTATTCCTCCCACTGACACCAATGATGGAGCACTATTTCTCCCACTAACCAATGATGGGGCACTATTTCTCTCACTGACACAAATGATAGGGCACTATTCCTCCCCTGAAACCAATGATGGGGCACTATTCCTCTCACTGATACCAATGATGGGGCACTATTTCTCTCACTGATACCAATGATGGGGCACTATTCCTCTCACTGATACCATTGATGGGGCACTATTTCTCTCACTGACACCAATGATGGGGCACTATTGCTCCCACTGATACCAATGATGGGGCACTATTCCTCCCCCTTATACCAATGATGGGGCACTATTCTTCCCTCTGATACCATTAGTGGGGCACTATTCCTCCTCCTACTGACCAAAGGTGCTATGGTATTTTTTTTCTCCTACTAACCACCAAGCCTGAGACATTTCTCACTCTCATTGGTCACAATTTGTCCCCCCCCCCCTTAAAGTCTGAAGGAGAGTAAACTGGCCCTTTAGTTTGAGGACCCCTGTACTAGAGCATCATTTAAAGTATAATGTTTTGGGGGCCCATTAATTTTACTACTGCAGATGCACTCACTGGTCTGTAGTATTTAATTGTTACACCCATTCATGTTCTTGGGGTCTAGATATACTTTAAACATTTACTAAATTAAATGTTAAAGAGATAGCAATATCTCTGTCAATAAAACTTAAAGTGATTGTAAACGGTCGTTTTAAAATAAATAAATAACAAACATGCCTATACTTGCCTGCTCTGTAAAAGGTTTTGCACAGAACAGCCCTGATCTTTTTCTATTGGGGTCCCTTGCCAGCGCACCAAGCCTTTCCTCTTCATCGGGTGCCCCCACGGAAAGCCTGCGTCCATTGACACAGACAGCGGGACTCGGCCCCGCCCCCTGCTCCCGTGTCACAGCTTTTCACCCGAACATCAAGCTCATCTCTAGTTGCCAGATGACAGCCAGACCCTGTCCCCAACTTGGTAGGAAGCTGCAGGCAGGCGTCTGCGGTCAGCATGGAGTCTATACCTAGCATTAGCATGTCGCAAAGCCTCCTGGACTTGTGCCCAAGTGGAACGAAGACCACGAGGCTCCTCTATTGCAGGAATACTCTGCAGAACAAATGAGTCAGGCAACATGGAAGGTTGGAAACCATAGTTTGCCATAAACGGGAACAATTGGGAAGCAGAATTCAAGGCACTGTTGTGAGCAAACTGCGCCCACAGTAATAGGTCTGACCAGTTGTTATGGTCAGAAATACAGCAATGTAGGAATTGCTCCAAGGGCTGATTGGCTCGTTCTGTGGCCCCATTAGACTGCGGGTGATATGCAGGGAAGAAAGCAAGCTGAATTCCCAACTGTGCACAAATGGCTTGCCAGGACCGGGACACAAACTGACTACCCCTGTCCGAGACAATCACCTTGGGTAGCCCATGTAAGCGAAAGATCTCTATGGAAGCCAGTTCCTTAGAAGTGGACAACTTCTTAAGTGGAATACAATGAGACATTTTCGAGAACCGGTCAACCACCATAAGGATACCTGTGTTGCCCTGGGAGTTGGGCAACTCCACAATGAAATCGATAGACAGGTGGGTCCAGAGCCTCTCTCTATTGGGTATGGGTTGTAGGGGGCCCACTGGAAGGTGTCGTGGAGTCTTACTCTGAGCACACACGGAACAGGCAGCTATGAAGACGGTTACATCAGCACATAGACTAGGCCACCAGAATTGTTGGGAAATGGCCCAAAAGAGTTGATTCTTCCCAGGGTGGCCAGCAGCCTTGGGAGAATGGTAAGTCTGGAGCACAGCAGTACGAGAGACTCTCTGGGACAAAGCAGCGGTCACAAGGTTTCTCAGGAATAGCATGGACCTGAGCGGCAAGAATTTTGTCACCCAAAAGAGAAGTGAGACTGGTGCGAACCGTAGCCAGAATAAGATCTGGAGGAATCACAGGAACCGGAACCAACTCCATCTTGGAGGTGGAGGAAAATTGTCATGACAAAGCGTCAGCCCTTACATTCTTAGTACCGGGTAAGAATGAGACAATGTAATTGAAACTAGACAAGAAAAGAGTCCAACGCGCTAGAGGCGTTTAGCCTCAGACAAGAATGTGAGATTTTTATGGTCAGTAAGAATGAGAAACGGCACAGTGGTACCTTCGAGGAGATGTCTCCATTCTTTCAGGGCTAAAATGGTCGTTAACAGATCTGTCAATCTCATAATTGCATTCCGCAGGTGACAATTTCTTGGAAAAGTAGCCACAAGGATGCATAACGCTCTCAGAGGTAGGACGTTGAGACAGAAGGGCGCCAACTCCGGTCTCAGAAGCATCAACCTCAAGGTTAAAAGGTAACGTAGGATGTGCCAACACAGGAGCAGAAACAAAGGCAGCCTTGAGACTCTCAAAGGCCTTAATGGACTCCGGAGACAACTCTGTGGGTTACCGTTTTTTCTGGTCATATCAGTCAGGGGCTTGACCAGAGACAAGAAGTTACCATTAAACCTCTGATAATAGTTGGCAAAGCCAAGAAAACGCTACAGAGGATGTAAACCCATGGGTTGGGGCCACTGTAGGACTGCTGAAAGTTTCTTTGGGTCCATCGAAAAACCAGCAGTGGAAATTACATAACCCAGGAATTTAACCTGTTCACGATGGAAATCGCACTTCTCCAATTTACAATAGAGGTTGTTTTCTCTTAGTTTCTGAAGCACACGGCAGACATCTGTGTGGTGGCTCTCCAGGGAAAATATGAGGCTATCTTTAAGATAGTCCACCACACATAACTGCAACAAATCTCGGAGGACATCATTAATAAATTCCTGGAAAACTGCCGTGGCGTTACAAAGGCCAAAAGGCATTACGAGATACTCATAATGGCCTGTTCTGCTATTAAATGCAGTTTTCCACCCGTTGCCCTCCTTAATCCTCACAAGATTGTATGCCCCTCTCAAATCAAGCTTCGTGAAAACCATTGCTCCTTTGAGGCATTCAAATAACTCCGTAATCAACGGAATCGGATAGGCATTCTTAATCGTGAAACTATTGAGACCCCTATAATCAATGCAAGGTCTCAGTTCACTGCTCTTCTTCTTCACAAAGAATAAACCAGCACCAGCAGGAGACGAGGATTTGCGGATGAAACCTCGAGAAAGTGTGCAACATACTCCTCCATGGCCTTATCCTCCAAGACCGACAAAGGGTAAATCCGGCCACGAGGGGGTATGGCACCAGGTTTTGAAGGTCAGTTGTGCAATCAGTGCTGGGACAAGGTCATCCAGCGCCCAGGGCAAAGATGGCAAAGTGTGACCCCCGCTGAGCAAAGGGGAGTCTATTGGGTGGACCGACTGTATGAAATTACCCTAATAGTGGTGTTTGTTACATGCACTATAATAGTACTTACAGTGTTGCACTGCAGCAACCTGAGAGTAATGGGTGCACACATATGGGGTAGTGGTTGGTGGTGTCAATTTGGAAATGTGGAAAAGAAGTCCATGACCCTTTTCTAAAAATGTCCTGCACCAAAGCACATGGTGCCGCAGCACCATGTGGTTTGGTGTGTGTGTGAAAATGTGTGCGTTAGCAGATGTGTGGGGGTGCTTTTAACCATCAGTGGCACTGCTGTGCATCTACTAAAGGTGTACAGTGTACTTCTGTGTTTGTCAAGAAAACCACAATTTTGTGCATGATCCTGACATGCAAGCGTGTGAACCTAGCCTTATAGCGGTTTCACACTAGTGTGCTGTGGTTTGACCACAATGCGATTGTGTGATTTACCTACAGTTTTAGGTGTGCTCCTGATGAATTATATTGGGCTGTGTATTTTCTGATGCAGCATGTAAGACTGTGATTTGCCTTCATGAAAACAGTCTAATAGAATTGAATAGGAGCGCACCTAAAACTGTGGGTAAACTGCATATACAATCGCGCTGTGGCCAAACCACAGCACACCAGTGTGAAACTGTTATTTTGCCCCTGTTCGCATTGACTGTGGTTTTAAAATTGTGCAACTTCACCTTAAAATCGCATGATTTCAAAGCCGCATCTCAGTGCAACTTTAGGTTGTGGCTTTGAAGACATCTGTGTGGCTTCATGCACAGATGTCTATTGAAGTTGCACCCTAGATCGCAAAAGTAGTGCATACTACTTTTTCAAATTGATGCGGCACCACAAAGTCGGCGTCACATTGGTTTGAACACTGCTATTGCAGGCAATAGTATGTGACTTGTCAAATCAAATCACAAAATTGCTCCAATTTGAACGGGGGCTAAGAGATGAGAAAAGAGAGAATCGGTGAAGAGGTTGGGGTGGTAAAAGTATGTGCTAATGAAGAGCAAAGTGATGGAGTGCAGAGACTGTGCTAGGCTGTATGGTGGAGACAGGACAATTACGAGAGCTAAAAGCAAACTGGGATGGAAAGGGTGTAAGATCTCTGTGTGGAATGCTGAGCTGAGACAGGAGGCTGCATGATATGTGTAGTAAAGATTTATGGAGAGGACAGCAGATAATAGAAGGAGAAGGGGGGAAAATGAACAAGGCAGAGGAGTGGTGCTGACTTACTGTGTGATCACGCAGGAAAGGTAGAAAGGTAGTCGGGGTGGAGCGGAGATGAGGCGGACCATAGTAAGAGTAACAGGGAAGAAGGTGAAGTGACCCGTGTCATCATACGACCGGTGTGGAGGCAAACTACCAGCTTGACCTTTGTGAAAGACATCGTTAAATTTGCGGTACTCCTCCGGCAGGGAGGAGAGTGAAGAGGTGCACAGGACCTTGGCTAATTCTGGAAGCATCTCTCACTGCATTGTGGCGACAAGGAGAGAACCTCAGCATGGAGCCAATCCTCTTTAACCAAGGATAACCAATAACCAGTGGAAACTTAGGTGAGGAAATAACTTGGAATTGGATTATCTCATGGTGAAGAGCCCCTACGGCCATGGACAACAGAACAGTCTCATGACTCACATGGGCAGGCTGTAGAGGTCTCCCGTCAAGAGCCTCAATGGCAAGTGGAGTGTCACGCAGCTGCAGCGGAATCGAGTGCTTCAATACAAAGGCAGCATCAATGAACAGGCCTGCAGCCCCAGAGTTGATTAGAGCCTGTATCTCGATGGACAACTCAGCCCAAGAAAGGGTGACCGAAACCAGGGGCTTATCCTTCTGGATAACTGGGGACGAAACAACGGCACCTAAAGTCTGTCCGTGACTGGACCTCAAGTTTCGGGCGTTCCCTGGATGGGTGGGACAAGACTTCAAAAAGTGACCTGCCTGGCCACAATAAAGGCACAATCTCTCCCTCCTCCTAAGGGCTCTCTCATCCGCAGAGAGACGCGTGAAGCCCAAGTGCATGGGTTCACCTTCACTGACCGACTCGGTACCAGGAGGCATGGGAGGTGAGGGAGGCAAGGGTGGGACTGCAAAGCTTGGAGACAAATGCCCAGGAGGCTTCCACAAGCACTCCTTTAAAGAGAGTCTTTCTCTGAGTCTGGAGTCAATGAGGATGGCAAACATGATCAACCTCTCCAGCTCAGTGGGTATATCTAGGGCTGCTATCTCATCCTTGATGGTATCCAAGAGACCATGAGAAAAAGCAGCCACAAGGGCCTCATTGTTCCAAGCAACCTCTGCTGCCAGAGTATGGAATTCAATGGCGTAATTGGCAACAGTTCTCGTACTCTGTTTGATGGACATGAGGCACTTGGCAGCAAAAGCGGAGTGTGCGGGAACGTCAAATATCCTTTTAAAAAAAGCCACAAACTCCGGGTAACTCAAGACAACAGGTTTTTGCGTCTCCTATAGAGGGTTTGCCCAGGCCAAGGCTCTCCAGGAAAGCAAAGATATCACAAAACCTACTTTGCTTCTGTCAGTGGGAAACGCCTGGGGCAGCATCTCAAAGTATATCTCAACCTGGTTGAGAAACCCTCTGCATTGGACTGGATCGCCCCCAAATCGCTTGGGAAGCGGAGCAGAACCAGACATACTTCTTATAGAGGTAATGCTCAAGGCGGGTGCCTGCACAGAGACTGGAGCAGCAGCAGGGACAGCCTGCAACTCAGGTTGTACAGGAGCAGCTATAGTGGGAGATTCTAGGTGAGCCGTGCGACTCAGGAGTGTTTGTAACGCCATAGCAAACTGATCCAAGCGGTGATCCTGCTCATCCAATCTGGAAAAAAAATTACCAACAAGTGGACTGACTGCATTTTCTGAATTCATGGCCTTCGCCTACTGTCAGAAACCATGAAATCAGACCGAGACAGAAGTACGGTTAAATCACACTTGTTTAATAATAAAAGTAAAACAGAACAAATGTAGTCAAAACATAGCCAAAGTTTGGAAACCAGAATGGATAGTCAGCCAAGCCAAAAAGTCAGGAAGCCAGGGATCAGCATAGTGGAACAGCAAGCAGGATCTGGAGCCAGAAGGGATGTCAGCCAAGCAAGTCTTTAACAGGAACGCAGGAGAGCGTCTCTAGAGATGTGACCAAGGCGAAGGCAGAGATCATCTGGACTGGATGGCTTAAGTAGGCAGGACTGACAAGCAGGATATCATCAACAGGTGAGTGACTGTGGAGAGATAGGAGCTGGCAATTTGCCGACAGCTGAGCAGCCAGCTCAGAGGAAGGAAGGGCTGAGCCCAGCCCTGACACTATTATTAAAAATAAAAAATTAGAAATTGTCACTGCCAGCCACTCTATTACAGATAGGCATACCATACTGTATAGGTCTTTTACAAAAACGAGACATGCAAATATCTTTTTAGAGTAATCTTCAGGCCGGTCACTCTCGGACGGTTTTCAGGGCTACTGCAGGAGGAGCTGAGTGGCCATGTGACCTCCCCGACTGACGTCAGAGGAAAATCTCGACCCCTCCTGCAGAAGCCATGTATCGGATGTATACAGCATTCGGGAGTCACGTGACCAGCCTGGAGATCGTTCTAAAACAGTATTTACAATCCTCGTTTTTATAAAAGACTAATGCAGTGTGCTATGCATAGCTCTAATAGAGGGACTGGCAGTGCTTTGCATATTTGACTTAACATGAGGCCGCATGGCTGGACACTAGTGAGGCTGTATTGCTGGGCACTGGTGAAGCTGCATTGCTGGGCACTGGCGAGGCTGTATTGCTGGGCACTGGTGAGGCTGTATTGCTGGGCACTGGTGATTCTGTATTGCTGGGCACTGGTGAGGCTGTATTGCTGGGCACTGTTGAGGCTGCATGGCTGGACACTGGTAAGGCCACATTGATGGGCACTGATCAGGCTGCATCGGTTGGGCACTGATCAGGCTGCATTGCTGGAAACTGCTGAGGCCGCGTGGCTGGAAACTGTGAGGCTGCATGGCTGGGCACTGATCAGGCTACATTGCTGTGCACTGGTGAGGCTGCATTGCTGGGCACTGGTGAGGACCCGCATTGCTGGGCACTGGTAAGGCTGCATTTGATGGGCACTGAGGAGTGAGCAACCTGGAGCCTGGGCCACACTTTGTACAATCAATACAGGCAGCCTGAGGACATTGTGTGTGTCTATATACAGTGTGTATGTCTATCTATCTATCTATCTATCTATCTATCTATCTATCTATCTATCTATATATATAGATCTATAGATCTATATATATATATATATATATATATAGATCTATAGATCTATATATATATATATATATATATAGATTTAAATCTATATATATATATATATATATATATATATATATAAAGTGTATGGGGTTTCACGCTATTACTAATTGAAAACACTAAATAGCCGCAAGCACCAATATGCTAATACGTGGCATAGATAAAATGTGTACAAGGAATGATGCTGCGCTATAAATTAATTAAATAAATATAAAAAAAAATAAACACAATAACACGTGAAACTGAGTGCTAAACAAAGTGAAAAAATTGTGTAACAAAAAGTCCAATAAATGTGTGTATTACATGCAGCATACACACAACCAAAGAGTGACCGGTGTCTCTTCTTTCAGTGCAGAAAACACATAACAAAAAATTAATTAATTCTTTCTTCAGTGCAGTGACACCTCTGTGCTTGATGGCCTCTCACCTTACAGCTGTGGATTAACAGCATAAGCAGACATAATTGCTGGGTCAGGAGATCCCCTGATGAAGTCACGTGACCGTGACGATACGTGTCGGAATTGGTTCTGACAGGCAGACCGGAAGTGACGCAGAAGTATGAGCTCACCGCTCATGAGGTTTTGGCTACTGTTTTGCTGTTTTAATGTGAGTAATACTCAGCTGTTTTTATTTATTAAAGTTTTATAACGTTACTACACTATTTGGGTACCCCCTTTTTTTTTCATACATATGACATTGGTGTCACCTGCAGGCACCCCCAGTCCACATTATCTATATAGAAGATACAGGACTATCCACCCTTTGGGGGGACCCCATCTAGGAACACCATTACCCAGAGGGAGCTAAGAGTAACTGCTTGGGAATTTTACGGTCGTGAGATCCACCAAATTGTCCACATTAGCCATGGGAGGCCCAGCAATTATGTCTGCTTAGGCTGTTAATCCACAGCTGTACGGTGAGAGGCCATCAAGCACAGAGGTGTCTGTGGACATATTGGACTTATTGTTACACCATTTTTTCACTTTAGACCCCATTCACACAGGGGCAACACGACTTGCAGGTCGCCTCAGCGAGGCGACCTGCAAACGAATGCCTGGGCGACTTGCAAAACGACTTCTGCATAGAAGTCTATGCAAGTCGCCCCAAGTCGCCCCCGAAGTCGTACAGGAACCTTTTTCTAAGTCGGAGCGACTTGCGTCGCTCCCCTTAGAACGGCTCCATAGTACAGAGCGGGAGGCGACTTGTCAGGCGACTAGGTCGCCTGACAAGTCGTCCCTGTGTGAATGGGGTCTCATTTAGCACTCAGTTTCATGTGTTATTGTGTTTATTCGGTTTATTTTGTTTATATTCATTTAATTAATTTATAGCGCAGCATCATTCCTTATACACACACACACACACATATATATATACACACACACTTTTATTTTTGAGGTGGGGGGAATCTTGGGTAAGTTTTCCCAGAACTTGTCCCCTGCATACAAAGACACCAAAACAAATACAAGAAATGAAGTTCTGTGTAATAAAACAGGAAGGGAAAAAGTATTGAACACATGAAGTAAGGGAGGTGCAAAAAGTAATGGAAAACCAAGACACCAGCTGAAATCTATCAGTAATTAGAAAGCAATCCTGCCCCTTGTCAGGGCAAATTATGATCAGCTGGTTCAATCAATCGATGGTTTATAAAAAGGTGTCATTACCAAGGTGTCACACAAGAAACATCTCATGATGGGTAAAAGCAAACAGTTCACTGAAGACCTTCGCAACATTATTGTTGCAAAACATACTGATGGTGTTGGTTACAGAAGGATTTCTAAACTTCTGAATGTTCCAGTGAGCACTATTGGGGCCATAATCCGGAAGTGGAAAGAACATAATTTTACCATAAACCGGCCACGACCAGGTGCTCCTCACAAGATTTCTGACAGAGGAGTGAAAAGAATTATCAGAGGAGTTGTCCAAGAGCCAAGGACCACTTGTGGAGAGCTTCAGAAAGACCTGGAATTAGCAGGTACAATTGTTTCAAAGAAAACAATAAGTAACGCACTCCCTCGCCATGGCCTCACCACGCAAGACTCCATTGCTGAAGAAAAAGCATGTTGAAGCTCGGTTAAAGTTTGCTGCACAACATTTAGCCAAGCCTGTGAAATACCGGGACAATATAGTCTGGTCAGATGAGACCACAATGGAACGCTTTGGATGCCATAATACACACCATATTTAGAGGTCAAATGGCACATCACCCCAAAACCACTGAGGGAGGACCACGGAACCTTCAAGATTTGAAGACTGTTTCTGTGGAAGAATCGGCCAAAATCACACCCGAGCAACCCATGTGACTAGTTTCTCCATACAGGAGGCGTCTTGAAGCTGCCATTACCAACAAAGAATTTTGTACCAAATATTAAATACATTTCAGTTAGCGTGTTCAATACTTTTTCCCTATGTCCTTCCATTTGATTACACAGAACTTCATTTCTGAACTTATTTGTTTTGGTGTCTTTGTATGTATGGATTGCATGGGTTGTTACCGACATGTGGGGAACATTTCTTCATGTCAATAGCACCTTTACCAATATATTTACCTAGAAAAATCATGACGTGTTCAAAACTTATTTTACCCGCTGTATATATATACAGTGTGTGTATATATATATATATATATATATATATATACAGTACAAAGAAATGAAGGGTCTATAACTTCTATCATAGGTGTATTTTAAATGATAGAGACAGAATATCAACCAAAAATCCAGAAAAAACACATGATAAAATAAGTATTTGATCCCCAAACAAAACATGACTTAGTACTTGGTGGTGAAACCCTTGTTAGCAAGCACAGAAGTCAGACGTTTCTTGTAGTTGGTGACCAGGTTTGCACATATCTCAGGAGGGATTTTGGTCCACTCTTCTTTACAGATCTTCTCTAAATCTCTAAGGTTTCTTGGCTGTCTCCTGGCAGCTCGAAGTTTCAGTTCCCTCCATAAATTTTCTATAGGATTTAGGTCTGGAAACTGGCTAGGCCACTCCATGACCTTAATGTGCTTCTTCTTGATCCAATCCTTTGTTGCCTTGGCGGTATGTTTTGGGTCAATGTCATACTAGAAGACCCATCCATGACCCATCTTCAGTGTTCTGACTGAGGGAAGAAGGTTCTCATCCAAGATTTTACAATACATGGCCCCATTTATTGGCCCCTCAATGCGGCAAAGTTGGCCTGTACCTTAAGCAGAGAAAAAACCCCAAAGCATCATGTTTCCACCTCCGTGCATTGACTGTAGGGATGGCGTGCTTAGGGTCATAGTCATCATTTTTCTTTCCCAAACACAATTTGAGTTACATAGTTACATAGTAGGTGAGGTTGAAAAAAGACACAAGTCCATCAAGTCCAACCTATGTGTGATTATATGTCAGTATTACATTGTATATCCCTGTATGTTGCGGTCATTCAGGTGCTTATCTAATAGTTTCTTGAAGCTATCAATGCTCCCCGCTGAGACCACCGCCTATGGAAGGGAATTCCACATCCTTGCCGCTCTTACAGTAAAGAACCCTCTACGTAGTTTAAGGTTAAACCTCTTTTCTTCTAATTTTAATGAGTGCCCACGAGTCTTATTAAACTCTCTTCTGCGAAAAAGTTTTCTCCCTATTGTGGGGTCACCAGTACAGTATTTGTATATTGAAATCATATCCCCTCTCAAGCGTCTCTTCTCCAGAGAGAATAAGTTCAGTGCTCGCAACCTTTCCTCATAACCAGGCCTGGACTGGCCATAGGGCAGACCGGGCATTTGCCCGGTAGGCCGGGGGCCACGCGCTCCATGGCATGTTGATGATCAGGCCGCTCAGCGGGAGGGGCCTGGACATTGTTAACACAGGCCGCCACTCGCCTACTGCTACGCGGCCATGCTTGTGTCTTCTCCGGCAGAACTAGTGGCTCCATGGGCCTAGCTGTGTGTCTCCCTCACACACACAGCTCAGCCTCAGAGCCGATGCTGACAGTTCCGCTCTCCGCTCCTACTCCTCCAGCCATGGGCGTCCACATGGTGGGGCACGGGGGGGGGCTGCAGGCCGCTGTCAGGATGTTTCCCCCACACGCCCCCCCCTTCTCATGCCTGTTCTTCTTCCTTCCCCATTGGCCAAAGGGGTGGGCCAATCAGAAGAAACTAGTGGGGCATCATGGGAAATGTAGTCCGGAGATTGGTGGCCCAATTGTTCTCAGCAGGGAGCCGGCTCCAGTCCCCAGCATGCACTCTGCTGGGGGGAAAGGAGAAAACCCGGAAACAAGCCGAGGAGTGCTACACTGTAGCGGCTACTACAGGAGACATGGAAAAAGAAAGAGGGGACTTTGCTGGAGGAACTAATAGCCCCAGCACCACCAGATAGAACCATGCTGTACCCGCGCCACCAGAGAGAGAGCCACGCTGTACCCACACCACCAGAGAGCCACGCTGTACCCACACCACCAGAGAGAGCCACGCTGTACCCACACCACCAGAGAGAGCCACGCTGTACCCACACCACCAGAGAGAGCTACGCTGTACCCGCACCACCAGAGAGAGCCACGCTGTACCCGCACCACCAGAGAGAGCCACGCTGTACCCGCACCACCAGAGAGAGCTACGCTGTACCCGCACCACCAGAGAGAGCCACGCTGTACCCACACCACCAGAGAGAGCCACACTGTACCCACACCAACAGAGAGCCATGCTGTACCCACACCACCAGAAAGAGCCATGAGAGCCACACTGTACCCACACTACCAGAGAGAGCCATGAGAGACACGCTGTACCCACACCACCAGAGAGAGCCATGCTGTACCCGCACCACCAGAGAGAGAGCCACGCTGTACCCACACCACCAGAGAGAGCCACGCTGTACCCGCATCACCAGAGAGAGCCACTCTGTACCGCACCACCAGAGAGAGCCATGCTGTACCCGCACCGCCAGAGCCACGCTGTACCCACACCACCAGAGAGCCACACTGTACCCGGATCACCAGAGAGAGCCACACTGTACCCGCACCACCAGAGAGAGAGAGCCACGCTGTACCCGCACCACCAGAGAGAGAGAGCCACGCTGTACTCACACCACTAGAGAGCCACACTGTACCCACACCACCAGAGAGCCACACTGTACCCACACCACCAGAGAGCCACGTTGTACCCACACCACCAGAGAGAGCCATGCTGTACCCACACCACCAGAGAGAGCCATGCTGTACCCACACCAGCAGAGAGCCACTCTGTACCCACACCAGCAGAGAGCCACGCTGTACCCACACCACCAGAGAGAGAACAGGTCAGTGTCACTGGGCATTGTGGGCACAATAGGAGACAGACAGTACTAGCATTGTATGGCCACAATAGGATTGGGACTCTGTAATATAAAGGGTACTGCACTGTAAAGGGGCACTGTAATTATTGCAGTGCCCCCTTTACAGTACAGTCTCCTGTATATTAAAGTGTGGAGGACTGACAGCAGCCACCCCCACGAATGTCTACTGACACCCCCTGCTCACATGGCTGATCATTCTAAAATGCCCAGGCCTATTTTTTGTCCCAGTCTGGGCCTGCTCATAACTAATATCCTCCAGACCCTTTATTAGCTTTGTTGCCCTTCTTTGTACTCGCTCCATTTCCAGTACATCCTTCCTGAGGACGGGTGCCCAGAACTGGACAGCATACTTTAGGTGCGGCCGGACCAGAGTCTTGTAGAGCGGGAGAATTATTGTTTTATCTCTGGAGTTAATCCCCTTTTGAATGCCAATATTCTGTTTGCTTTTGTTAGCAGCAGCTTGGCATTGCATGCCATTGCTGAGCCTATCATCCACTAGGACCCCCAGGTCCTTTTCCATCCTAGATTCCCCCAGAGGTTCTCCCCCCAGTGTATAGATTGCATTCATATTTTTTCCACCCAAATGCATTATTTTACATTTTTCTACATTAAACTTCATTTGCCATGCAGTTGCCCACCCCGTTAATTTGTTCAGATCTTTTTGCAAGGTTTCCACATCCTGCGGCAAAGTTATTGCCCTGCTTAGCTTAGTATCGTCCACAAATACAGAGATTGAACTGTTTACCCCAAAGAGCTCAATTTTGGTCTCATCTGACCACAGCACTTTCTCCCAATCCTTCTCTGAATCATTTAGATGTTCGTTGGCATGACTGTACATGTGCCTTCTTGAGGAGGGGGACTCACTGTGTTTGGAGGAAGAAAAATGCTGACTATGACCCTAAGAACAACATCCCCCAGCTTCCCTCAGTCAGAACACTGAAGATGGGTCGTGGATGGGTCTTCCAGCATGACAATGACCCAAAACATACCGCCAAGGCAACAAAGGAGTGGCTCAAGAAGAAGCAAATTAAGGTCATGGAGTGGCCTAGCTGGTCTACTGACTTTAATCGAAAATTTATGGAGGGAGCTGAAACTTCGAGTTGCCAAGAGACAGCCAAGAAACCTTCAGGATTTAGAGAAGACCTGTGAAGAAGAGTTGACCAAAATCCCTCCTGAGATGTGTGCAAACCTGGTCACCAACTACAAGAAACGTCTGACCTCTGTGATCACCAACAAGGGTTTCTCCACCAAGTACTAAGTCATATTTTGCTTGGAGACAGTGACAGCTGGTGCTCAAAATTTTTTTTTTTTTTGGGGGGGGGGCACGCAAAAAATTTTTGAAAAAAAATCATCAATTGCAGCCACGTAGCACATCAAACGCAGCCACTGTGCCCATCAAACGCTGCCACTGTGCCCATCAAACGCTGCCACTGTGCCCATCAAACGCTGCCACTGTGCCCATCAATTGCTACCACTGTGCCATCAAATGCTGCCAGTGTGCCCTTGAATGCCCCCAGTGTGACCCCCCGCTCGCTCGCTGTCTGCCCGGCACTTACCCTGTCTTGGTAGGTCAGCGGGTGACGGCAAGGAGCGGGGTCCTCCATGCGTCTCCTGCCATGCTCATCTCCCGTCCTCTTCTCCTGATAGGCGTCCAATAGCGGCGCCTGTCATTTCAGCCAATCAGGTGACAGGTGACAGACACGAGCGCCTGATTGGCGGAGAGGCGGTTTAGTGTTAGGAAGGCGAATAGTCATTAGCTTTTCTAACACAGCTGAGTGACCTGCGAGCGCCCAGCATGGCGCTCGCAGGTCACCTTTTTTGGCGCCTATTAGAGCCTATGGCTCTAATCAGGTGCTTCAAAGACACCCCCCGCCACTGTAATTCAGGTGCCCTGCGCCCAAAAAGGGGCCAGGCGCCTGAATAGGGGGTGGCAGCGGTGGCCATAGAAGCCATTAGACCACTGTTCTGTCTATCATAGGAGATTGTCACTGTATGCAATCTATCGGCACTCGTCCCTCCCTGCTCCCTGTCCCCTCTAGGCTGCAGATGGGCATCGATCAGGCTGCATTGATGGCACTTGTGGGGCTGCAGATGGGCACCGACCCTTATTTTCCTTCAAAGTTCCTTATTTAAAATTGAAGTTTTTTTCCTGAAACTTCCCTCTTAAAATGAATATGCGTGTTATACGCCGATAAATCCGGTATTTCACTCACTGAACTGCAACTCAATTTATAACATTTGTATCATTTTTTTTTCTTTTGGATTTTTGGTTGATATTCTGTCTCTACCATTTTAAAATACACCTATGATTAAAATTATAGTGGACCTGTCATTTCTTTGTGAGTGAGCAATATATATATATATATATATATATATATATATACACATATATACAGTATCTCACAAAAGTAAGTACACCCCTCACATTTCTGTAAATATTTTCTTCTATCTTTTCATGTGACAACACTGAAGAAATTACACTTTGCTACAATGTAAAGTAGTGAGTGTACAGCTTGTATAACAGTGTAAATTTGCTGTCCCCTCAAAATCACTCAACACACAGCCATCAATGTCTAAACCGCTGGCAACAAAAGTCAGTACACCCCTAAGTGAAAATGTCCAAATTGGGCCCAATTAGCCATTTTCCCTCCCCGGTGTCATGTGACTCCTTAGTGTTACAAGGTCTCAGGTGTGAATGGGGAGCAGGTGTGTTAAATTTGGTGTTATCGCTCTCACTCTCTCATACTGGTCACTGGAAGTTCAACATGGCACCTCATGGCAAAGAACTCTCTGAGGATCTGAAAAAAGAATTGTTGCTCTACATAAAGATGGCCTAGGCTATAAGAAGATTGCCAAGACCTTGAAACTGAGCTGCAGCACGGTGGCCAAGACCATACAGCGGTTTAACAGGACAGGTTCCACTCAGAACAGGCCTCGCCATGGTCCACCAAAGAAGTTGAGTGCACGTGCTCAGTGTCATATCCAGAGGTTGTCTTTGGGAAATAGACGTATGAGTGCTGCCAGCATTGCTGCAGAGGTTGAAGGGGGGGTGTCAGCCTGTCAGTGCTCAGATCATACGCCGCACACTGCATCAAATTGGTCTGCATGGCTGTCGTCCCAGAAGGAAGCCTCTTCTAAAGATGATGCACAAGAAAGTCCGCATTCAGTTTGCTGAAGACAAGCAGACTAAGGACATGGATTACTGGAACCAGGGTTGTCACATGAAAAGATAGAAGAAAATATTTACAAAAATGTGGGGGATGTACTGACTTTTGTGTGTGTGTGTATATATATATATAGTATATTACATATGACACTAAAATATTAAGAATTTCTATATTACTTATAAATACACATAATATATTAATGTCACTAAAATATTTGTTGGTCCTTCACACATATACGGTATATATATATATATATATATATATATATATATATATATATATACATACACATGTATATACATACACATGTATATACACATGTATATACTTTAAGAGAGATCACTGTACTTTTCCTTTAAGCACAAAAGAAGTCACTGTCACTTTAAAGTAAAAAAAATATATCTATTTAACGATGATTTCTCTGCACAAATTAAATAATTTTAAAGATTATATCGGTGATATGCAGCTCTAATCTCTGTACAATCATCATTTTGTATTCATCCCTAATGCAAATAAAGATATAGATAGTTATTTACAATGGGTATCCATGGCAACGGCGGCCAACGCGCTGCAGACCGATGAGAAGATCAAAGAGCAGGCAAAAGGCTCACGTTATCTAATGACTACATGGAAAGCCAGCATGCTGCAATGGACGGCTCTTAAGATAATGGGGAAAGTGGCGACATGTGAGGCGAATGATCGATATCTTCTCCTTCTGATGTACCATCACCAGGAGCGGCACGCTGCCCGCTTTGTATGCTCAGCGATTATACTGGCTCGCTGGATCTGGAATTATTGGCCCAAAATGGCATCAAACAGTAAAAGTGTAACTAAATCGTATGGAGCCCCCCTAACATTTTATTATTATTATACCATTATTCTATATCCCTCATCTTCAACCTTAAAGTAGAATTCCAGGCTTTACCTAACTTTTTATAAACACTCTTGTAACTAGTTTGCGAGATTTCGTGAGGTTGTCCACACTGCGCACGTGTGAGATGGAGAGCTGATCTCGTGCATGCGCTGTACAACATTACATTTGTCGGTCTAAAAAAAAAAAAGGTTGGAGAATATATTAGAAATATGTAAGGGAAATAGGAAATTAACGCAGAAATATTAAGATATGAAGGAAGAGAATAAGGAAATTTAATAAAAAGGAAATTGATAACAGCTAAAAAAAAAAAAAAAAAAAAAAAAAAAGCAAGATTTTGTAAGAGATCCCTGTAATTTTTTTTTAACCACTTCAGCTCCGCAAGGTTTACCCCCCACCCCCTTTTATGACCAGGCCATTTTTTGCGATACGGCACTGCGTTAATTTAACTGACAATTGCGCGGTCGTGCGACTCTGTACCCAAATAAAATTGACGTCATTTTTTTCTCACAAATAGAGCTTTCTTTTGGTGGTATTTGATCACCTCTGCGGTTTTTATTTCTTGCGCTATAGACAAAAGAACAGTGATGGGGCGTGTCCTGAACATGGAGCTGTGAGGACGTGCTTGGTCCGCGCTCCGCTCCCACCGCTACTTCACCAGCAGCATATCCGCAATCCTGGGCCCTGATACGGCCCAGGACATGTCACAGAGGCGGCGGAATACGGCCCACAACTCTGGGACGGACAATACAAGGCAGGGGCAGCTGGATTCTTATTTTCCTGGGACCCCTGGGCAAGGCCCAGGAAAAATCCAAGATGGCGCCGGTCAGCAAAACGGCGAAACAGCATGCGTCAGCACAGAAGCAGCCCACACTGCCTGCTATGTCTCCGCAGCTATCACCCGGATCGGTGAGTGACTCTGCACCTTCGGCCTCCCCTGGGTCCTCTGTGTCCAGGGCTGAGGGATCGGACATTGCTGACCTTATGGAGGATGGGGATATCAAGAGGCATATCTGGTCCCTCTCCACTAGAGAGGATCTAGAAAAATTCACAGCAAGGGTGGAAAAGGCATTCAAAGAAGATATAGCACAACTTAAGGAGGACACCACACATCTGGGCACAAGAGTGGAAACACTGGAACAAAGGCTGGATGAGGCTCTTCCTACTATGTCACCTATGCAATTGAGATGTGCAGCCCAAGATCAAAAGCTGGACTTACTGTTGTCACAACTTGACAATTTTGAGAACCGTAGCAGGAGGGCTAATATTCGTATTCAAGGTATGCCAGAAGCCACAGCCCCCAAAGATATTATCCCCTCCTTGCAAGGCATATTCCGGGAGATCCTGGAACTACCGGACACGGTGCCCATCGACATTGACCGAGCCCACCGGGCCCTGAGACCGCCATCCCAAGATGTTGAACACAACCTCAGACGCTAAGGTGACCAGATTGACAAAAATCCATGACTATCTATCCATTAATGGACTGCCCCCCCTAACTGAAGACCATCTAACTGACTTAGATTCCCCTATCACTACCGCAGAGCTCGAGTCCACCATCAAATCATTACCCAATGGGAAAAGCTCAGGCCCTGATGGGTTCACCAAAGCGTACTATGCTAAATTCTCCCCGATACTCGCGAACCATATGTGTAAGTACTTTAACTCCCTAGCAAAGGGATGCAATATTCCCCCTGAGGCTCTTTTAGCACACATATTGGTTATACCGAAAGAGGGCAAAGACCCGACTGTCCAACAGAGCTACCGCCCCATATCCCTCCCGAATACGGACGTAAAAATTCTGGCAAAAATCCTAGCAAACCGTCTGAAACATCTTGTCCCCCTTGTGATACACCTAGACCAGACCGGTTTTATTGCAGGACGTGAAGCCCGAGACAATTCCATACGAGCGATTCAACTAATACACTGGGCCAAAAATAGAGAGGTTCCCCTCCCCTACCTAATACTTTCTACCGACGCCGAGAAGGCATTCGACCGCATTGACTGGTCCTACCTCAGGGAGGTTTTAACCTCACTGGGGCTGGGCCCGAATATGCTAACTTGGATACTAGCCCTCTACTCAGAACCTAGTGCACAGGTTAAGGTTAATGGAGTCTTCTCAACCAGTTTCCCGATCGGGAACGGCAGGAGACAGGGGTGCCCACTCGGCAAATACCGATATCGCAGGCCTGACTGTGGGAGCTGTGGAACATAAACTTTCGGCTTACGCAGATGATGTATTGTTTCACCTAACTAATCCCCTGATCTCGTTGCCGGTCCTGATGCGGGAACTCCTATATTTCGGAACCCTCTCTAACTTTAAGATTAACTATAATAAATCAGAAATTCTGCCCATATACCTACCTACTTCTATGGCAAATAGCTTAAAGGCTGCATTCCCCTTCACATGCACTAACACTTCCCTACGCTACCTGGGCATACAACTGACAGACTGCTTTGACACCTTATACACTACAAACTACCCCAGATTATTGTCTAAAATCCGACAAGACTTGGCACGGTGGACGAAAATAGCTTTTACATGGATAGGCAGGGCGAACATAATAAAAATGAACGTTCTCCCTAGAATTTTGTTCTATATGCAGATGCTCCCCATATCCCTACCCAAAACTTTCTTCACACAAGTGTCTAACATGCTCACTACTTTCATATGGAACTCACGGAAACCACGAATAGCTATGAAAGTATTGAGGCGCCCTAAACACTATGGAGGGTTGGGTGTCCCAGACTTGCAGCGGTACTGCCAGGCCATTGCCCTGCAGAGGATTCTAAATTGGCACTTCCATGGTCAGTCCAAACTATGGGTGACCATAAAAAAATATATGGCAGGTAGGAACCTGTCCTATGCCCCGTGGCTTTCGTGGGAACACAGGGGATTGTCTGAAACTACGTCCCCATTAATGATATCTACGCTTAAAACATGGGACCGAGTTAATCGAACGTTGAACTTAGCCCCCCCCCCCCGTGTCCCCACTGACGCCTCTGGGTAGATTCCTCTGGTTCCCGCCGGGGGAACACGTGGGCTTCTTTGGAGCTTGGGTGGAAGACAAAAATGCCAGCTGTGGTAAACTGCTGAGAAATAGGAAAATTTTGTCCTTCGAATCCCTGGGGAACAGACCTGGTAGACCGCAGCCCAATTTCTGGAAGTTTAGACCGTTGCACCACTTCGAGATACACAGTAGCTCTATAAGAGATATCTCATTGCTCACACCTTTTGAGAAAATTTCATAGCGGAGGATCCAATCCCCCGCATGATTTCGGAGATTTACCTACTGATGGGGTCCTCGGCCTCAGCTTCTAAACCTACTTATATACGTGCCTTGGAAAGAGACCTTGGGAAAGAGTTCTCTGGATCTCAGTTAACGCACTTATACCAACTTACGCATTCCAGCTCAGTGGACTCCAAGATGCAGGAGACAAATTATAAATTATTGACACGCTGGTACAGAGTTCCTTCTGACTTGGCACGGATATATCCGGCTAGCTCAGATCTATGCTGGCGAGGATGCGGAGGCCGAGGTACCCTCTTACACCTGTGGTGGGAGTGCCTTCGAATAAAGGCATACTGGCAGATTATTAAAGACTAGATTAAAAATATCCTTGGGATAGAAATTCCCTTCTCCCCAGAACATTTCCTACTGCATATCCCTCCCATGCCAGTTAGTCGCTACAAGAAAAGCGCATTACCCCACTTACTAAACGCTGCTAAGCGGCTACTGCCAATCTTTTGGAAGAAGGCGCAGGTACCGAGCAAAGAGGAGTGGATACGCAGGGTAAATGAGATAAGGGAAGCAGAGGAATGGATAGCAAAAGGTAAAGGCACTACAGACAAACCCCCAGCCATATGGTCAACATGGATAGAACACTTCCACGACACTGCCCACGTGTCCTCCAGTTTAGACGTATCCTTATTAAAATCATATAAAAAAGCATGGACCGCATGCATAGCATATGTGCTCTTACCAAGGCAGGAGGGCCACCTAGCGGCGGATTATCCAGAGCTGAACCTAGGAGAACTACACAGATCCAAGGTGGGATCCTGTCCCCCCTACCCACTCCCCCCTCTCTTTTTCTCTCCTCTTCCTCTCTGCTCTTTCCTATCCTAATAAGTACCATAATTAATAGACTTATATGTTGAATGACCAGAATGTTAGTAATTATTGATAAAGTTGATGACCACTTTGTTACGAGGTGGAGGTGTAGTGGAGATGTTCCCCTAGCTGGGAGGGTCGTGGGGGCGGGGATGCGCCTGTGGTCCGGGGGGCGCGCTGGGAGAGGATTGTAGGAGGCCTTGATGGCCCCCCTCTCCTGGTGTGGACCCTGGGCGGGGGTGGTCCCGTGCTCCCTCGGCTTACTTTTCCTCAGCCCAGGAGACCAACATGGCTCAGGTGCAGAAATCCACGGAAGGATAGTGAGCCCAGCCAGTCGCCACCTTGTGGAAGCTGAGGCCTTAAAACAACTTTTCTCAATGACTAAATTGCCTTTTTATTACCACACTATCCTATTTACCCTCTTTCTTTATCTTCTTTTCTCTTTTTATTTCTTTTCATTTATTATTTATTTTACTTATGTGTATGCAATTCATTGCCACTGTTGAAATGAGAAAATATCTGTCACCATTGCGCTTATATTGAACTATGTTTATCAGGCTGTGACTGAATACAATAAAGAAAGTTTAAACAAAAAGAAGAGTGACAAGTTTGAAAAAAACACAATATTTTTTTACTTTTTGCTATAATAAATATCCCAATTTAAAAAAAAAAAATTTCCTCAGTTTAGGCCGATATGTATTCTTCTACATTTTATATTTTATAAAATCTATATAAAAATCGCAATAAGCGTATATTAATTGGTTTGCGCAAAAGTTATAGCGTCTATAAAATAGGGGATAGATTTATGGCATTTTTATTTATTTATTTATTTTTTTACTAGTAATGGCGGTGATCTGCAATTTTTATCATGACTGTGATATTGCGGCGGACACATCGGACAATTTTGACACTATTTTGGGACCATTCACATTTATACAGCGATCAGTGCTATAAAAATGCACTGATTACTGTATAAATGTCACTGGCAGAGAAGGGGTTAAAACTAGGGGGCGATCAAGGGGTTAAGTGTGTCCTAGGGAGTGATTCTAACTGTAGGGGGAGGGGACTCACAAGGGGAGGAGACCGATTGGTGTTCCTCTGTACTGGGAACACACATCGGTCTCCTCTCCCCTGACAGGACATGGATCTGTGTGTTTACACCCACAGCTCCACGTCCCGGCTCTCTTACTGGCAATCACAGGTAATACCTGAAAAATGTGCTATTAAAAAACGCGCCAAAGCCAGCCCAAAAAAAAGGGCAGCGTATTCAAGTAAATGATGTTGCTCCAAAAACGCGCTAAAAAACATGTAAAAAAAAAAACTTGAAATGTGCAATGCTCCCTCGTCACTAACATCTGAACAGGGCCTTGGATACCGTCAGGAGCCGGGTCTGAACCTGCAACCTCTACTGTGTCTGGTGATGTCTCTTCTTGCTGAGCCACCTGAGATGCTGGACAGCTTCCTGGACAATTCCTTGAATGATCTTGCCTTGAAACGTGTTTCTCTTGAATTTTGAACCTTTTGCTCTTCCCATGAACTTCCTGATTTCAGGCTAGGCCTTTGCACTTCCTGTTTGCCGAATTATTGTGCTCTCTCCTGACCAGTGTTTCTCGACTCCAGTCCTGAAGGCGCCACAACAGGTCATGTTTTCAGGATTTCCCTCAGATGAAACAGCTGTGGTAACTACTAAGGCAGTGAAACTGATCAAATCACCTGTGCAAAATAATGGAAAGCCTGAAAACATGACCTGTTAGGGGCGCCTTGAGGACTGGAGTTGAGAAAGACTGCCCCAGACAATATCTCACTCTTCTCACTTCTGTTGCTGTCTGTATCTCCACTACCACTCGTTACTGACCTTGTTCCTTAACTACGTTTCTGCTTGATCCCTACCTGCAACTACTTGTTACTGACCTTTGCCTTGTTTACTGACTACACTTCTGCTTATCCCTACCTGCTATATCTGCTATTGGACCCCAGCTTGCTCACCTCCTGGTAGGAGGATCCTGAGGACTGCCACCTGGTACTAACACGCAGCAAAACCCATCTTTACCTTTAGGAGCTCTAGTGAATACCAGTTAGTGCTCAGACCCCGCACCTCGGGTGTCATCCACCAGGGTGACCTGCTTGTGTACTTATCCAGCTGGTCGGTGGAAGCTTCTATTAAAGTGATTGTAAAGGCACAAGGTTTTTTATCTTCATGCATTCTATGCATGAAGGTAAAAAACTTTCTGTATGCAGCAGCCCCCCTAATACTTACCTGCAGGGCTTTTTTTCTCAGGGAATAGGTACAGGAACTTCACCCTTCTGAGGCACCCTTCATCTCTGCCCTCTACCCATCTCTGAGCACCATCCCACCATTCCACCAACTACCCACCTCCCAGTACAGCACCTTTCAGAGAATACAGAACCAAGTATTTTGTGCTGCTCAGTCATTTCTATGAAATTTGTTAATGAAAACAAGAAAGATAGTAAAACAGATCCCTTGCAATGAGCAACAATAGACCCCACCCCAGCAACAATAGACTCCACACCAGAAACAAAGGACCCCCCCAGCAACAACAGATTCCCCACACAATAAATGACTTTCCCCCAGCAACATGGGACCCCCCACAACAAAATACCCCCCCAGCAACAATAGACCCTCCAGCAGCTAGCAACAATAGACCTCTCCCTCAACAGTAGATCCTACGCAGTAACAATTGACACCCCCAGCAACAGTAAACTTACCCAGCAACAATAGACCCACCACACTGTGACAGGAGGGCCCGTGGAACTCAGAATACATCTTATGTCTAAGTCACCCTGTGCCATCCTGGCACAGGGTGAGTGAGAAAATATATCTTGGATTACTTAAAATGGGACAGTAATATTTGTTCACAATATCTCCCAGGATGTATGTAGAGACTATTATTGGTTTGGTTGATTCTGAACGCAACCTGTTAATTGAATGAGCTGATCACATTGTCCTCTATACAATGTAGGAGACGGGACGACTCCTATTGGAGCTCATGTTAATTAGGTTAATTAGGTTTTGTTTGTATTGTTAATTGTAATTAGCTCCAGCTATTGTGTTTATATTACTGTGTGAAGCTCGGTGACCGCAAGTCTGGGCGAAAGGTCACGTCTCAGTCACCTAGGCTGTATAAAGGATTAGATAATTAGCTCATGTTAATTAGGTTATGTTTGTATTGTTAGAGTAATCTTCTCCTGTGTATATAAGACTGTATTCTGGTTCTGAATAAAGTCAGTTCTTGGTAGCAACAAGCAAGTGTCGCCTTGTTTGTGCTCAGAGAGGTTGGGATATCTGTATACAGACTGGGAGGAAGTGGTATATGACGGAAGCACTCAAGCGGAGTGTGGGACGTTCCGTGACATTGGTGGCAAGCAGCGGGAAAGCTTCCTACAGTCTGAGACATCCAAACTTCCATCTGGATCCAAGGTCCAGATAGCAGGAGAGGAGAGGTACAGATACCAGCCACCATGGATGAGGAATTCAGAAGGAGGTTGCGAGAGATGCAGATACAGCACAGAGGACCAGTATCAGAGCAGGTCCTGCTGGGATGGTGTGATTCTATTCGCTGCAAACTCTGGAAGGAAGCGCTAGCCCGTGAGCAGCGACACCAGGGAAAAGTTCTCCCCTCCATCGAGGAAAGGTACTGGTCGCAGTACGGACTGCGGGTGCGGTTTTTGGGAGAAAAACCACACAAGAAGCAGACAGCTGAATTAAGCAGGCTGGTCTGGGCAGAGATAAAGATGGATGAGGGCTACAGAGCCCTCCGGTGGCATGTATCCCAAGCATGTCCCTGGATAGCGGATGACAGCCCAATGGAAGGCTTAAGCTAGGGCGGCTTGGGACTGTTGTTTGTGAAGCTGACAGGGGACCCTAACTTTGGGAGTGATTTGGAGCGGCGGGTGGACGAAATCATGGATTTCAGAGAAGGGCTACTGAACATTTCGGAAGTGCACTGGGCACAGGAAGATTTGGAGTTTCTGGCCGTTCAGGAATGGGAGCTAGAGATTGCCTACAGACGGCTGCTAGACATTGCTCAGTGCCAGGGCTGGGCTCCCTTTGCCTGGGACTATCAGGAAATACCAGCTGACAACCCTGAAATCCTGGCTGAAGAGTCGGCAATGTGGCAGAGCAATAGTGTGCTTTGCCAACCTGCCCCCACAGCTATGGAGGCGGAGGTCTTATGGCGGATGCAGCAAGTGCTGACTGACCTTGATGATCCTGTTTCTGCATGGGATGATCTTGGATGGAGGAATGTGCCTGTCCAGCAGCATGCCAGAGAATCTGCAGTGGAAAATCTGGAGATTGCCATCCCCAAAGCTGAAGTGCTGACAACAGGGCAGAGCTCTGCTAACCTCTGCCCAGCACTGATAACATCTTCTGGGTTCCATGGACAGGAGATGGTGAACCTCCATCCCCAGACACCAGTTGCAGAGACAGGGGATTTGATAGACTTTTCTGCTGAGGAAGAACCATCGGGTGAGCCCCCAGCAGAAGAGTTGGGATTGGGGCCAAACTTCATTGCGCTCTGCTCAGCACTGATGGCATCTTCTGAGTTCCACGGACAGGAGATGGTGAACCTCTATCCACAGACACCAGTTATAGAGGTAGGGGATTTAATAGACTTTTCTGCTGAGGAAGAACAACCTGATGAGCCTCCAGCAGAAGAGCTGCCATTGGGGCCAAATTTCACTGTGCTCTGCCCCGCACCAACAGCAGTATCTGTGGAGTTACAGGGAACTTCCCCAGTTGAAGCACCGGCAACCGGGCAGAGTGCTACCAACCTCTGGCCATCACCTGCAACAACTACAGAGTTCCAGGGAGGTGGGGCAGTCGGCCTCCCTCTCCAACAGGTAGCCAGAGCAGATGGTGTGGGGTTTCCAGCAGAAGGGCTGGCAACAGGGCCGAGTACTGCTGGACTCTGCCCTCAACTAACAGAGGATGGATTTCCTGTGAAGGTGGATGGGACTTCAGTCTCCACCTGTATACCCCAGGGATGCTGGGCAGTCGGCCCAGATCCCCAACAGCATGACAGAGTGAGCCCAGACACCCTGTCTTCTCTCCAGCGGCAGAAAGGATTCCAGGGAGAAGAGCCAGTCCAGGCCTCTCCCCAGCGGCAGATATGTTCTCTGAGAGAGGCAGAGGTTGGCTGGGTGAGTAATACTCTGTTTGGAACAATTTATTTGGGGTACTGTGTGGGTACAGGCAGTAGAGGACTGGAGCTACTTACTAACTTCGGAGTCAACCCGTCTGGGGTCTCCTCCTGTGTTAGTCTCCTGCTGAAAGGGGAGAGATGTGACAGGAGGGCCCGTGGAACTCAGAATACATCTTATGTCTAAGTCACCCTGTGCCAGGATGTGAGTGAGAAAATATATCTTGGATTACTTAAAATGGGACAGTAATATTTGTCCACAATATCTCCCAGCATGTATGTAGAGACTATTATTGGTTTGGTTGATTCTGAACGCAACCTGTTAATTGAATGAGCTGATCACATTGTCCTCTATACAATGTAGGAGACGGGACGACTCCTATTGGAGCTCATGTTAATTAGGTTAATTAAGTTTTGTTTGTATTGTTAATTGTAATTAGCTCCAGCTATTGTGTTTATATTACTGTGTGAAGCTCGGTGACCACAAGTCTGGGCGAAAGGTCATGTCTCAGTCACCTAGGCTGTATAAAGGATTAGATAATTAGCTCATGTTAATTAGGTTACGTTTGTATTGTTAGAGTAATCTTCTCCTGTGTATATAAGACTGTATTCTGGTTCTGAATAAAGTGAGTTCTTGGTAGCAACAAGCAAGTGTCGCCTTGTTTGTGCTCAGAGAGGTTGGGATATCTGTATACAGACTGGGAGGAAGTGGTATATGACGGAAGCACTCAAGCGGAGTGTGGGACGTTCCGTGACACACACAAAAACAGATCCCCACCAGTGACAATAGATACCCCAGCAGCCAGCAACAATAGACCTTTCAGCTCCCCTTACCAGTACATACATTCAGTGCTGGAGGTGCCGGAACTGCGTTCCCCCGCGCTCCCGCTGAAAAAAAGCCCTGCTTACCTGAGCTCCCTCTCGATCCTTGAATGTCCACGAGAGGCTTGCCTTTCCAGGGACTCGCACTCCTGATTGGATTTAGGCAGCAGTGGTAGCCATTGGCTCTCGTTGCTGTCAACCACAGCCAGTGAGCCAATCAGGAGATGGAGGGGGCAGGGCTGATCCCCTACTCTGTGTGTGAATGGACACACAGAGCCACAGTTTAGGAGCGTGCCTGCTTGGGTGCCCCCATAGCAAGCTGCTTCCTGTGGGGGGCACCCGGCAGGAGGGCGGAGTGCCGGCGTGGTACGCGAGAAAAGGTGGACCTGGGCTGCTCTGCGCAAAACCATTACACAGAAACAGGTAAGTATAACATGTTTGTTATTATTATTTTTTTAAACCAAGGCTTTAATATCACTTTAAGCAGATGGAAGTTTTTATTATTTAATGACGTATTGTCATGACCCCGTAGCACATTATACAAGGGAGAGATCTTCCAGTAATACGTGCCAGTGCAGTATATAAATATTTGAAATGTAATATATTTTTTAATAGGCTTTTCCGGAATCATTTGTATAGAATTGTCAGTTCTATGGCATCCCGTGTCTACTACGCTTCATCTACTCCCTCCAGTCTCATATCTCCCTAACCTTTATTTCTCAGTACAGACACCATATCCAATAATGTGTGGAGCTCTCACTGGGAGTTCTCAAGGTGAAGTGACTAAAACCGACCATTCAGCATTTCAGCTGCCCCTTAACGAGACCCCGCCACCAACATTGCAGGTAAAAACACAGAAACCTATTGTAAATGCTTACTTGTAATGTTTGTTCTTTCCATAAATGATTGTTATATGTGCCTCTGAACCTGCTAGAAAATTTGACTATGCCGAGAAGACCAACCCTCCTCCCTTCTTTCGTCTCATAGCCCTCTCCTCTCCTGGGAGTGTCTAATTTCTGTCTGTGCTGGTCCAGCTCTTTCACCCATCCCCTCATCTCCCTTCATAACTTTTTATGTAGTAGCAAAGGGAGGAGCGAAAGGAAATGCTACAGAGTTTCCCTTGAGAGACAGCTCCGTGTCTTCTGAGATCATATCCAAGATGGCGGCACCCAGTGGAAGTCAAGGAAGTCTTTTACAGGTAAGTAACATCTATAAAATACATTAACCCCTTCACGCCGGCAGTGCGCAAATGTGTGGCCTCCCGGCGGGTGGGCCTTGGCGGCGAGAGCCCGCATATTTGCCGTACCACACTGCAAACACAGCTGTGCCCAGAGTGTGCACTCCCGACACGGTCACCGTCAGCTAACGGAGAGCTCCCTGTCGCTGTTTGCGATTGGGAGCTTTCCGATCATGTGACAGCCAATCACGGCGCTCGCATGATCATAAATTCTGCCCCACCTCCCGGCATCTGAAACCCCTTAAAGTGCCGGCGCAAAGGGGTTAAATACATATAGAGTATTGAGAAGAAGATCATTGTTAAAAGTAATGGTCTCTTTATGTGAACCAAAAGGGGATCGAGCGGTAGACATGTGCAATTCGCTTTGTTACTAATTCGTTTTCGGGCGGAATTCGGCAGATATTGATATATATATCAATATATCATATATTATCATTCAAAAGCATCCGAATGAACGAAAAGAAAAAGACTATTTTGAGGAATGCATACGAAGACGAAGTGTCAGAAAGAACGAAAATCTGAGAATTCGAAAATCAGAAAGAACGAAAATCCGAAAATAAGGTAAAATAACGAAAAAGCGATTCAACCTACAAATTTAACGTATCAGTTACATTCAGATAATTTTGTTTTTCGTACTTTTTATTATAATTACATTAAATTAAAATGAACTATTATTATAGTTTATTATTATTATGATTATTATGATTATTATGATTATGATTATTAAAACCGCCCCGCTAGCGGCCGCATACCGACGGTAAAACGCCGCTAATAATAGCGGCGTTTTACCGCCGACGCCGCCCCCCGCCCCAGTGTGCAAGGGCTCTTATAAATATCCCCCAAAAATATTTAAAAAAATGTTTTTTTCCTCAGTTTAGGTCAATATATATTCTTCTACATATTTTTGGTTAAAAAAACGCAATAAGCGTATATTGATTGGTTTGCGCAAAAGTTATAGCGTCTACAAAATAGGAGGATAGTTTTATGGCATTTTTATTAATAATTTTTTTTTACTAGTAATGGCGGTGATCTGCGTTTTTTATCGTGACATTATGGTGGACACATCGGACATTTTTGACACATTTATGGGACCATTGTCATTTATACAGCGATCGGTGCTATACAAATGCACTGATTCCTGTGTAAATGACACTGACAGTGAAGGGGTTAACCATTGGTGGCAGTGTAGGGGTTAAGTGTGTCCTGGGGAGTGTTCCTAACTGTGGGGGGGGGGGAGGGGCTACATGTGACACATCACTGATCTCTGCTCTCGATGACAGGGAGCTGTGATCAGTGTCCTGTCACTAGGCAGAACAGGGAGATGCTTGTTTACATCAGCATTTCCCCGCTCTTCCTCTCCGTGTGTATGCCCGCAGACATCGAGTCCGCAGGACCCGCGACCCGACTCACGGAGCTTGCCGCGGGCACGTGCGCCCGCAGGCCGCCTCTTAAAGGGCAACGTACAGGTACGCTAGTTTGCCTGTACGTGCCATTCTGCCGCAGTATATCTGCGTGAGGCGGTTGGCAAGCGGTCAATAATAATAAATAATAATTAAAAAAACTATAATCATAGTTATAAATTATAGGTATTGGAATTTCCTTTCAAATTTGGCTGTTAGTGAATACGAATTTATCCGAAGTTACGAACTATCCAAAGTAACGAACGCCGCATCTAAAGGAATGGAACGGAACGAATACGAATCTGAAGATCCGAAGTAACAAATGCCGATCATAACGAATGATCCCATTAACGGAGAAGTAAAAAAAATTGATACTAAAACGAAAAAAATTATATTAAAAATTCGGTAGTGCACAAGTCTATCGAGCGGCACTGGTAGAGCACTGAGTGAAATGTTATTTCTAAGATCCCTTTAAATGTAAAATGTATTCTCCAACAACACTTTGCCAATAAGATATACATATAATCCTAATATAAAATAACAAGTCTCGTGGTTGTGAGCCTGTGTGTCAGATTGCAGCGTTGTGTTATAATTTCCAAGGACACGATACAAAATGACATTATAATATATTATATATCACTGGAGTTATTTATGTTTCTCTGCATCCCAACCAGCCACATAATAGCTATAAAATAATAGAGAAAAACAGATAATAATTATTGCTCATGGATATTGTATACATACTGTGTATAAATTATCTGCAAATGAAACCTGTGGAAGTCAATAGCTATGGCGTTTGCTGATTTTATTGGAATTGATTTGCAGATGATGAATATATTACTATGTGTACAGTATTCATATCTGTTTTTTTTTGTCTTCCATGTCTATTATGCAAATTACCGAGATCCTGCAGGAATTGTGATTGTACTCGGTTGACGTATAAATGAAAGGGATCGATTTATAAAAGCTGTATGTGATCTATTATTCTTTCTCATCATTTCTTGGAGTGAAAAACTTTTCTGCTGCTGGTTCATCATCTTCTGCGTTCACGAGGCCACAGGGGAAGATGAAACCCCTCTCTAAAAAATGCTTATGACAAAACCAAAATTCTTAACGAACGAATCCGAAACAAAATGAATTTTCGGTTGTGCACGTTTCTAGCTAGCATGAGAGCCAAGAACGCTAGAATTGTGCACAACCGAAAATTCACTTTCTTTCGGATTCGTTCGTTAAGAATTTTGTTTTGTCATATTTGTTATGTTGGAATGGTTCGCTTTCTAAATACTTTTCATATATTATTTCTTTCTAAATGGATTTGAAATTCAGATTTCAGAAGATGGCAATATTCGTTCTATTTTTTTGCTATTCTAATCTATTCTATTTTTTTCTATTCTATTCTGTTTTATCTTCTATTCTATTTTTTTTCTATTCTATTATATTTTTATTGTATTCTATTTTTTCTATTCTGTTTTATTTTCTATTCTGTTTTATTTTCTATTCTATTTTTTTCTATTCTATTCGTTTTTTTTTCTTTTCTATTTTTTCTATTCTATTTTTTCTATTCTATTTTTTTTCTACTCTGTTTTATCCTATTATGTTCGATTTTCTATTCTATTTTTTTCTATTCTATTCAGTTTTTTTTCTTTTCTATTTCTTCTATTCTATTTTTTTTCTACTTGGTTTTATCCCATTATGTTTTATTTTCTATTCTATTTTTTTCTATTCTATTCAGTTTTTTATTCTTTTCTATTTTTCCTATTCTATTTTTTTTCTACTTTGCTTTATTCTATTATGTTTTATTTTCTATTCTATTTTTTTTCTATTCTATTCAGTTTTTTTCTTTTTTATTTTTTCTATTCTATTTTTTTTCTACTCTGTTTTATCCTATAATGTTTTATTTTCTATTCTATTTTTTTCTATTCTATTCAGTTTTTTTTTCTTTTCTATTTTTTCTATTCTATTTTTTTCTATGCTATTTTATTCTATTATGTTTTATTTTCTATTCTATTATTGCCATTCTATCCCGATCTATTCTGTTTTATTCTATTCTATTCTTTTCTATTCTATAAAGAAGCCTAAAGCCGCGTACACACGAGCGGAATGTCCAACAAAAAAAGTCAGACGGAAGCTTTTCATCGTCTATTCCGATCGTGTGTAGGCCTCATCTGACTTTTTTTTTTCGAAAATTCTGACGGACCTAGAAATGGAACATGTTCTAAATATTTCTGACGGAACCAATTCCTAGCGGGAAAACCGCTCGTCTGTATGCTGTTCCGACGGACCAAAAATGACGCATGCTCTGAAGAAAGTACGAGACGGAAGCTATTGGCTACTGGCTATTGAACTTCCTTTTTCTAGTCCCGTCGTACGTGCTGTACGTCCCCGTGTTCTGGACGGTCAGAATTTGGTGTGACCGTGTGTAGGCAAGACCGCTTGAGCGGAATTCCGTCGGAGTTCCGTCGGAGAAACCTTCGTAGTTTATTCCGACGGCAAAACCGGTCATGTGTACGCGGCATAAGAAGGAATCATCATCTTATGTCATTTTTATACCTTACTGCATTTATTGCAAATTGTTCCCATTTCAAATACATTTTATAATTTAATTTGTAAATTATAATAAATAATTTATCATTTATTTTGGATTCGTTGAAGTTTGTTACTATTGTTATTTAGAATTCCGAATAAGAAAAAATGTTTCGATTTGTAATGAAATGAATCACACATGTCTAATGCTGACCCTCTTTCTTTAGCACTCTGTGGCTCGCCCAGTATGCACTATCCTGTATTCTTACTGCGGGTCAGTGACTCTTGATGTTCCATCAGATCAAAAAAAAAAAACACATTAAAAGCATAGTAAGATAAAAAAGTTAAAAAAAAATGCTTTTTCTGCAATATGTGCCTTCAATCCGCAGCTGCCTCCCGCAGTAGTCCCTTTCTGCCACTAGATGTCCTTAGGTTGAATGACGGCCAGTGTCAATTGATCAATTTCCTGTAAACCCAGGCTATCAAGGACCCCCCCCTGGGGGGACACGTCATCATGGTGGCCTGAGCTTCAGAGAATGACTACAATACACTGCAATCACATGTCCCAACAGATTAAGGACCTCCCACCTCCACCATTGGAAAAGAAGAGAAAGGACCCATGGTGTCATTTGACTCTGTAGATCAGTGGTCCTCAACCTCAGTCCTCAAGTACCCCCCTAACGGGCGTGTTTTGGGAACTTCCTTTAAATAAAATATCTCTGATCAATACCATGTCATTGATACTGATTTAAAGCAGCTGTGCAAAGTAAAGGAAAACCTGAAAACATGGCCCGTTGGGGGTACTTGAGGACTGAGGTTGAGAACCACTGGTTTAGAAGACCACTTAAAAAATAGGTATGTTTTGCAAGGTAGGGGAGTAGTGAAGCCAGGATCAGGATGAAGACACTGCCAGAAAGCAGGTGAGCGGGGGGAGTTTGGGAGGGTTGATGGGAAAGGGATTCCCTTTTTGTACTTTTTTTTTTTTTCTATTGTAGCGCCTACCCCGATTTTCCAGGAGCCCAATGGTGACTACCGAGTAGGGATGGCTGACATACACTCTGAGGGTGCAGGTTTGTGGACGTGGTGGGTGATGAACAAGAAAGAACGCTGGGCGCCAGTCACTTTTATGCTTTAAACAATAGAGAAGTTTATTTCTCAGAACAGGAAAAATGTGGTAGAGAGGGGACGGGGCACAGGACACCCTTTCTTCCAGCAGCTCGCCAAAACTGTTATGGAGTCTGCCTTAACCCCTTCAGCACTGGCGTAAAGTGACAAAAGACCAGGCTGAGACTCTCCCATGAGCAAAAAGACAATTAGGTTCTTCACCACATGGTTTTTCAAGAATAGCACAGTCTCTAAGGTACACAAACATTACTTGCCACTCTCCCACGGAGTCAAACTAAAATCCTGTGTGATTGCAGTCCGTTGCTAGGGGCGTCCACCACAAAAATAGCGCTTTGCCCCACATTGGGCGCCAGATGTATCCCCTACCCCGATTTTCCAGGAGCCTGATGGTGACTACTGGGTAGGGATGGCTGACATACATTCTCAGGGTGCAGGTTTGTGGGCATGGTGGGTGATGAACAAGAAAAAACGTTGGGCGCCAGTCACTTTTATGCTTTAACCACTTGCCGACCAGCCGCCGTCATTATACGGCGGCAGGTCGGCATGATCCCGCAAAGCATCGTAGCTGTACGTTGGCCCCTTTATGCGAAATAGCAGAGCGGGGTGCCGATGCTCGTGACCGGTGGTGGCGATGACCGCTGGCCACGAGCGATCGCGGGCACGAGAGGCAGAACAGGGAAGTGTGTGCGTAAACACACACATTCCAGTTCTGTGAGGAGAGGAGAGACAGATCGTGAGTTCCTACGAGCTGGGAACCACGATCTGTCATCTCCTATAGTAAGTCCCCTCCCCCTTTACTCACAGCTTCATGCTCAGATTCCCTTGGATGACTTCTCTTTGAAGTCGTCTCAGCCACTTCATAGCCTCCTGCTCATGAAGGGTCCTCTTTCTGGTCTTTCCTTTGAACTCCATCCATCTAGAATCATTTCTGGATCTTTGGCAGGCTTTACTCTGCATAAACTTGAACACCCGGATGGGTCTCGGACAGGCCTAGCAGCCGGCAGCCGCCTGGATAGGCCTCAGGCTTCAGGCCTAGCAGCCAGAAGCTATACACACATCCACGCAGGCCATAGCCCTGGGCGGGAAGACTGACCCTGGTCCCCTGACTTTGTTTAATTAAATAGCTTTTCCCAGCATGCATCGCCGAAAATATGATTGGCTGAGAAAAGTATGTTTATCCATAACTGAAATGTACTGTAGCTCATCATACCAATGTCAAAGGCAACAGTGCCACCTACTGACAAAAGGGAGAAGCCACAAACAAATGGAATTAGCACAGAAGTAATTTAACCACTAAACACTACAAATTAGCCAGGCTGGCTACCACCGAGCACAATTAAATTTACCTGCAGTCCTACTCTAGGGACGAGGGTTCTACACTATGTACATGATGAAAACTTTCTCTTATTTCCATCTTGAGAGCTTCTGTTGAAGAGCTCTTGGTGGCTTTGGTTCTTCAGGTATGGGAGCAATAAGCAACCTACATGTGACAACTAGGTCTTCTAAAAACAGTTCAGATACCTTCCTTTAAAATACAGTAAAACACAAGTATGGGTGTCAGGGACGTGCTGTAGCGAGACGGAGGTGCGTGCTTGTTAGCGGGGGCGCACGTGCCGGATGCGCGCGTGCTACACGCTGCTTGGCGCCATAGGGCCTTTAAAAGAACAGCAGCTGCAATTGTGCAGTGCTGTTTAATCTGCAGCTTCCAGTGTCCTGAAATCTGTACAAGCTATCTGATTACCTGTATTGACCCGGCTCTGCTGACTTTGAAAAAGTCACGTGTCTAGTGATGAAACGGGTCGGGAGGAGCCAGTGACGAGCAGTGCTGTGTGTACACTGTTGGCGTGTGAGGAGATCCCAGCTGTTAGCTGTATACAACTGACCTTATCATATGCAATTTATTCTGCTGAAAAGTGTGAGTGACATTTTTTACCCTTATTATATAGGGATTACATAACGCACTGCCTGCACAATGGTCTTTCTTTCTTTGTTGTTTCATACTGTGGAAGTTCTTTGAAAGCCAGAAGCCAGCCCATGCTAATGAGCAGTTGAATATATGAGCAAGCCAGCTATCACTGGGGATTACTCATTGAAACCTGTCTATATTCATCAAATCACCAAAGACGTTATATTTTTTTCACAGCAGTATGCTGTCCTATTGAGACACCTGTGCACTGTGGTTCATCACATTAATATATCTTATCTTAATTTTCTCTTTTTAATTGTGTTCAATAATTTATTATCACATTGATATTTAGTTATAGGATTTTATTATGGTGAAGGATGTTATGTTATTTATAATAGGCTCTAGTTGATTATTTTGCACATGATTCACTGATTAATCAATTAAGAGATCACACCGTGTTATATTAGGAGGTTAATATTAGCACATTATAGATTTTGAATATATACAACACTTTTTGTGTGATATCAGTTCACATACACAATAATTGCAGATATATTATTTGGTCATCTTCTAGTATTTGTCACTTATTTATTTATTTACTAGTTCATATCAGCGCTTTAGTACACTTTTTACTTTACCTGCTATCTGATTACCTGTGTTGACCCGGCTCTGCTGACTTACCTGATATCTCCAATCCTGACCTCGGCCTGCCTTGACTCTGCTAAAGACTTCCTGCTTGATATCCTGTTGCCTAGACACGTGCAATTCGTTTCGTTCCGAATTCGTTTTTTAACGAATTTCGACAAATTCGTTAATTCGGGAATATCCGAATTAACGAAAACCCGTTTAACGAATTTTTCTGAATATTCGTAAATTCGATAAAATTGGACATTCGTAAATTTGGGCATTTGTACATTCATACATTAGTAAATTAGTGAATTCGTAAATTTGTAAATTCGAAAATTCGGAAATCTGAAATAATAGTTAACTAATAATAATTTAACTATTAGTAATTACTAGTAACTATTAAATGATAGGTATTGTAATTTCCTTTCAAAGTTGGCTGTTAGTGAACGTAACACATACAAATTTATCCGAAGTTATGAATGATCCGAAAAAACGGAATGGAACGTAATTAATTAATAATAATAAATAACAATAATAATAATAACATTTTAATATTATTATTTATTATTAATTTGTTCCATTCCATTTGTTTAGATGCAGCATTCGTTTTGGATAATTCGTAACTTCGGATAAATTTGTACTTGTTACGTTCACTGACAGTCAAATTTGAAAGGAAATTACAATACCTATAATTTAATAGTTAGTTACTATTTCAGATTTTTGAATTTTCGGGTTTTTGGATTTTCAAACTTCGAATTTACAAATTTCCGAATTTTCTAATTTACAAATGTACGATTTTACGAATCTACGAATGTACGAATTTACGAATGTACAAATGTAAAAATGTACGAATGTACGAATGAACGAATGTACGAATGAACGAATGTTCGAATGTACGAATGTACGAATGAACGCATTTACGAATGAACAAATTTACGAATCGCGATCATAACGAATGACCCGAAAAACGAAAAAAAATCATAAACTAATGAAACGAAAATGAACAAATTTTTTGGCTGTGCACATGTCTACTGTTGCCAACCACTGCCTGTTCATCTGACCCTGCTCCAGCTTACTGCCTTGCTCTGTTTGATTACCTGTGTTGACCCGGCTTGTCTCACCCTGCTCCAGCCTGCTGCTGATCCTGCACCATCCACTCACCGGGTCACTGACCTGCATCTGCCTCTGCTGTCATCCACATCCCGGTCCTTCCTGGTGGTTCATCATCCATCCACCCGTGCCAGCTACCACAGATCTCACAGGCACTCCTACCTCACTGCGCTCTTGAGGCCACTGTCCCAACTCCAGTGGCTCCTGAGCCAGGACTGTAAGAGAGGTCTCCTTCTACAAGTCAGGCTCTGCTACGAGGTACGTAACAATGGCAATACGTTTTTATTTTTTAAATTATACTTACCTAGCTGGATGCAGCATCGGCTCGCTGAGAGGCTGAGCCAGGTGCTGGTCCAGGCATGTGGCCGGGACCTGACTTCATTGTTGCGATATAGCCTGAGCCTGAACCGGCACTGTGATGTCAGCAGACAGCGGACTTTGGCCTGCTGTCTGCTGAAAACGGGTCACAAGAGTGCAAAACGAACTGCACTTCTGTGATCCACAGGAGAAGTACAGCCAAATGAGCTTTCCTCGTACTTCTCCTTTTAAAGTAATCCTTAGATGGCCATCAGTGGCAGCTGGTGGTATATTTTTTGAGGGCGGCAGGCAATCCATCCACCGCCACTCCCTCAAAAAATATACCACCAGCCCCCACTGACCTCCCAGTCAGTCTGTCAGCACCTGAGCACTAACCCCATCTATGGTGCGGGCTTCCTCTGGGTGGTGGGCGGTGGCTTCACACTCACAAGAATAGGTCTCCTGCTCCCATGCCTAGGCCCAGATTCATGGTTTGTTTGTAAGTATGAGCGGGGAACCTATTCTTGTATCTTTCCTTGTATACATTACCCAAAGTAATACTCTTTTTCTAACATGTTTGTAAACATCCATACCGCATCTGCTCCTGAAGAGTGGCACTTCAGCCACGAAACGCGTCGAGCTATTAGATGCCTGTATTTTTATATTCCAACTGTTACTAACACTATGTTCTATTGGATCCTACCAAATTAAATTATGTTTTATTGTGGAGGCACACAACAATGAGTCTGGTGTTTCTATGGTGTTATTATTGCAAAACCATTATGGTGCTATGCCAATATGTTACTATTTATTATGTACCATGTTATGGAATAAAGTTTATTTTACTATATCATGTTGGGTGTACTATGTTACTATGCAAAAATGTATGGTTACAATCTGTGGTATACCCACCAGACATTATTATGCTGTGATGCCTCCCTGGCTACATGTTTGTTCCGTTGGCAGATTTGGTTAGAATTCCTTCAAGGGGCTGAGCATGAAGCTCCTTTAAAATGTTAGTTCTTCTTTACCGAAAAAATGTAAAGGTAAGTTAATACCGTACACCCTCCCCTCCCCCAGTCCCTGTGGCATTTACCTCTAGAGATGCTGAGCTGTCAATGCCCATGCAGCTGGTGTAGGGGTCTGGGGTCCGGGATCTCCGTGCAGTCCTTCCGGGATGGACAAGATCAATTCTGATTGGCCAGCACCATCACAGTGCATCAATCTGATCTGTCCCAGAAGCACTGCATTAAGAAGAGGGGGAAGAGCAGGGATATCAAATCCCTGAACCGCTGCATCTCCTGTGGGGGTGCTGACACCTCAGCAACCCAGTACAGTGGGGACCGTGGGGGTAGGGAGGGTGTCCAGTGTTATCATTTTTTTCTGTAAAGGTGAAGTAACACTTTAAAGGAGCTTCCTGCTCAGCCCCTTGAAGGAACTCATACCTAGTTTGCCAATGGAGACACCCAGGGCTACTGTTAGAAATCATGGGGCCCCATTCAGTCTACTTGACAGGGCCCCACTCCCGGCCAGAAGTAACTGAGGGCAAAGATATTATCAGCCCCTTTCTTTGCAGCCTCAGTTGCAAAGAGGAATGAATTGGAAGTGCTTTGAAGCTTCTTGCTCATTCACAAACTGAAGCATAGTAAATACAGTTTACTATGTTCCAGTGATTTATGGACACAGGAGTGATTGGTACAGAATGCTCACTGTATTCATTTAGGAAAGGAAGGGGGCCAATAAATTATATATTTACTGGCTCCTTCCCCCATTCTCCAATCTGAAACATCCCCATTCCGGCAGGAGAGGAGAGGAGGGAAGCCAGCAGCGCTGCGGGTGAAAGGGGCACACAGGGGGGCCCGGAGAGCAGATGGAAGGGGTGCATGTGCTAGAAACACTCCCCTGTAGTGCAGCCGGAGGGAGAATCTGGCAGCGTTGCAGGGGAAGGCAGAAGAAGATTGGTGTCTGCAATCAGACAGTACAGCCTTCCTGCTCAGCAGGTGACTGGGCCCCCCCCCCTCTTGAACTGATGGGGCCCATTACAGGAGGGCTGGCTGTACTGCATTATCAGTGGCCCTGGAGACACCTTTTCCAGTTACAACTTTGTACTGGGTCTCCAGGACAGGAATCTCCCTCAATGTGAAAAAAACAGCAAGTGACTACCTTGCAAGTTCTGTGTTTCAAGGGAATTTTCTGCTAGCATTTTAGAAAGAATATCGTAGGATGCCAATTCAATTTCGAGCAGATAATGATGGAAAGTGTAATTACACCTCTGCTGAAATATTCTCACCCTCACTGTGAAAATTGTGTGTGCTGTCATCTCGCACTTACAACCAGGAATTGATTGACAGCTAAGCAGATCCCTTTTTGTCTAAGTATAGAACTGAGGAACGCTCCGATATCCTCGGTATGTAGTGTTAAGTTTAACATTCGTATAATTGCACAATTTCCGGCATCTCCTGGTTTCACAGCAGCGTACACGGCAGTGGCACGGCAGTCATTTTTTTTTGGGGGGGGGGGCGGCAAAGAGTGCATTCCCCCACCCCCCCCGGTCAGGTCATCAGGACCACTTACCTCACCTATGGCGGCGACAGGCGGGGGCTTCCCCTTTCCCTGCTCTCCTCCTCAGCATCATGGGCGCCTTCCCCTTCACCTGCTCTCCTGGACATCTCGGACAGCTTCCCCTTCCCCTGCTCTCCTCGGCATCACGGGCGGCTTCCCCTTCCCCTGCTCTCCTCCTCGGCATCACGGGTAGCTTCCCCTGCTCTCCTCCTCAGCATCACGGGTGGCTTCCCCTTCCCCTGCTCTCCTCCTCGGCATCACGGACGGCTTCCCCTTCCCCTGCTCTCCTCGACATCATGGGCGGCTTCCCCTTCCCCTGCTCTCCTTCTCGGCATCAAGGCCGACTTCCCCTTCCCCTGCTCTCCTCCTCAGCATCACGGATGGCTTCCCCTTCCCCTGCTCTCCTTCTCAGCATCACGGACGGCTTCCCCTTCCCCTGCTCTCCTCCTCAGCATCACGGATGGCTTCCCCTTCCCCTGCTCTCCTCCTCAGCATCACGGATGGCTTCCCCTTCCCCTGCTCTCCTTCTCAGCAGCACGGACGGCTTCCCCTTCCCCTGCTCTCCTCGGCATCACGGGCGGCTTCCCCTTCCCCTGCTCTCCTCGACATCACGGGCGGCTTCCCCTTCCCCGCTCTCCTCCTCGGCATCACAGGCGGCTTCCCCTTCCACTGCTCTCCTCCTCGGCATCACGGGTGGCTTCCCCTTCCCCTGCTCTCCTCCTCGGCATCACGGATGGTTTCCCCTTCCCCTGCTCTCCTCCTCTGCATCAAGGCCGACTTCCCCTGCTCTCCTCCTCGGCATCACAGACGGCTTCCCCTTCCCCTGCTCTGCTCGTCATCATGGGCGGCTTCCCCTTCCCCTGCTCTACTCCTCAGCATCACGGACGGCCTCCCCTTCCCCTGCTCTCCTCCTCAGCATCACGGGCGGCTTCCCCCTCCCCTGCTCTCCTCCTCGGCATCACGGGTGGCTTCCCCTTCCCCTGCTCTCCTCCTCGGCATCACGGATCGTTTCCCCTTCCCCTGCTCTCCTCCTCTGCATCAAGGCCGACTTCCCCTTCCCCTGCTCTCCTCCTCTGCATCAAGGCTGGCTTCCCCTTCCCCTGCTCTCCTCGTCATCATGGGCGGCTTCCCCTTCCCCTGCTCTACTCCTCAGCATCACGGACGGCCTCCCCTTCCCCTGCTCTCCTCCTCGGCATCATTGAAGGCTTCCCCTTCCCCTGCTCTACTCCTCAGCATCACGGACGGCTTCCCCTTCCACTGCTCTCCTCCTCAGCATCACGGACGGCTTCCCCTTCCACTGCTCTCCTCCTCGGCATCATGGACGGCTTAACCTTCTCCTGCTCTTCTCCTGGGCATCACGGACGGCTTCCCCTTCCAATGCTCTCCTCCTCGGCATCACGGACGGCTTCCCCTTCCCCTGCTCTCCTCCTCGGCATTACAGAAGGCTTCCCCATCCCCTGCTCTCCTCCTCTGCATCACGGACGGTTTCCCCTTCCCCTGCTCTCCTCCTCGGCATCACGGCCGACTTCCCCTTCCCCTGCTCTCCTCCTCGACATCATGGATGGCTTCCCCTTCCAATGCTCTCCTCCTTGGCATCACGGATGGCTTCCCCTTCCCCTGCTCTCCTCCTCTGCTTCACGGTGGCTTCCCCTTCCCCTGCTCTCCTCCTCTGCATCACGGACGGCTTCCCCTTCTCCTGCTCTCCTCCTCGGGATCACGGACGGCTTCCCCTTCCCCTGCTCTCCTCCTCTGCATCACGGACGGCTTCCCCTTCTCCTGCTCTCCTCCTCGGCATCACGGACGGCTTCCCCTTCTCCTGCTCTCCTCCTCGGCATCACGGGCGGCTTCCCCTTCCCCTGCTCTCCTCCTCGGCATCATGGATGGCTTCCCCTGCTCTCCTCCTCGGCATCACGGATGGCTTCCCCTTCCCCTGCTCTCCTCCTCGGCATCACGGACGGCTTCCCCTTCCCCTGCTCTCCTCCTCTGCATCATGGACGGCTTCCCCTTCCCCTGCTCTCCTCCTCGGCATCATGGATGGCTTCCCCTGCTCTCCTCCTCGGCATCACGGATGGCTTCCCCTGCTCTCCTCCTCGGCATCACGGATGGCTTCCCCTTCCCCTGCTCTCCTCCTCGGCATCACGGACGGCTTCCCCTTTCCCTGCTCTCCTCCTCTGCATCATGGACGGCTTCCCCTTCTCCTGCTCTCCTCCTGGGCATCACGGGCGGCATCCCCTTCCCCTGCTCTCCTCCTCGGCATCATGGATGGCTTCCCCTGCTCTCCTCCTCGGCATCACGGATGGCTTCCCCTTCCCCTGCTCTCCTCCTCGGCATCACGGACGGCTTCCCCTTCCCCTGCTCTCCTCCTCTGCATCATGGATGGCTTCCCCTTCTCCTGCTCTCCTCCTGGGCATCACGGGCGGCTTCCCCTTCCCCTGCTCTCCTCCTCGGCATCATGGATGGCTTCCCCTTCCCCTGTTCTACTCCTCGGCATCATGGATGGCTTCCCCTTCCCCTGCTCTACTCCTCTGCATCATGGACGGCTTCCCCTTCTCCTGCTCTCCTCCTCGGCATCGCGGGCGGCTTCCCCTTCCCCTGCTCTCCTCCTCGACATCACGGGCGGCTTCCCCTTCCCCTGCTCTCCTCGGCATCATGGCGGTTTCCGTCTCCTCCCTCCTCCTCCTTGGCAGGCAATTGAAACATTTCTCCTTTCGACCAATCAAGAAACAGATCTCAGACCTGCCTCCTGATTGGCCGGGAGGAGAATAAGTGTGAAAATAGCGAATATTCATTTGCTATTGTCACACAACTGGGTGGGCTGAGAGCGCAGTGCTCTGTACCCTGAGCCCACCCTTTTTTGAAGCCTATTAGAGCCCCGGGCTCTAATAACGTGCTTCAAAAATACACATCCCCCTCATTGGAATCCATGCGTTAGACGTCCTGTATGTAGATCAGGGGGCGGGGCGCCCCTAATGGCCGGGCCGCCACTGGTACACAGGCTATTTCCAGAATGGACTACGCTGGGAAAATTGTGGCCAATTTGTATTTATCCAATTGCCGACCAGCTGACGTCATAATATAGCGGCTGGCCGGCTTGTTCCCGCGAATCGCCGTAGCTGTACCGCGGTCCCTTTAACAGCTACAGTGGGCACATGCTACAGCCAGGGGGGCGGTTGGGAAATATTAGGTATTAATGGTGTGATTGCGCACACAGAACATTATAAATGTAAAGAAATAGCATAAATGAATCAAACATGAATGCCGTATTCTCCTAGAGGGCCAACGTTTAGATTGAACATATTCTTCACGCTGTAACAACTATAAATTAAACACCAAGGAATGCTCGGCCTGAGATGTTAGGAAAACCCGCGAGGCAGCAAAATGAGAACGAAGGTCTCTCATTTTTAACTGAAGAATCTTCAGCCGTCCGAGGTTTTTCTTATGATAGCTTCCTTCATGAGATGAGAAATTGGATTTTTTTTTTTTCTAGCCTTTTTAGAAAATTCTAGCTAGCTGCAGTTAGAAATGAAAAGGTAATCTTTTTTTTTTTTTTTAATGCTTTTTTTTATTGGGGAACATTGGTGATGTACAAGGATCGTAAAATCTCACAGCAACTCTCTTGCCATTGACCAAGGCTGCATTTATATCTATAGATGCCATGATGAAGGCACACGGCTATACTTTACGGTACAAATGAGAGACAACAACTTTCTTACCTTCATTTTTTTAAATTTTTATTTTTTATTTTTAAGTTTAGCACAGGTGAACAATCTGCTAGTGACAGGATGGAGGAAAGAAAGTTCTTAAATTGAAGGTACAATTGCTGATCTAGGGTACCCAAACTCATTGACAGTCCAACGTCATCAATCAGGACCAGAGACACCGGCTGGAGCTGCTGTGCTCGTCCCTGTCGCTGGAAAGACCGGGTTCAGGTAAGTAAAAGGGGGTCTCTGGAGGGGCTGCTGTATCACAGGAGGTTTTTCACCTTAATGCATTAAAGCTGAAAAACCTCAAAGATTTACAACCCCTTTAATAGAAAATCTATTGGTGTATGAACAGCTTTACTTACAGTGCCTTGAAAAAGTATTTATACCCCTTGAAATTCTCCACATTCTGTCATGTTACAACCATAGGTGTGCGCAGCCTATTGCATTAGGGTGTGCACCCTTAAGCTCAAACACACATGCATGTGTGTGTCTACATATATATGACCCCGGCACATTGATCTCCCTGCCGGCACAGTGAAAGAGAAGAGCATAAACACTTCTCTTATGGCAGAGCCGGTAAGATGGAAATCTTTCCCCTGTTTCTGCTGCTACACAGAGCGATAACACTAATGTGCACGGGGTGATTAGGGTGTGCCTGGGCACACCCTGCGCACATGCCTATGATTACAACCAAAAACATAAATGTATTCTATTGGGATTTTATGTGATAGACCAACACAAAGTGGTACATAATTGTGAAGTGGAAGGAAAATGATAAATGTTGTTCCAAATTTTTTAGAAATAAATATGTGAAAAGTGTAGGGGGTACATTTGTATGGCGCCCCCTGGAGTCAATACTTTGTAGAACCGCCTTTCTCTGCAATTACAGTTGCAAGTCTTTTTGGGGATGTCTCTACCAGGTTTGCACATCTAGAGAGGGACATTTTTGCCCATTCTTCTTCTTTGCAAAATATCTCAAGCTCTGTCAGATTGGATGGAGAACGTCTGTGAACAGCAATTTTCAAGTCTTGTCACGGATTCGCAATTGGATTTAGGTCTGGACTGTGACTGGGCCATTCTAACACATCTATATACTTTGATCTAAACCATTCCATTGTAGCTCTGGCTGTATGTTTCGGGTCGTTGTCCTGCTGGAAGGTGAACCTCCTCCCCAGTCTCAAGTCTTTTACAGACTCTAATGCAGTGTACACACGACCGGACTTTTTGACAGCAAAGGTCCGACGGAATGAATCCGCCGAACAATTCGATCATGTGTGGGCTTCATCGGACCTTTGCTGTCGAAAAATCAGACGGACTTTAGAAATAGAACATGTTTCAAATCTTTCCGACGGACTCAAATCCGGTCGAAAAATCAGTTTGTCGGTATGCTAGTCCAACGAACAAACAACGACGCAAGGGCATCTATTGGCTACTGGCTATGAACTTCCTTCTTCTAGTCCGGTCGTACGTCACCAGGTTCGAATCAGTCGGACTTTGGTGTGATCGCGTGTAGGCAAGTCCGTTTCGTCGGAACTCCGCCGAAAGTCCGTCGAAAAGTCCTTCGGAGTTCAGCTTCCCTGTCCCTGCTGAAGAGAAGCATCCCCACACCATGATGCTGCCACCACCATGTTTCACGGTGGGGATGGTGTGTTCAGGGTGATGTGCAGTGTTAGTTTTCCACCACACATAGCGTTTTTTTGCTTTTAGGCCTAAAAGTTCAATTTTGGTCTCATCTGACCAGAGCACCTTCTTCCACATGATTGCTGTGTCCCCCACATGGCTTCTCACAAACTGCAAACAGAACTTCTTATGGCTTTCTTTCAACAATGACTTTCTTCTTATATAAAGGTCAAATTTGTGGAGAGCACGACTAATAGTTGTCCTGTGGACAGATTCTCCCACCTGAGCTGTGGATCTCTGCAGCTCCTCCAGAGTTACCATGGACCTCTTGGCTCTTCTCTGATGAATGTTCTCCTTGCCCGGCCTGTCAGTTTAGGTAGACGGCCATGTCTTGGTAGGTTTGCAGTTGTGCCATACTCTTTCCATTTTCCGATGATGGATTGAACAGAGCTCCGTGAGATGTTCAAAGCTTGGGATATTTTTTTATAACCTAACCCTGCTTTATACTTCTCCACAACTTTATCTCTGACCTGTCTGGTGTGTTCCTTGGCCTTCATGATGCTTTGTTCACTAAGGTTCTCTAACAAAACTCTGAGGACTTCACAGAACAGCTGTTTTATATGGAGATTAAATTACACACAGGTGGACTCTATTTACTAATTAGGTGACTTCTGAAGGCAATTAGTTCCACTAGATTTTATTTAGGGGTATCAGAGTAAAGGGGGCTGAATACAAATACCCCCCCCCCCACACTTTTCAAATATTTATTTGTAAAAACAATTGAAAACCATTTATCATTTTCCTTCCACTTCACAATTATTTGCCACTTGTGTTGGTCTATCACATAAATTCCCAATAAAATAGATTTACGTTTTTGATCGTAACATGACAAAATTGGGAAAATTTCAAGGGGTATGAATACTTTTTCAAGGCACTGTATAAATTACTTATATTTGCCCCCTACGTACTTTTTCTGAGGATGACTCTGGAGCTAAGAGTCAGAACTTACAGTTGCCTTGTCACCTGCCGATTCGTATCCTGTAGCTCAGGTCCAAAAAATGAAGAACAGTTTGAAATGAGAGGAATGTACACACCAACGAGGGTTCTGTTATCTGATGTTGTTATGCACATTCCGGAGTCAGGAGACTCCTAAATCCTGCAAAAGAGAGAAAAGAGACACTTTGAAACTTGAATTTCTTATTTCTGGAACTTCTTAATTTGTATTTTTTATTTTTCAGTCCTGTACTGATGAATAACCTGCTGGCAACAAGTCAAACATATTTAGTACTAAATCTCCTTCTAGAGAGAGGAGAGGAAGCGAGGGTACCCTTGCTGCTAATCTAAATCTATACCATGTCATTTTACTTCATTTAAAGTGGTTCTTAGTGGCGGTTGGTGGTATGTTTTTTTTTGGTTGCCCCTGGACGGTTGGTCACCAGCTACACACTTACCCCCGACTAGGTCACGGGCGGCGGCTTTCCCTGTGTCTCCTCCTCCTCGTTATCCCAGCGGCTTCCACCATGCGTCTCCTCCCTCCTCCTCCTAGGCGGGCAATATGATCGCTTCTCCTCTTGGCCAATTGAGTGACGGGTCTCAGGACCCGCTTTCTGATTGGACGGGAGGAGAATCAGGAGGACCATATCGAATATTAATTCGCTATTGTCACACAACTGGGTGGGCTTGGGGCGCAGTGCTCTGTGCCCCAAACCCACCCTTTTTTGAAGCCTATCAGAGCCTCTGGCTCTAATCATGTGCTTTAAAAAAAAAAAAAAACCCATTGGAATCCATGCGTCTGGCACCCCGCATGTAGATTAGCAGGCTGGACACATGGATTGGGGGGGTGGCGCCCTGCTGGTGGGTGACCACTGGTGGTTTTAAACCCAAAAGCAAACATTTATTACATAGTTACATAGTAGGCGAGGTTGAAAAAAGACATCAAGTCCAACCTATGTGTGTGATTATATGTCAGTATTACATTGTATATCCCTGTATGTTGCGGTCGTTCAGGTGCTTTTCTAATAGTTTTTTTAAACTATCAATGCTCCCCACTGAGACCACCGCCTGTGGAAGGGAATTCCACATCCTTGCCGCTCTTACAGTAAAGAACCCTCTACGTAGTTTAAGGTTAAACCTCTTGTCTTCTAATTTTAATGAGTGGCCACGTGTCTTGTTAAACTCCTTTCTGCGAAAAAGTTTTATCCCTATTGTGGGGTCACCAGTATGGTATTTATACATTGAAATCATATCCCCTCTCAAGCGTCTCTCCTCCAGAGAGAATAAGTTCAGTGCTGGCAACCTTTCCTCATAACTAATATCCTCCAGACCCTTTATTAGCTTTGTTGCCCTTCTTTGTGCTCGCTCCATTTCCAGTACATCCTTCCTGAGGACTGGTGCCCAGAACTGGACAGCATACTCCAGGTGAGGCCGGACCAGAGTCTTGTAGAGCGGGAGAATTATCGTTTTATCTCTGGAGTTGATCCCCTTTTTAATGCCAATATTCTGTTTGCTTTGTTAGTAGCAGCTTGGCATTGCATGCCATTGCTGAGCCTATCATCTACTAGGACCCCCAGGTCCTTTTCCATCCTAGATTCCCCCAGAGGTTCTCCCCCCAGTGTATAGATTGCATTCATATTTTTGCCACCCAAATGCATTATTTTACATTTTTCTACATTAAACCTCATTTGCCATGTAGTTGCCCACCCCGTTCATTTGTTCAGATCTTTTTGCAAGGTTTCCACATCCTCCGGAGAAGTTAATGCCCTGCTTAGCTTAGTATCGTCCGCAAATACAGAGATTGAACTGTTTACCCCATCCTCCAGGTCATTTATGAACAAATTAAACAGGATTGGTCCCAGGACAAAACCCTGGGGGACCCCACTACCCACCCCTGACCATTCTGAGTACTCCCCATTTATCATCACCCTCTGAACTCACCCTTATAGCCAGTTTTTAATCCATATACTCACCCTATGGTCCATGCCAACTGACCTTATTTTATACAGTAAACGTTTATGGCCCTTTTTAAATAGTAGTGCTACATTGGCTTTTCTCCAATCACCTGGTACCATTCCAGTCAGTAGACTGTCAGTAAAAATTAAGAACAAATAAATAATGATATTTGAAGCGCTTCACAATGTGCATGAAAATGAATATATAAGAATAAATATAAATAGTAAAATAAATCCAGCGGTGAGTAAAAATTCCTAAAAAATCCAGCAATCAAAATAGTGTAAAATTATAAAAAATTAGTGACACCAAATGTGTAAAAAAATCCACATAAAAATAAATATATAGGGATGTATTCAGAAGGTTCAATTATACAGGTGTAGAATCCTGATTGGTATAGAGCTTTTGATCACTAGCAAAGCTGTTTAAAAACACTTGCTTAATCAAGGTGCTCATTGACCTTCATAGTAACAATGTGCTTTTTGCTTCTATTCACAACCAATGTGAGAATCATAAACAGGCAGATAAGAGAAAAAAACAATCATTGTGCAATAGTTATCCTAACTATTGCACAATGATTGTTTTTTTCTCTTATCTGCCTGTTTATGATTCTCACATTGGTTGTGAATAGAAGCAAAAAGCACATTGTTACTATGAAGGTCAATGAGCACCTTGATTAAGCAAGTGTTTTTAAACAGCTTTGCTAGTGATCAAAAGCTCTATACCAATCAGGATTCTACACCTGTATAATTGAACCTTCTGAATACATCCCTATATATTTATTTTTATGTGGATTTTTTATGTGAATTTTTTTACACATTTGGTGTCACTAATTTTTTATAATTTTACACTATTTTGATTGCTGGATTTTTTAGGAATCTTTACTCACCGCTGGATTTATTTTACTATTTATATTTATTCTTATATATTCATTTTCATGCACATTGTGAAGTGCTTCAAATATCATTATTTATTCTTTTTAAGTGACTCTGAAAACACTCTCTTTTGATAGCAGCCTCACTTGGTTTTATATGTAATTATCAGCTATTTAGCATCACAGCGCTTTGTGTTTTATATATATTTTTAAAAATTAAGAACAATGGTCTGGCAATTACTGAGTTCCCTAAGTACCCTCGGGTGCAAGCCATCCGGTCCCAGTGATTTATTAATGTTAAGTTTCCCAAGTCTAATTTTAATTCTGTCCTCCGTTAACCATGGAGGTGCTTCCTGTGATGTGTCATGAGGACAAACATTGCAGTTTTGGTTGCAGAAGCCCCCCCCCCGATTCCCTCGTGAAGACTGAGGAGTAGAATAAATTCAATACCTTTGCTGTCGCCACATCCTTTGTAATCAGATGTCCTTCCTCATTCTTTATGGGGCCAATATGGTCTGTCCTCCCTTTTTTACTGTTTATATACTTAAAGAATTTCTTGGAATTTGTTTTTGCTCTCCTCCGCTATGTGTCTTTCATGTTCTATCTCATCTGCCCTAATTGCACCCTTACATATCTTTTTGCATTCTTTATAAAGTCTGAATGCTGATCCCTCAACCCTATATTTTTTGAAGGCCTTCTCCTTTGCTTTTATATGCATTTTTACATTGGAGTTAAGCCATCCAGGACTTTTGTTCGCTCTTTTAAATTTATTACCCAATGGGATACATTGGCTAATGCCCTTATTTAATATGCTCTTAAAGCAAACCCTCTCTCCTCCGTATTCTTTGTTCCTAAGATTTTATCCCAATTCATGCCTTCTAACAAGGTTCGTAGTTTAGGGAAGTTGGCTAATTTGAAATTCCATGTCTTTGTATTCCCTTTATGTTTCCTATTTGTGTGATTTATACTGAAGCCAATTGACCTGTAATCACTGTTTCCTAAATTGCCCCGTATTTCCACATCCGTGATCAGATCTGTATTGTTGGTAATCAGTAAATCCAGTAACACTTTTTTTCTAGTTGGTGCGTCTACCATCTGACCCATGAAATTGTCTTGCAAGACATTTAGGAACTGGTGAGCCTTAGATGAATGCGTGGTTCCCTCCGCCCAGTCAATGTCTGGGTAATTAAAATCCCCCACTATGATAACACTTCCCATCCTTGCTGCTAATCCAAATTGTGATAGGAGATCTGTCTCCACTTCCTCCCTCAGGTTAGGGGGTCTATAGCATACTCCCAGTATTATTTTCCCCTTAGCTTTATCCCTTTGGAGCTCTACCCATAAGGATTCCACCTCCTCCCTAGCTCCCTCAGTGATGTCATCTCTCACATTCACTTGTACATTATTCTTGATATACAGGCATACCCCTTCCCCTTTTTTACCCTCTCTATCCATGCGGTAAAGGGTATACCCTTGAATGGTTGCCAGCCAATCATGAGAGCTGTTGAATCAGGTCTCTGAAATTCCCCCAAAATCCAAATCCTCTTCGTACAACGATATCTCTAGTTCACCCATCTTGTCCGCCATGCTCCTGGCATTGGTGAACATACCACGTAGTTTAGACCGGTCGCATATTATCCTCTTATTGGGTGTTTCGAGATTGTAACTAGGAGTTGTTACTATACTTACCTTGGGTTTATGTGTTTTAGTCAACCTACCACTAATGCCCCCAATACTACCCTCTGGAATATGTTCCGCGCTGACTATGTCTACCTCGGGGCCCTCCCCCCCGTCGCCTAGTTTAAAAACCCCTCTAACTTTTTAGCCATCTTCACTTCCAGCCGATCTGCACCCTCCTCATTTAGGTGCACTCTGTCCCTTCTATAGTACTGGTGACCGACTGAGAAGTTGGCCCATTCCTCCAGGAACCCAAACCCCTAATTGCTAGTCCTCATTCTGTTGCTCAGCTCCTGAGTGCGCACAACCGTATGAAATAAATGGGCTGTATGCAACAATGAAGGCTCTGTTATTTCATGCTGTTATGCACATTCAGGGGACAAGAAACAGCTTATGAGGCCTTTTGTATTCGAAGAAAATACAAGGCTAAATATGGGGTGATATACAGATCTTCAAAAAGCAAACCTACTCTATTAAAGTAGAATTCCAGCCAAAACCTAAAATGTAATCTTAAAAATGAACCCCCCCACTCCCTCCAACACCTATCCAGACTAACCTGTGAAAGATTTATTTACTTACCTATTTTCAGGCTTCTCTGGTCCGGTCACGTAATCCAGCTCCCTTGTGTCAGTCAGCGGAAGTTGAAGGGGAGAAGAGGGAGTGCCAAAACAGATAGACCATAGGAGCCTATGAGTAATGTTACTGCTCCAGGCATTACCAGCCTGTTGTTGAGCCATTGGAGGGGAGAGGGTAATCAACAATGGCTAGTAATGCCTGGGAGTGGTGATGTCACCACAGGCTTCTATAGCCCATCCGTTGTCGGAACTCCCTCCTCTCCCCTGCAGCTTCTGCTGCCGGAAGCCAGATCACGCGACCGGACCAGCGAAGCCTGAAAATAGGTATGTAGCACCCTCTAGTGTGTGCTAGAAGTCATGTTAGAGTGGATACATTTTTGTTTAGCTCAGGGCTAAGCCTGAGCTACGAATCTGGGTCAGGGTTCAGTGAGTCAGGGCTGGATGACTCATCCTGACAGCTCCTCTTGTGCCTCTCCCTGTTTTTGGGACATTGGAGAATGTTCTAGAGCTAGTGGTTAGGAGGCGCTGACGTGAATATTTGAGGATTCGGACAATCCCCAGTAAAGGGCTGGCAGGTGGCAAAGCTCACCTCATCAATACACATGAGCCATGCCAGCTGGGGCAGTCGAGTGGAAGGTAGAGATTGTTGAGGAGGCTGTCAGTGGCCCTCAAGGGTGCCCCCTAGTCTGGTGGGGGGTGTTCTGCCTTGGGCTGGAGCTTGGGTTGTGGAAGGATCCTACCATTACACACGGGAGCAAGCCCTTCCTGGAGGCACGGGAGCAAGAGAGAGGACAGAGTGAGTAGATCAGCACTGACAAGGGAAGAGACTGCCACATGTAGACAGCAGTATGCTTAAGTCTCCATCCTTCCCTAGGAGATCTCCTAAAGAGTCAGCCGGGTGGGCTGGTGAAGAGTCAGCGGTGTGGGCTGGTGTGGAAAGTTAGCCTGGAGTGCTAGTGAAAGGGGCAGCTGCAGCCAGGCGGGTTGGCAGTGCCTGAAGAGGTGGTGCTGGGATCAGTAGCCCCGGAGGAGGAGTACAAGCTGTCCTACTGTATTTTTGCTACACCACAATGGGCTATGAGTTCCTGCTGGTAATGGGATATTGCTAAATGTAAATGAGAGCCTGTCAGATCAACTAACAGTGACTCAGCTGGAGCCAGCAAGCAAGTATGTGCAGGAGGAAAGTAAAGAAGACTGAATATATGTTCCTGAAGTTGTTGCTGAAGTTTGCTGAAGTCAAGTGGGCATCCCATAACCTCCCATCCCTATCCAAGTTATTAACTCTCAATAATTAACGAAAAAAAGAAACCAAAGTCACTGACTATTCTTTGACTCTGGAGTGCTTGAGAAGATTTGGTGTGCCTGGCTGTGCAGGGTGGGGGATCTAGTTCATCAGCAGTCCCTACGGGGGTGTGCTATGGGTAAGTACAGTGGGGACGGAAAGTATTCAGACCCCCTTAAATTTTGCACTCTTAGTTATAATGCAGCCATTTGCTAAAATCATTTAAGTTCATTTTTTTCCTCATTAATGTACACACAGCACCCCATATTGACAGAAAAACACAGAATTGTTGACATTTTTGCAGATTTATTAAAAATGAAAAACTGAAATATCACATGGTCCTAAGTATTCAGACCCTTTGCTGTGACACTCATATATTTAACTCAGGTGCTGTCCATTTCTTCTGATCATCCTTGAGATGGTTCTACACCTTCATTTGAGTCCAGCTGTGTTTGATTATACTGATTGGACTTGATTAGGAAAGCCACACAACAGTCTATATAAGACCTTACAGCTCACAGTGCATGTCAGAGCAAATGAGAATCATGAGGTCAAAGGAACTGCCTGAAGAGCTCAGAGACAGAATTGTGGCAAGGCACAGATCTGGCCAAGGTTACAAAAAAATTTCTGCTGCACTTAAGGTTCCTAAGAGCACAGTGGCCTCCATAATCCTTAAATGGAAGACGTTTGGGACGACCACAACCCTTCCTAGAGCTGGCCGTCTGGCCAAACTGAGCTATCGGGGGGAGAAGAGCCTTGGTGAGAGAGGTAAAGAAGAACACAAAGATCACTGTGGCTGAGCTCCAGAGATGCAGTCGGGAGATGGGAGAAAGTTGTAGAAAGTCAACCATCACTGCAGCCCTCCACCAGTCGGAGCTTTATGGCAGAGTGGCCCGACGGAAGCCTCTCCTCGGTGCAAGGCACATGAAAGCCCGCATGGAGTTTGCTAAAAAACACCTGAAGGACTCCAAGATGGTGAGAAATAAGATTCTCTGGTCTGATGAGACCAAGATAGAACTTTTTGGCCTTAATTCTAAGCAGTATGTGTGGAGAAAACCAGGCACTGCTCATCACCTGTCCAATACAGTCCCAACAGTGAAGCATGGTGGTGGCAGCATCATGCTGTGGGGGTGTTTTTCAGCTGCAGGGACAGGACGACTGGTTGCAATCGAGGGAAAGATGAATGTGGCCAAGTACAGGGATATCCTGGACAAAAACCTTCTCCAGAGTTCTCAGGACCTCAGACTAGGCCGAAGGTTTGCCATCCAACAAGACAATGACCCTAAGCACACAGCTAAAATAATAAAGGAGTGGCTTCACAACAACTCCGTGACTGTTCTTGAATGGCCCAGCCAGAGCCCTGACTTAAACCCAATTGAGCATCTCTGGAGAGATCTAAAAATGGCCGTCCACCAACGTTTACCATCCAACCTGACAGAACTGGAGAGGATCTGCAAGAAGGAATGGCAGAGGATCCCCAAATCCAGGTGTGAAAAATTTGTTGCATCTTTCCCAAAAAGACTCATGGCTGTATTAGATCAAAAGGGGCTTCTACTAAATACTGAGCAAAGGGTCTGAATACTTAGGACCATGTGATATTTCAGTTTTTCTTTTTTAATAAATCTGCAAAAATGTCAACAATTCTGTGTTTTTCTGTCAATATGGGGTGCTGTGTGTACATTAATGAGGAAAAAAATGAACTTAAATGATTTTAGCAAATGGCTGCAATATAACAAAGAGTGAAAAATTTAAGGGGGTCTGAATACTTTCCATCCCCACTGTATATACATCCTTCTTACACAGGTCAGTCAGAATAGGTTTTTGGAGGTGGGCAGGGGACATCTTTGAGAGTAGTTAGGTTTTGCCTGGAATTCTATTTTTGGTTCTCTTTAAAGATAAAATGGGATGTAAGGGTAAAAGGCCGGAAATGGAGAATGGCTTTTCTTACAAACAGCAAAGGATAGAAGAGAATATTTGTGTAGCTCTCATCCACTCAATAATACTATAACACCACTCTCTTCTGGTAAAAGGGAAGGTAGTTTTTTTTCCCATCTGCAGACAGTTCGCTAATAATAACATACATTTATAAAATGGTTTGTCTAGCAGTTATTGGGGTTTTGAAAGAAACATCAGTCTTCTTTAATGGAGAAGTTTGCTGACTATGAGAGAGAATTGAACTTTTACCTCCTGCTTCTCTATTCTTTTTATTTTGAGACTGATCTAGCCCGGGGTGGAAATTTTCTTGTGGACCCCTAAGTGCCTGACTTGTACATGAGCAGATCCTGGAAGTGCTAAGACTGAGGCTTTTAAGAGCACTTAGGCCCCTTTTAAAGGGGCGGATCCGGTCAGCGGAGTCCGCCAGCTCAGCGGGAGAACGCTCCGTTGATCTCTGCTGAGCTGGTGGATGACAGGTCTGTCTCTGCTCACTGAGCGGGGAGGGACCTGTCAGAGCCCCGCTGATCTCTATGGAGAGAACGGACGAAAACGGACAGCATGTCTGTTTTCATCAGATCTCATCCCATCCGCCAAGACAGATGGCAGACGTATCGCCATCCATCTGTCTTGATCGGATGGCAGGCGGGTGTCAGCGGACACATCTCTGCTGACATCCGCCTGCTCATAGGAGTCAATGGATGGCCCGCTCGGATCTGCCTGAAAAATGGACAGGTGGATACGAGCAGGCTTATGGTGTGAAAGGGGCCTGAATGCTGAAGAACAAATTGTAAAATATCCAGCATTTGCATAAATAAAGTCTACAGAAAGCAATACCTCTTGTCACGGAACGTCATATACCACTTCCTCCCAGTCTGGATACAGATATCAGATATTCCAACCGCTCATAAGCACAAAACAAGGCAACACTTGTTTCACTGCTAACATGGACTGTTTATTATTAGAACCAAAGTCTTTATATACCATTAGAGGAGGTTCCCCCCTCCTGCTCATATTTCTCTAACAATACAACTGTAACCTAATTAACATGAGCTAGTTTACTAAATCATTTACCCAGACTAGGTGACTCAGAGACATGACCTTTACGTCTCCTAGCTCATTGACTATTCAATACACATTACCATAAACATCAGCACAGGGTTAATTAGAACAAACATCAATGTGTGGAATACCCTTAGAACCTGTGGTAAGCCAGACTAGACTCATTTACATTAAACATATTATAGCAGACATCAGGCAGGTGAGTGGAGTTGATATTAGCATCTCCTCACAGTATGAGTCTCAACAGTATGACTCAGTCACTATTGCTAATATGGCAAATACAGGGTCCCCAGAGTCTGTGTGTCCTGGGGGACAAGGCCCCGAAGCCAAAGTAACAACACCTCAAGGGTACCCCAAATGCCAGGGCCCATAATCTGTAGGCAAGAGGCTCACATTCAGTCCTCTCCAAAAGCCTCTGTCCCGGGTGAGTCTGTCACATTTCTCCCCCATCAAAAGTTGACTAACAAGGTCCCAGACCTCCACCTGATCTGGACATGCGTTAGTCAGGCAGAGTGAACTCACAAAGTCTGTCTGCATGATCTCCTTTCTTGGCTGCAAGGAATATTTGACCTCAGTAGGTGTGAGGCAGAGGTCATTGACTCTCTGTCCGTCTGTCAGTGCTTCATCTGGGTGGTGTTTACCATTCCATGGCTTGGCCTGTTGCTGGGCAGAGGGGCCCACTGTCCCAGTTCCCTGAAGCTGAGAAGAAACTGTAGGTGCTAGGCAGAGGCCAGCAGTGCTCTGCCCTGTTGCTAGCAATTCAGCAGGGAGTAGCAGCTCCACTACATCAGCTTGTTGCCGGAGAGAGGGGCCGACTGCCCTGGCTCCCTGGATCTCCACAGTTGTTGCCCGTGCTGGGCAGAGGTTGGTAGCACTCTGCCCTGTTGCCAGCACTTCTGCTGGGGACTTCACACCCTCTGCTCCGGCTAACCGTTGGGGCGGGAGGCTGGATTCCTCCACTCCCAAACTGTGTAGCTGCCATTGGGGAGGTGAGCCAGCTGCTTCCTGTTCCATTCCCTCATCTGGCTGCTGGGACGACATGTCTGTGGTACTGTCTCCCAGGTGCACAGATCTTTGCTGGGGAGGAAAGACCGCTTCCTCCACCCTGGCCAACTGTTGGGGAGGGACGAAGAACACCTCCTCTCCCTTCTCCCCCTGTATCTGCTGCTGGGAAGTGATTGCCACCCTCTCACCCTGAGCCTCCGAAACTGCCACAGGTGTGGGGCAGAGGTCTTAGACCCTCTGTCTGGTGACTAGCACTTCAGCTGGGGAAGTTCCTTGTAACTCCACAGATACTGCTGTTGGTGCTGGGCAGAGTACAGTGAAGTTTGGCCCTAATACCAGCTCTTCTGCTGGAGGCTCATCGGGTTGTTCTTTCTCAGCAGAAAAGTCTATTAAAAACCCCTGTCTCTGCAACTGGTGTCTGGGGATAGAGGTTCACCATCTGCTGTCCGTGGAACTCAGAAGATGCTAACGGTGCTAAGCAGAGCACAGTGAAGTTTGGCCCTGATACCAGCTCTTCTGCTGGGGGCTCACCCGATTGTTCTTCCTCAGCAGAAAAGTCTATCAAATCCCCTGTCTCTGCAACTGGTGTCTGGGGATAGAGGTTCACCATCTCCTGTCCATGGAACCCAGAAGATGCTATCAGTGCTGGGCAGAGGTTAGCAGAGCTCTGCCCTGTTGTCAGCATTTCAGCTTTGGGGATAGCAATCTCCAGATTTTCCACTGCTGATTCTCTGGTATGGTGCTGGACAGGCACATTCCTCCATACAAGATCATCCAATGCAGAAACAGGATCATCAAGGTCAGTCAGCACTTGCTGCATCTGCCATAAGACCTCCGCCTCCATAGCTGCGGGGGCAGGTTGGCAAAGCACACTATTACTCTGCCACATTGCTGACTCTTCAGCCAGGATTTCAGGGTTGTCAACTGGTATTTCCTGATAGTCCCAGGCAAAGGGAGCCCAGCCCTGGCACTGAGCAACATCTAGCAGCCGTCTGTAGGAGATCTCCAGCTCCCATTCCTGAACGGCCAGAAACTCTATATCTTCCAGTGCCCAGTGCCCTTCCGAGATGTTCAGTAGCCCTTCTCTGAAATCCATGATTTCGTCCAACCGCCACTCCAAATCACTCCCAAAGTTAGGGTCCCCTGTCAGCTTCACATACAACAGTCCCAAGCCGCCGTAGCTTAAGCCTTCCGTTGGGCTGTCATCCACTATCCAGGGACATGCTTGGGATACATGCCACCGGAGGGCTCTGTAGCTCTCATCCAGCTTCATCTCTGCCCAGAGCAGCCTGCTTAATTCAGCTGTCTGCTCCTTGTGTGGTTTTTCTCCCAAAAACCGCACCCGCAATCCGTACTGCGACCAGTACCTTTCCTGGATGGAAGGGAGAACTTTTCCTTGGTGTCGCTGCTCACGGGCTAGCGCTTCTTTCCAGAGTTCGCAGCAAATAGAATCACACCATCCCAGCAGGACCTGCTCTGATACTGGTCCTCTGTGCTTTATCTGCATCTCTCGCAACCTCCTTCTGAATTCCTCCTCCATGGCGGCTGGTATCTGTACCTCTCCTCTCCTGCTATTCGGACCTTGGATCCAGGTGGAAGTTTGGATGTCCCAGACTGCAGGAAGCGTCCCGCTGCTTGCCACCAATGTCATGGAACGTCCCACACTCCGTTTGAGTGCTTCCATCATATACCACTTCCTCCCAGTCTGGATACAGATATCAGATATTCCAACCGCTCATAAGCACAAAACAAGACGACACTTGTTTCACTGCTAACATGGACTGTTTATTATTAGAACCAAAGTCTTTATATACCGTTAGAGGAGGTTCCCCCCCTCCTGCTCATATTTCTCTAACAATACAACTGTAACCTAATTAACATGAACTAGTTTACTAAATCATTTACCCAGACTAGGTGACTCAGAGACATGACCTTTACATCTCCTAGCTCATTGACTATTCAATACACATTACCATAAACATCAACACAGGGTTAATTAGAACAAACAACAATGTGTGGAATACCCTTAGAACCTGTGGTAAGCCAGACTAGACTCATTTACAATAAACACATTATAGCAGACATCAGGCCGGTGAGTGGAGTTGATATTAGCATCTCCTCACAGTATGAGTCCCAACAGTATGACTCAGTCACTATTGCTAATATGGCAAATACAGGGTCCCCAGAGTCTGTGTGTCCTGGGGGACAAGGTCCCGAAGCCAAAGTAACAACACCTCAAGGGTACCCCAAATGCCAGGGCCCATAATCTGTAGGCAAGAGGCTCACATTCAGTCCCCTCCAAAAGCCTCTGTCCCGGGTGAGTCTGTCACACCTCTGTATGGTTATTTATAGTCTGGTTATCGCTTTTAATGAAGGTTGGAGGGATTTATGGAATGTAGCAACCAATATGTGGTATTTGTTTTTACTGGATGTTGAAATGTTTATTGGATGTTGTATGTTTTATCCAGTCTGCTCCTTCGAATTCCCTTCCTTCATTTGAAGATATTTTCATACAGAACCACTTTTGCCTTGCGAAGGAAGTATATTGGGTAATGAAACCTTCTGACTAGTCTCAATTTCCTTCCACCTCCTCCCTGTTAGTGTTCTTTTGCTAGATTTAGTTGCAAGTGTCCAGAAATGAAAAAAGGTGGGAAACAATATCTCACCAAATGTATCTCAGTTTGTGAATGTTAAGGCTGTAAGAGCTTGCAAGTGCTTTGTGGTACATATAGTCTCTGCTTCCAGCTCCTGTACTATCACCTCTCCACCTCTGGTGGAATCTTGAAATACCATCCCAGTTCTATTACTAGATTGGAACACCACTCCCCCTCCCCCCTTAAAAGGCACACACTTTTTTTTTAATCCCTCTTATCTGTTATGCTTGGTTGTCCTCAATTCACATACTCACCTGCTCAGCAAATCCAATGTTGTCCTGCTGAGATCTGCTCAGGTTCCATGCCGCCATCTTGGTCCACCTCATCAGAATCCAGCTGCTATTTCCGGGTTGCTGTAGGCACCAACTTGGTTCTCCTCATTCACCAGATGCCAGCCACCTCTTCTGGGTTCTTGCAGCTGTTTTTTTGGTTATTCTTAGTCATCAGAAGTCAGCTACCGCTTCCATGTTTCAGTCCTCCTCAGTCATCAAAAGCCAGCTACCTCTTCTGGGTTCTTGCAGCTGACCTCTTCGTTCTCCTCAGTCATCAGAAGCCAGCTACTTCTGAGTTCTTTCAGCCACCAACTTGGTTCTCCTCATTCTTCTGCGTTCTTGCAGCGGCCATCTTGGTCTTTCTTACCCATCAGAAGTCCGCTACCTCTTCTGGGTTCTTGCAGCTGACAACTTAGTCCTCGTCAGTCATTAGAAGCCAGCTACCCCTTTTGGGTTCTTGCAACTGCTATCTTGGTCCTCTTCAGTCATCAGAAGCCAGTTACTTCTTCTGGGTTCTTTCAGCCATCAACTTGGTTCTCCTTATTCTTCAGAAGCCAGATACATCTTCTGGGTTCTTGCAGCTGCCATCTTAGTCCTTCGCAGTCATCAGAAGCCAGCTGCTTCTTCTGCATTCTTGCAGTGGCCATCTTGGTCTTTCTTACCCATCAGAAGCCAGCTACCTCTTCCGGGTTCTTGCAGCTACTTCTTCTGGCTTCTTTCAGACACCAACTTGGTTCTCCTCATTCGTCAGAAGCCAGCTACGTCTTCTGGGTTCTTGCAGCTGCCAACTTAATCCTCCGCAGTCATCAAAAGCCAGCTGCCTCTTCTACATTCTTGCAGCAACCATCTTGGTCTTTCTTACTCATCAGAAGCCAGCTACCTCTTCCGGGTTCTTGCAGCTGACAACTTAGTCCTCCTCAGTCATTAGAAGCCAGCTACCCCTTCTTGGTTCTTGCAACTGCTATCTTGGTCCTCTTCAATCATCAGAAGCCAGCTATCTCTTATGGGTTCTTGCAGCTGCCATCTTAGTCCTCCTCAGAGTCAGTCATCAAAAGCCGGCTACATCTTCTGGGTTCTCGCAGCCACCATCTTGGTCCTCCTTACTTATCAGAAGTCAGCTACCTCTTTCGGGTTCTTGCAGCTGCCATCTTGGTCCTGCTCACTCATCAGAAGCCAGTAACCTCTTCTAGATTCTTACAGCCATCATCTTGGTCTTTCTTACCCATCAGGGAAAAATTGTGCTTATATTTCTCCAAGGGGTGAATGCAGGGATGTCATGCTGTCTAGATGAGTGAAGGTCCACTCTGAATTATATGTCTGGGCAAAAAAGGAACCTATTCAGCACATCTCTGCAATTCATCTCTACAATGCCTGCATATGTTTTGTTTCTTTAAAAATGTGGCAAGTGTAGAAAATGACCTGTTTACTTGCAAAAAGTCCTTTGAGCTCCTAACTTCCTCTAATGAGCTGACAACACTGCCTCTGCTACACTGAAATCCCAAGCAGTATTGTCAACGCTGCTGGACTATAGAACCCTTTATCTACTTAATTAGAGGGAAGTTCTGCAGTCCAGCAGGAGAAAACTGGGCTGATGCCACACTAAACTACAGGTGCTCACTGGATTTATGATATTTAAAGATATTTTACTGTACTTGTAGCAAGTGATAAACAATGCAGAGATGTACTGTTTTTTTTTTCTTTTTGCCCAGACATTGTGCTACAAGAGAATGTTCTTAAGACCCCTGCTTGTTGTGTAGGACTTCTAACATCAAATCCAGAAGGCCCTTTATTGAGGATCTTTTTAATCCTCAAAGTATTTGTACTTCTGAAATACAATGATTGTACCCAAAGGCATGTCATTAGCAAGAGCTTGTAAAATAAAACCTCCAGCTACTGTGGTAGAGAGCGGAGACCAAATCCCTAAGGTGATTCCTCTGGATATTTTGATGCATCAATGTTCTTTGTACTGAAGAAAGCTGGTCATAGTAGGATGTGAGAGCTTCCAATTAAAAGATCTCAGACTGTGATGATGGGCTTAGAGTCAGGAGGTGCTTCCGAAAGGGCTTTCCTAATCTGTACATTCTCTCTACTTCCGGAATACAAAGAATAGTTGGCAGTGAAGGGATCTCACTAGACTTCTGATCTTGATATAGAGATCTGACATCAAACCCCTCAGGTATTTTATTAAGGCTTCTAATCCATGCATTTTCTATACTTCTGAAATACAGCTTTCAAACCAGATGCCAGCTGGTAGTGATAGCTCTGGAGAAATCTCTCTCTTGCAGCAGGGGTGCATTTGCATTGCAAAGGTTAACTGCTTGTTTAGTTTGGGGGGTGGTGAAAGTAATTTTACTTACCCGACCCTCCACTTCCTGGGCAGGTGGCACACCTTCTGTGCTCCAGCATGAATTTCCCATCCTTCTGTCATCCTTACATGCAATGCTGGGCTATGGTCCCAACATCAAACTTGGTGATGTCAGAGGACCATAGACCTCTAGAGCATGGGGGGACGTGGTCTTGCAGCACAGAGGAGCCCATGGGAGTGTAGGGTCAGGTAAGTAAATCTTCTTTTCCACGATCCCTATACTTCAACAAACCCTTGATTTGCAGAGGTTCTAACCCTTTCTCACTCTACTGGAAATGTTTTTAATGCTGTCATTGTCCCCTTTGTAGGGTTTTCTCCTTCACTACCTGTTCTCAGGCACATAGACAAAGTAAAGGAAGATCACCTCACTTCCTGTCTATTTGACACCCATCAGACAGGAAGTGGAGATTTTCAATTATTTTCTGTTCTGTCTGGCACCCATGAAATATAGTGCCTTGCAAAAGTATTTACCCCCCTTGGCATTTTTCGTGTTTTGTTGCCTCACAACCTGGAATTAACATGGATTGTTTGAGGATTTGCATCATTTAATTTACAGAACATGCCCACAACTTTGAAGATGTTTTTTTTTATTGTGAAGCAAACAACAAATAGAACAAAATAACAGAAAAAGTCAATGTGCATAACTATTCACCCCCCTAAAGTCAATACTTTGTAGAGCCACCTTTTGTGGCTATCACAGCTCCAGGTCCCTTTGGATAAGTCTCTATATGCTTGCCACAGTTTACCACTGGGATTTTTGCCCATTCCTCCTTGCAAAACTGCTCCAGCTCTTTCAAGTTGGATGGTTTGCGCTTGTGAACAGCAATCTTTAAGTATGACCACAGATTTTCTATTGGATTGAGGTCTGGGCTTTGACTTGGCCATTCCAACACATTTACACGTTTCCCCTTAAACCACTCAAGTGTTGCTTTAGCAGTGTGTTTGGGGTAATTGTCCTGATGGAAGGTAAACCTCCGTCCTAGCCTCAAATCACACACAGAGTGGTACAGGTTTTTCGCAAGAATATCCCTACATTTAGCACCATCCATCTTTCCCTCAACCCTGACCAGTTTCTCAATTCCGACTGCTGAAAAACATCCCCACAGCATGATGCTGCCACCACCATGTTTCACAGTGGGGATGGTGTTCTTTGGGTGATATGATGTGTTGGGTTTGCGCCAGACATAGCGTTTTCTTTGATGGCCAAAATGTTCAATTTTAGTCTCATCAGACCAGAGCACCTTCCTCCATACATTTTGGGAGTCTCCCACATGCCTTTTCGCAAACTCCAACGTGCCATTTTGTTTATTGCTGAAAGTAATTGCTTTCTTCTGGCCACAATCTTTGGAGCGTGCGGCTTATTGTTGTCCTATGTACAGATACTCCAGTCTCTGCTGTGGAACTCTGCAGCTCCTCCAGGGTTACCTTAGGTCTCTTTGCTGCCTCTCTGATTAATGCCCTCCTTGTCCCGTCCGTGAGTTTTGGTGTTCGGCCATCTCTTGGCAGGTTTGCTGTTGTGCCATGTTCTTTCCATTTGGTTATGATAGATTTAATGGTGCTCCTAGGGATCATCAAAGATTTGGATATTTTTTTATAACCTAACCCTGACTTGTACTTCTCAACAACATTGTCCCTTACTTGTTTGGAGAGTTCCTTGGTCTTCATGGCAGTGTTTGGTTAGTGGTGCCCCTTGTTTAGGTGTTTCAGCTTCTGGGGCCTTTCAAAAAGGTGTTTATATGTAATGACAGATCATGTGACACTTAGATTGCACACAGGTGGACATCATTTCACGAATTAAGTGACTTCTGAAGGTAATTGGTTGCACCAGAGATTTTTATGGGCTTCATAACAAAGAGGGTGAATACATACGCACATGACAATTATCAGTATTTTTATTTCTGAAAAATAGTTTTATGTACATATTTTTCTAGTTTTACTTCACTAACTTAGACTATTGTGTTCTGATCCATCACATATAATTCAGATTAAAAAAAACATTGAACTAAAGGCTGCAATGTAACAAAATAGGTAAAAAGCCAAGGGGGGTGAATACTTTTGCAAGGCACTGTAGGAAGCTGGGAGATCTTCCAATACTTCCTGTTCAGCCTTACACCCAGCAAACAGGCAGAAAGTGGGTCGATTTTGCATCATTTCACATATATGTTAAAATTAGCATTTTTTTGCTAGAAAATTACTTGGAACTAGGGATGGGCCGAACACCCCCTTGTTCGGTTCGCACCAGAACATACCGAACAGGCAAATAAATTCGGCAGAACACACGAACACCATTAAAGTCTATGGGACACGAACATGAATAATCAAAAGTGCTCATTCTAAAGGCTTATATGCAAGTTATTGTCATAAAAAGTGTTTGGGGACCCGGGTCCTGCCCCAGGGAACATGTATCAATGCAAAAACTATTTTAAAAACGGACGTTTTTTCAGGAGCAGTGATTTTTTTTAAAGCTTAAAGTGAAACAATAAAAATGAAATATTCCTCTAAATATCGTGGCTGGGGGTGTCTATAGTATGCCTGTAAAGTGACGCAGTTTTCCCGTGTTTAGAAGAGTACCACAGCAAAATGACATTTCTAAAGGAAAAATTGTCATTTAAAACTGATCGCGGCTGTAATGAATTGTCGGGTCTTGGCAATATTGATAAACCTCATTGAAAAAAAAAGCATGGCACCCCCCACCCAGTCCATTGCCAGGCCCTTTGGGTCTGGTATGAATATTAAGGGGAACCCTGCGCCAATTTTTTTTTTTTTTAAATGGCGTAGAGGTCCCCCCCAAAATCCATACCAAACCTGATTTTAAGGGGAACCCTGCGCCAAACTTTTAAAAAAATGGCGTAGGGGTCCCCCTCAAAATCCATACCAGACCCTTATCTGAACACACAACCTTGCAGGCCGCAGGAAAAGAGGGGGGGATGAGAGCGCCCCCCCCCCTCCTGAACCATACTACGCCACATGCCCTCAACATGGGGAGGGTGCTTTGGGGTAGCCTCATCCCCACAACCCTTGCCCGGTGCTTGTCTGCGGGCGGGGGGTTTATCGGAATCTGGAAGCCCCCTTTAACAAGGGGACCCCCAGATCCCCCCCCCCCCCGGGTGAAATGGTAACGGGTACATTGTACCCGTACCATTTTACAAAAAAAGTGTCAAAATGTTAAAAAAAAAAACAAGACACAGCTTGGAACAGGTCCTTTATTAAAAACGAAAAAAATAAAATTGTCCCACGAAGTCCATTCATCTTCTTCTATCGCTCCGCCAACGGACCGAACCCCCCCACTGATCCGCCCCCATGGGAGGCTCCCACCGTCTGACGTGTTCTCGCAGGTGACAGTTCTTATATAACTGAGGGCGGAGCCACACGGTGACATACCCATGTACCCCGCCCCCTCTGACGCACAGGGACTTCCCCATGGCTTTCCTGGGGTGTCGGGGGGGGTGGAGCCACACCTGACGTACCCACATACCCCCACCCCCTCTGACGCACAGGGACTTCCCCATGGCTTTCCTGGGGTGGCCCCGCCCCCTCTGATGCCCCAGGGAAGCCATTGGAAAGTCCCCGTGCGTCAGAGGGGGGCGGGGTCACCCGGGTACATCACCGTGTGGCCTCGCCCTCAGTTACATAAGAACTGTCACCTGCAATGACACGTCAGAGGGCGGAAGCCTCCCATGGAAGCGGATTGGTGGCGTTTTTTTTTTTTTTTTAGTCCGTCGGCGGAGTGATAGAAGAAGATGAATGGACTTCGTGGGACATTTTTATTTTTTTATTTTTTAATAAAGGACTTGTCCCAAGCTGTGTCTTGTTTTTTTTTTAACATTTTGACACTTTTTTTGTGAAATGGTACGGGTACAATGTACCCGTTGCCATTTCACACGGGGGCGCCGGGATCTGGGGGTTCCCTTGTTAAAGGGGGCTTCCAGATTCTGATAAGCCCCCCGCCCGCAGACCCCCACAACCACCGGGCAAGGGTTGTGGGGATGAGGCCCTTGTCCCCATCAACATGAGGACAAGGTGCTTTGGGGGGCTACCCCAAAGCACCCTCCCCATGTTGAGGGCATGTGGCCTGGTACGGTTCAGGAGGGGGGGCGCTCTCTCGTCCCCCCTCTTTTCCTGCGGCCTGCCAGGTTGCGCGTTCGGATAAGGGTCTGGTATGGATTTTGGGGGGGACCCCTACGCCATTTTTAAAAAAAATTTGGCGCAGGGTTCCCCTTAATTTCCATATCAGACCCGAAGGGCCTGGTATGGATTTTAGGGGGACCCCCCCCCCCGCAATTTTTTTTTTTTAATTTTGGTTCGGTTTGATTCCCCTTATATTCATACCAGACCCAAAGGGCCAATGAGTTTTATCTATATTGCCTAGACCCGACAATTCATTACAGCCGCGAGCAGTTTTAAATGACAATTTTTTCCTTTAGAATTGTCATTTTGCTGCGGTACTGTTCTAAACATGGGAAAAATTTGCCACTTTACAGGCAGTGGCGTTGTTATGGGGGTGCAGGTGGTGCGGCCCGCACCCGGGTGACACCCATCAGAGGGGTGACACCAGAGCTTTTTTTTGCCCGGTGACCACCTCCGGCGATAGCCCCTTTACGTGCGCTCACTGCTTTCACTTTCACACAGAACAGGTGACAGCGCCCCGGCGGTGTGCACAGTCCTCCCTGCCCAGCAGTATCTCTATGAAAGGGGGAGTAGTGGGAGGATGATGTGCATGGCAGCTCTACCATCCCTGCAGCGGCTCCACTATCCCGGCCTGCAGTGGCTCCACTATCCCGACCAGCGGCGGCTCCTTCTACAACCCAGGGACATGTGTGCAGACTGCACACCTGACCCTCTGTAAGTTGAAGCTGCTCTTTGGCAGCAGCCTCTCTGTCCACTCTTCTGTCCTCTTTTCTGTCCTGTGAAGCAAGCGGTACTTAACTTTGCACCTTATACATAGAGAACTCTTGAGCCTTGCACCCTGCACATAGCGACACTTGCACCCTGTACATAGCGATCCTTGCGCCCTGTACATAGCGATCCTTGCGGCCTTGCGCCCTGTACATAGTGATCCTTGCACCCTGTACTCAGCGACACTTGCACCCTGTACATAGCGATCCTTGCACCCTGTACATAGCGATCCTTGCACCCTGGCTGTACATAGCGATCCTTGCACCCTGTACATAGCGACACTTGCACCCTGTACATAGCAACACTTGCACCCTGTACATAGCGATCCTTGCGCCCTGTACATAGCGATCCTTGCAGCCTGTAAATAACGATCACTGCGCCCTGTACATAGTGACACTTGCACCCTGTACATAGTGACACTTGCACCCTGTACATAGCAACACTTGCACCCTGTACATAGCGATCCTTGCGCCCTGTACATAGCGATCCTTGCAGCCTGTAAATAACGATCACTGCGCCCTGTACATAGTGACACTTGCACCCTGTACATAGTGACACTTGCACCCTGTACATAGCAACACTTGCACCCTGTACATAGCGATCCTTGCAGCCTGTACATAACGATCACTGCGCCCTGTACATAGTGATCCTTGCACCCTGTACATAGTGATCCTTGCGCCCTGTACATAGCGATCCTTGCACCCTGTACATAGTGATCCTTGCACCCTGTACATAGCAACACTTGCACCCTGTACATAGCAACACTTGCGCCCTGTACATAGCGATCCTTGCACCCTGTACATAGCGATCCTTGCACCCTGTACATAGCGATCCTTGCACCCTGTACATAGCGATCCTTGCACCCTGTACATAGCGATCCTTGCACCCTGTACATAGCGATCCTTGCACCCTGTACATAGCGATCCTTGCACTCTGTACATAGCGATGCTTGCACCCTGTACATAGCAACACTTGCGCCCTGTACATAGCGATCCTTGCAGCCTGTACATAACGATCACTGCGTCCTGTACATAGTGATCCTTGCGCCCTGTACATAGCGACACTTGCACCCTGTACATAGTGACACTTGCACCCTGTACTCAGCGACACTTGCACCCTGTACATAGCGATCCTTGCACCCTGTACATAGCGATCCTTGCACCCTGTACATAGCGATCCTTGCACCCTGTACATAGCGATCCTTGCACCCTGTACATAGCGATCCTTGCACCCTGTACATAGCGATCCTTGCACCCTGTACATAGCAAACTTCTGGGCCCTGCACCCTGTACATAGCAAACTTCTGAGCCTTGCACCCTGTACATAGCAAACTTCTGAGCCCTGGACCCTGTACATAGCAAACTTCTGCACCCTGTTTGTATCACATTCCTAAATGCTGCACTCTGTATGTAGTGTACTTCTGAACCCTGTGCATAATGCACTCATGGTATTTAACAATGCCTTTGTATGACCCTCCCATTGACAGCGCAATTCGGTCACACCTACCCTTTAATGCGGTGTGCTCTCCCCCTGTGGGGGGGGGGTTTGTGGTGGGGGCGTGGTTGAGCCTTGGGTGACACCATCAAGTGCATTGTGGCCGGTTAGACAGGAAAGAGTCTTATGCGCTACCCTGCCAAGTGTCTACTGCTCTGTCCTGCTTCTGCTGTCGCTCCACAGCAACAGGACAGAGCAATGTGTCAGGCTAGGAAGTGAGAGCCGTGGTGGTGCGGTAAAACGACACCATGTTTTACCACACCAGGTGATACCAACCCTAGTGACGCCACTGTTTACAGCAGGGGACTCAAACTGGCGGCCCTCCAGCTGTTGTGAAACTACAAGTCCCCTGAGGCATTGCAAGGCTGACAGTTACAAGCATGACTCCCACAGGCAGAAGCATGATGGGATTTGTAGTTTTGCAACAGCTGGAGGGCCGCCAGTTTGAGACCTCTGGTTTACAGGCATACTATAGACACCCCCTAGGCACAATATTTAAAGGAACATTTCATTTTTATTGTTTTACTTTAAGCATTAAAAAAATCACTGCTCCCGAAAAAACATCTGTTTTTTTAAAAAAATGTTTGGATTGATACATGTCCCCTGGGGCAGGACCCGGGTCCCCAAACACTTTTTATGACAATAACTTGCATATAAGCCTTTAAAATGAGCACTTTTGATTTTTCATGTTAGTGTCCCATAGACTTTAACGGTGTTTCGAATTTTCCCCGAACACCGCATTTTGTTCGGAACATCCGAACAACCAAAGTTCGGCCCGAACTTATGCTTGGGCCGAACCGTTCGCCCATCCCTGCTTAGAAACCCCCAAGCATTATATATTTTCTGAAAGCAGAGGCCCTGGAGAATAAAAATGTTGCACACCTACAAAGTGGTTATAAAATTTGGTACCTAAAAATCTCCATATGCAATGCTTTCAAAGCCTTTATAGGTTACCAGATTAGAGTTAAACATGAGCTCTGGTACTCTTCTGAATGTTGTAGAAGTGATCGGTTGGCTGTTTAGTCCCTTAGATTACTTTTACTGGAAAGTCAGCTGGTGGCTGGAAAAAAAATGATACGACGATCATGGCTGCAGCTGCAGCCATGATCCTGGTATAACCACTTGATTCTGGGGCCATATACATACAGCCCAAGACAGCAAGTAGTTGGATAGGAAGACCGGAAGTGGATAGTTCTTTCCCTCACGCTTTGGTAGGCACACATCAATTTAACAAAAATAGGGAGAATTCTGCCAACTGGAAACAGACATTAGCAATCAAAATTTGACAAATTTGAGTCCTTCCCCACACTATCTGAAAATAGATATAGCACCTTTCTAGTATAGAGCGGGCTCTGTTGGTTAAATTTGGCTCACCTGTACTCTGGAGCTGGTGTTGATTATTTAAGGATGCTCTGTATTTCACAGGCTGCTGTTTTGTTAATTCCCACTGTATTCTAGAGGATTCTAGAAGTATAGTGGGAGGGAAGACAGAACAAGCAACCTGAATATTTATTGAACTCCAGCCAATCCCTGGGGAGGTGTGCCCAGAAGGTGGAGAGAGAGAGAGAGAGAGAGAGGGAGCTTATAAATAGTCTGAGGTCTGAGCAGCAAGGGCAGGGTTCCTGAATCCAGTACTGCAAGAGGAGACCCCTGTGAGGGGGGCTCTGCTCCCTGGCGAAGGGTCCTAGAGGAAGCCCAACTAGGCTTATCTGGGGATGCTTTGCAGATCTGTGTCCAGGGATCAAGCTGGGTCTGGAGAAGCTTACTGGAGAGAGCTAGGAGGAAGTTGGTGGGAAAGAGGTCAGCTGTCCTACAGTGGTGTGAGTTTACATCTCCCTCACTAGGAGGAGCCTGGTGGATATCGTCAGGGGGCAAACGATGATCCTGTGGCTGAGTGAGTAAATAACCCCCAATGTTGAAGGAAGGTAACAGTGCTTAGCATTTAACTCTGGAAGGAGTACAGGTCACTAACAGCATAATGCAGCATACACACGAGCGGACTTTTCTATCGGACTGGTCCGACGGACTATCCGATCGTGTGTGGGCTTCATTGGACCTTCAGCGGACTTTTCCAGTCGAAAACCTGACGGACTATAGATTTGAAACATGCTTCAAATCTTTCCGACGGACTCGAGTCCAGTCAAAAAATCTGCTCGTCTGTATGCTAGTCCGACGGACGAAAACCGACGCTAGGTCAGCTATTGGCTACTGGCTATCAACTTCCTTGTTTTAGTCTGGTGTACATTATCACGTACAAATCCGTCGGACTTTGGTGTGATCGTGTGTAGGCAAGTCCATTCGTTTAAAAGTCCGTCGAAATTCCATCGGACCAGTCCGGTCAAAAAGTCCGCCCATGTGTACGCGGCATTAGAGATCTGGTGGGACATTCAGCACTGCAGCCAGATATTGAGAAGTCTTAAAGTTATCCAGCTTCTACATTTTTGGGGCATCCCATGCTCCCTCCCCCTATCCCAGTTCACTATTCCCAATAAAAACCCTAGACTGTTTTCTGAGATAGTGGAAGAATGAAGAAAATGCTGTGTGTGCCCAAAGTGAGGAACTAAAACTGTATTCACCAGAGGCTCCTATGGGGTACGCTACATAAAATTATAATTTCTAGCTGCAGTTAGAATTTAAGATCTGTAAAGTATAGAACTGTAAGACACTTCAGGTTGAGATACTCCATTATGTTTTCCTTCATCTGTGAAATAGAGAGACACATGACAGCTGTCTGGTCCTGATGGGTAAATTAATTCTTTCTGGTGACATTTGCAATCAGGAAGAAAACAGGAAATCATAGTTACATAGTAAAAGGAAATCAAAAACTTTATGGTTGTCAGCAGAACAGGAAGTGAGGGGACACTTGTTCTAGTGATCAAATAAATGAACAGAAGTCAGTTATCGGCATTCCTTTCCTCACGCTGACAGCATGAGGAATGTTCTAGTGATCGCTGTCTCGTAGGGGATTTCCCCTCATTTTTAAAAAGATATCCTTCCTGTTTTGTCAAATACTACCTTGCTGTATACAAAAATGAAATGTAAAATAAATAATAATAATAATAAATGTAAAAGGTTTGGTTAGTCACTTTAAAAAATTAGTTGTGTATCACTTGCTCCTTTGTACATCCGCCATTGTTCTTTAACCTGTTCCCGCCTACGCTATAGCCAAAAAATGGCTACAACGCGGGCTTACTTTGCCGGGAGGACGTTCATGGAGCAATGCAGATGATCACAGATCGGGGTTAAGGGCCAATCACAGTGGGCCCTTTACCGCGTGATCAGCTGTGTCCAATGAACAGAAGTCGGTTATCGGCATTCCTTTCCTCACGCTGACAGCATGAGGAGAGACAATAACCGGCTTGAGTTAAAGGGACATCTACACTGATTATCAGTGCAGTCCCAACAGTGCTGCCAATCAGTGCCCACCAGTGGTGCCAATTAGTGCCCATCAGTGTCACCTATTAGTGCTGCCTATCAGTGTCTACCCACCAGTGCTGCCCCATCAGTTCAGCCTCATCAGTGCCACCTCATCAGTAATGATTAAGCACAACTGTACCATGTAAAACGCATCTACGAGACTTGTGTGTTGGTGCCCTTTGATGTAATTTTGGTGATCAATAAACGGCATTTGGATTTCTATCGATGTGCAGCCAGTTCTTCTTCAACCTCCTCATCAGTGCCCACCAGTGCTGCCTCATCAGTGAAGCCTATCTATGCCCATCAGCGTTGTCTCATCAATGCACATCAGTGAAGGAGAAAAGTTATCTGTTTGCAAAATTTTCTGTTTTTTTCTGTTTGTTTAGCAAAAAATAAAAAACCCCAGTGGTGATTAAATACCACCAAAAGAAAGCGCTATTTGTGTGAAAAAAATGATAAAAATTTCATATAGATACAGCATTACATGACTACACAATTGCCATTAAAAGCATGACAGCGCTGAAAGTTGGCATTGGCAGGAAAGGTGGTAAAGGTGCCCAGTAGGCAAGTTGTTTAGCAACATGTGCGATCTGCATGGAGGTGGATTATTTTTGGTTGCTGTGGTACAGTGCTTTTGGGCGGTGGTCATCAACCTTGTCCTCAGGGCCCACTAACAGGCCAGGTTTTATGTATTACTTTAGGGAGATGCAGAGTAGAATACTGCAATCACTAAGCAGTAAATTATATCACCTGTGATGTATTTCAGTTATCTTGCAAACCTGGGCTGTTAGTGGGCCCTGAGGACAGGAGTTGACCACTGCATTGGGGGACCATTCAAAATAAATTCCATCACAAAACACCATTGCACGGTGCAAGCTTCACTCTAAGATGCAGTTTACTCCATACAACTATCTGAAAGGGCCCTTTATTGGGCTATGCAGTCAGGCTGCATGAAAAAGTAAAGCATGTATAAGTATTGATTTTCTTCTGTGTTAGTGCTTTACAACTATATGAAACTGCCCCATACTGTTAGCATGCGGGAGACCCATGGCTCTCACTTGGAAGCTTTCTGCACAGTGCTCCAATCAATAGTACTGGGCAATCAACAGCATAAGTACTGTTGATTGGAGCACTGTGTCGGGTGTCTGTTGGACCGTTGCAAACCGGGACCTTGGGGCTTCATATAATTCTGTAAAGTAGTAAAGCACTAACACTGGAAATTCTGTACTTTTTTATGCAGACTGGCTACATACCTCTATTAAAACATAAAGGTTAAATTGGGCTTTAAGATTAAAGATCTGATGTGCTGGACCTAAAGCAGAATTTTATTAAGACGTTTGAAATTCTCTATATATCTAAAAATACAAGAAGGTATTTCAGAGGTAGAAGTTGAGTGAGTAGCGATAGCTCAAAGAACACAGCCGCTAAATTTAAACACATCTGTCAATTCCTTGCTCCTGAGATGGATCCCATCACTTCTGAAAGGTGGAAAGAGCTCTGAATGATGGTCGTTCCTTGAGAAAGAGCAGCTTGGACTGTGTGGCTCGTTGAGATTGGAGCATCCCTATAGTGTTGGAGGTACAGGTTTGAATCCCAGACCTTCCACAACTTTATTTCTGGCCCAGGAGACTGGAGATCGTGAGCTGGTCCAACGATGGTGAAGATCCTGGTTCAAGTCTCACAGCGTCCATTTTGGCATAAATATAAAATAGTGAAATAACGAAGACCATGTCTGTGGGATGGATGTAACACACAAAACTGGCTTTAAATGCCAGAGCTTGCGAAATAGGAGAATGAGCCCACACTAGTTACTGCTTGGAGACAAATAACTCCATCAATTAGAGCAGTGACTGAAGGACATGGCAACAATGAATATTAGACGTCATAGACGGAGGTAAAGAACTCTGTCAATGGGAGCAGCAGCTGAAGGACATGACTGCAATGAATATTAGACATCATAGACAGAGCTTAATAACTCTAGCCACTGCTCTCATTGATGGAGTTCTTTACCTCCATCTATGACATCTAATATTCATTGTTGCCATGTCCTTCAGTCACCGCTCTCATTGATGAAGACCATGATTATTAGTAAAAAAAAAAAACATGTGATCCCTGACTTCTAAGTCATGATGTTCAAAAGGTTGGCTGCTAAACCCCTATGCCAAGGCCTAAATAAGAAGAAAAACATATTCTGCAATAATTCCCTCTTTTCACCTACATAAGGAAGACATCTTGTTACAAATGTAGACCAGACAATTTGGATTTGTAGAAGTCAGTGATCACATTTTATTTACTGTCTTGATTTATTGAGGAATGACAAAAACCCAGTGCCAAAGATCTTGCGTAGGGGTTTAGCATCCAACCAGTAGCAATTCCAGAACTTACAGATTCAAATCTCAGATCAATATTTGAATTTATAGAAGTCACTGATCATTTCATTTACAAAGTCTTTATTCAGAAGGCTAAATGGCCGGCTGGCTCAGAGGTTTAGCAGGCAAACTTTGATCCAGTAGTAATTTTGGAGTTGCAGGTTCAACTCTATCTGAAAGCATCAGGACTTTTTACTCTATAAGTAGGAGAACCAGAACATGGGCTGTTGAGCAGAGGTGAGTAGCTCAGTGGATAAGAGCATTGACCAGGGCGCTGTAGACTCCAGTTCAAATCCACCAAAGTGCTGCAGATCCCAAGGGCAAACCCACGAAGGCACTGTAGGCTCAGAGGGCCAAAACAAGAAAGTGCTGTTGATCCTGAGTGCAAATCCTTCTAAGCACAGTGGATGAGCTCAAATCCCTGAGTGAAAGCTTGGAGGCCATGGACAACCCACCAGTCTGCTCCAGTCCCAGGCCCCCACAGGCCTGTAACATGTGTGGGCATCACATTAGGTTGTGGACACCCCGCCTCTTTGGTCCACAGTCTGTGACATCACTGCAACATATATAAATAGAATGGGCTGTCTTACTGGGATAGCCCATTCAAAAAGTAGGACTTAGTAATTTTCTTGACCTTATATATATATATATACACACCCCCCACACAAGGTACTGGGCAGCACAGGGGGCCCCCCTACTGGTGGGAATGGATAGTGAGTCTGAAACATTATCCACCAGCAGGGGGCCTCAAGCACTGCCACAGCACCTAGGACACACAAGGCCTTCCTTCAGAGGGATTTGAACTCAGGTCTCCAGCAGACCAGTCCGAGTTCTTGCCCTCTAAGCTACCACCTGTGGCCAAAAGCTAAGGTGCTTGTTCTCCTATTTCAAGAGTGCAAACAATGTATAAATTAGAAAACAAAAAACCTTTAAGAGTCTTGGCTATCAATATATAATGATATAACGAAGCACCTACACAAAAATGTTGTTAAAGTGGTGTTCTTTAGCAGCCTACTTTATCCAAGGTTTAAAAAAAAAAACATTACTTTAAAAGTATTCACAGAGTTAAGATGACAGTTGCTCGATTGGCCAACCCTTCCAAAAATGCCCAATGTTCTGCCTACGGGTGACATTGATCAATTAGCTTAAAAAGTGTTGGCAGCCAAACAAAATTATATATGTTGGAGGGTTAGAACCTCTTTCAGGGCAATGAGGATGGACACAAGTAAAAATGCAGCCCTGGATACAGATTTTTAATGGGTCATTCCAATTATCATTATTAAAAAAGAAAACCACGCTAAAAATAAATCCTTATAAAGCAGCAACCCTCCTGCGAGATATACACAGTAAATAGATATAATAATAAACAGAGCTGCACTACTCTCAAACAAATTATGTGACAAAATAAATGTATTGTGCTAACCAAAAATGACCTCCTTAGCATACTAAAATAGCCAGTAGATCAATATAAACAATGAGACTAAGTCCAATTTAAATAAAGTGTCCTTCCAAATTCTCTAGAGTGTCCTTCCAAAATACTAGTGTCCACCACCACAGAATAAAAGTGCAACCTCCACCGCAAGGAATGCTCGCCTACCTGCTGATGGGGACCTCCACTTATGGAAGGTCAAAATCGCTTGTGGCTAAATCCCAGCCAGGGCCTTTGTCCAGTGAAGGGGGATATCCAAATGGTATCTCTCACCAAGCCGGTAATCCAAAAGACCAGGGCACGGCTTTGTTCGTGTAGAAGACTAGGTCCAGAACACTCTGTAGCAAGGTCCCGGGACCACTGAGGCCTAATGGTGACCTCCAGGGTTAGGGACAGCCGACATCCTTCTGTGTAGAGTGGGTTACAAGGCATGGTGGGTGCAATGCAATGTGGATTCATGGGCGCCAGACACTTCTTGAATGCAAAGAGATTTATTGTCTCTTGAACAGAACTGTGGGAGAGAGGGTTGGGGCCAGGACACCCTTAAGTAGTTACAATGTTAACTGGCAGACTCCAAGACTTCTATAGGCAGACAGCTCTGCAGGGAAAGGTATCCAGCCGGACACCACATCTGCATGAATAGGACCATTGTCTCCTATGGCAACAATCCTGAACAGTTTCTAACAAAAGTTGTAATGAATTTCTTCTGCAATATACTATTGTAGATCTTCACCCAACTGAGCTCCCAGTCTATAACTTTAGACCTGCTGATCCACTGATCCACTAGTGGCCACTGAATCTCCTGAGCTCTTCCAATCTTCTCAAACAGTATCTTCCTCAAGTGTCATCCCTGTGTCCCTGCTGGGTCCCTAGCTTGGCATTCACAGATACTCCTCAAGTGTCACCCCACTGGCCTGCTCAGTCCCTGGCTTGGCACACAATAATGCTCTGCAAGCATCACCTCCACTCCTCCACTGGCTGGGTCCCTGGCTTGACATCTGTTGAAGTTTCCCAATTCATTACCCTCCCTGTTTGCTTCAGCTACTCACGGTGGTCCCTGGTAATAAGGTGGATGGTCCCTTAGTGGTGACAGCTTCCCCTCTACCTCCGACCACGACAGGTTCTCCGGCCGGCAGAACCGTTACTTCTGGTTGGACTGTAAGCCGCAATCCAACCCTACGCTGCTTTCTTGTTTCTGTAAAGGCCCTCAGACAGCCTAGCAGCCTGATGCCCCCGGGATAGGCCTCAGGTCTCTGGCCTAGCAACCAGGGGCAATACAACACAGGTCCACCCAGACAGCTGTCCAGGTGGCACAGAACCCCGATCACCTGACCTCACCCAAATAAATAGGTTCTCCCAGCAGGCCAAGGATCCCAAGAAAATCCCTGCCCATTGCCTGAGACACCCCACTCATTCCTAATCTGTCCTTGCAATGCCGTTGTCTTTTCTAATGCCACCAGATACCCGGCCATCTAGCGACAAAAGAGAGAAGCGCAGTAATTCCAGAATTAGGAGGTCAATTGATTTCACCCTATCAATTGGCCAAGGCAACTATCACTTGGCAAATAAATGTAATAGCAACCCTGCCTAAACATCAGGGTGCTACAACTCTACAAGACTTGTTACCCGAGGCTCAGACCGAGGCGTGGTATCCATTGAGTATTTATAGCGGTGAATCAGCACACCGTCCGTGCCCCAGGCCGACGTCATCTTGTGACGAAATGCGTCAGTGGGAGCGACGTGCTGACGTCACCACACTACATGTGCTCCCTGAAGGACGGGCAAAGGTGTTTGAGCTGGCCGGCTTGTTTCACATGCTTCTTTTAATCTACCCTGATGTAAGTGCAATACTTTTTGGTTTTACAATAAAATTTGAGGTTTTACACTATGGCGAGTTTATCTCTTTTTGGGGATCTATGAGTTCATACATTCTGAAAGAGGAACTCATCATTACAAGTCTTGTGGAGTGTTCCGGACCTGGACCCAGTCTCCTACACGAGCACAGCCGTGCCCTGATCTTTGGATTAGCTTGGTTAGAGGTACCATTTGGATAACCCCCTTCTCTGGACAAAGGCCCTGGCTGGGTATTAACCACAAGCAATTGTGACCTTCCCTAATAGGAGGTCCCCATCAGCTGGTAGGCGAGCATTCCTTGCGGTGGAGGTTGCACTTTTATTCTGTGGTGGCGGACACTAGTATTTTGGAAAGACACTTTATTTAATTTGGACTATGTCTCACTGTTTATATTGATCCACTGGCTATTTTAGTATGATAAGGAAGTCACTTTTGATTACCACAATACATTTATTTTGTCACATTATTTGTTTGAGAGTAGTGCAGCTCTAGTTATTATTATTATCATTCCAACTATCACTGGGCATACTGGCTCAGATTAAGCCGCACTCCAAAAGAAAAGAGGCACCCTGTAGGCGGGGGGGGTGGGGGGGGGGAGGATTTGGACCCTGATTTGGAAATCAAAAAAATAAACAGTCCAATGAGAGCGCCAAACATCCAAGAGTCCAGAGTTTTTAATAATAAAATTGGTTCATAGTAGAAAATAAGCCAACACGTTTCATGGGCAAAAAGACTTCACTTCCCTTCATCAGGGCTCAAGAATTGCGACTATGCAAAAACGGACTCAGGTAAACAGATACACTATATTACTAAAAGTATTGGGAGACGCCTGCCTTTACACATGAACTTTAATGGCATCCCAGTCTTAGTCCGTAGGGTTCAATATTGAGTTGGCCCACCCTTTGCAGCTATAACAGCTTCAACTCTTCTGAGAAGGCCGTCCACAAGGTTTAGGAGTGTGTCTATGGGAATGTTTGATTATTCTTCATTTGTGAGGTCAGGCACTGATGTTGGACGAGAAGGCCTGGCTCACAGTCTCCACTCTAATTCATCCCAAGGGTGTTCTATCGGGTTGAGGTCAGGACTCTGTGCAGGCCAGTCAAGTTCCTTCACCCAAAACTCGCTCATCCATGTCTTCATGGACCTTGCTTTGTACACTGGTCCAAATCATTTGCTGGAGGGGGGATTATGGTGTGGGGTTGATTTTCAGGGGTTGGCCCCTTAGTTCCAGTGAAGGGAACTCTTAAGGCGTCAGCATACCAAGAAATTTTGGAGATTTTCATGCTCCCAACTTTGTGGGAACAGTTTGGGGATGGCCCCTTCCTGTTTCAACATAACTGCGCACCAGTGCACAAAGCAAGGTACATAAAGACATGGATGAGCCAGTTTGGGGTGGAGGAACTTGACTGGCCTGCACAGAGTCCTGACCTCAACCCGATAGAACACCTTTGGGATTAATTAGAGCAGAGACTGCGAGCCAGGCCTTCTCGTCCAACATCAGTGCCTGACCTCACAAATGCACTTCTGGAAGAATGATCACATTACAATAGACACACTCCTAAACCTTGTGGACGGCCTTCCCAGAAGAGTTGAAGCTGTTATAGCTGCAAAGGGTGGGCCAACTCAATATTGAACCCTACGGACTAAGACTGGGATGCCATTAAAGTTCATGTGCATGTAAAGGTAGGTGTCCACCAGCACTTACCCCATCAGCATTAGGGATTGGCAGGCACACAGCATTGGGGGAATGGCGGGCACACAGAGGTGGGGATCAGCGGGCACACAGCGGCAGGGATTGGCGGGCACACAGCGGCGGGGATCGGCGGGCACACAGCATCAGGAAACCGTGGGCACACAGCGGCGAGGATCAGAGGGCAAACATCAGCGGGCACACAGCGGCGGGGATCGGCGGGCACACAGCGGTGGGGATCGGCGGGCACACATCTGCGGGGATCGGCGGGCACACATTGGCGGGGATCGGCGGGCACACATTGGCGGGGATCGGCAGGCACATCGGGCAAGGGATCAGGCTGTGGCGGGCATCTGGCAGCGTCTTCTGTGTCCTCTGCTCTTCTGAGATCACGGCGGCTTCCTCCACGTGTCTCCTCCCCTCCTCCTAGGCATTCAATAGGATCGCCTGACCTTTCAGCCAATCGGGAAATGGGTATCAGTCCTGTGCTTCCTGATTGGCGGAGAGGCGATTCATTTGCTTTTCTAACACACCTGGGTGAGCTCTGAGCGCCACGCTCTGTGCTACGAGTCCACCCTATTTAAAGCCTATTATAGCCTATGGCTCTAATCAGGTGCTTCAAAAAAACACCCCCGCTGCTGTAATTCATGCGCCTGGCATCCTGAAAGGGGCCGGACGCATGAATAGGGGGTGGCCGCGGGCAGATTTATGCTATGCATGAATATTATCGATTAACAATATAGGGGGTGGCGTGGATAGAGGGGGCTCGTGGGCCCTTAATGGACGGGCCGCCCTTGCTCGTGGTAAACACACCCCTGGGCATAAGACACCAAACGTGCGGACATAGCCCGATATTAATCAGGTTTTCAGGTCATGTACAATCCAGACTTCATTTACCTCTCATTACAGCCTTCCCCCAGAAGCCTCTGCTCATTGACTTTTTTGGGTGGATGGAAGAATTGATGTAGGACGAGGCTGTCAATGTGAATAACATTATTATAATGACGGATTGTTCGCAAGAAAAACCTGTAATTTGGAAAATAAAGTTTAGAAGAGGTATTTGCAGGGGGGTGACCCATCGAGTGGTGATGATGATCAATGCCCGGAGGAACGCACACAGAATTGTTTAACAGAAATAATAGATTTTGTGTGCGGCTCTTATCAGCTTCAGTTACTTCCCCGTTATTGGAAACAAAGGAGCTGAGCCGATGATAAATGCTCACGGAAATATTCTATCTGCACTAAAAGAGCCATTAAAGTCTTACTAAACCCACAACAGTAAAATCAGTCTGTATATGCAGTAAAGCATGTTTGTTATACTCACTGTGGAACCTAAGGGGTTAATCCTCCACATCAGTGGCGGCCCATCCACACGGGGCGAAGGGGCCCCCCTAATCTATGTGCGGGGTGCCGGCCGCATGGATTCCAATGGTGTTTTTTTTTTTGTTATCAAAGCACATGATTAGAGCCTGAGTCTCTAATTGGCTGCAAAAAGGGTGGGCTTGGGGCGCAGAGCACTGTGCCCCAAGCCCACCCACTTGTGTGACAATAGCGAATTAATATTTGCTATTGTCTTCCCGATTCTCCTCCCGGGCAAATCAGGAAGCAGGTCCTGAGACCTGATTGGCCGAGAGGAGAAGCGACGGTATTGGTCGCCGAGGGTATAGATGCAGGGGAAGCCACCGAGGAGACACAGGAAGGATCAGAAGCTGCCCGCGACCTAGATGGGGTAAGTGCGGGGCTGGTGAGCGGCCGACCAACCAACCCGGGGGGGGAGGGGGGGTTTGTTTGATGAACCCCCCAATGGAGCATCAGCCGCCACTGCTCTGTATTGTGTAAAAAGGCTGTTTAAACCTGTCTTCACTGATCCTCTCCTTTTTTTTTTTTGTTTTTTTTGGGAGGGTGCATGTGATTAGCACTGTCCAGACACAGGGTCAGGGGTCCTGCAACCTCATAGGACAATCAGGGGAGAATAATAACGCCGCCTACAAGCTTAAACCAGACACTGATAGAAGTCACAAGACAGCTATATACTGCTGATGATAAAAGGTATTTAGCAGTTTATATTTACTAAAATAATTGCATTTCCATGTTCTCTGTACTGTGGGAGACCAGATATAGTGAATGCAGGGTCCTGGGGAGACCAGATATAGTGACTGCAGGCTCCTGGGGCGACCAGATATAAAGAATGCAGGATCCTGGGGAGACCAGATATAATGAATGCAGGCTCCCTATAATGAATACAGGCTCCTGGGGAGACCAGATATAGTGACTGCAGAGTCCTGGGGAGACCAGATATAGTGAACGCAGGCTCCTGGGGAGACCAGATATAGTGAACGCAGGCTCCTGGGGAGACCAGATATAGTGACTGCAGGCTCCTGGGGAGACCAGATATAGTGACTGCAGGCTCCTGGGGAGACCAGATACAGGAAATCCCCGAGTTACGAACACAATAGGGACTGTAGGTTTGTTCATAAGTCGAAGTTGTTCGTAAGTCACAACACTGCATTCGTAAGTGTAACGTCCGCCTGTGCATGGATGTGGGATGTTCCGGGTGCTTGTTATGTTATCCGGGGCTCTTCTGGCCATGCAGTACATGTAGTACTGCAGTACGGGATGTGTCCGGAGGTATCCAGGATTAGCGTGGAGCACAAGTGGCCGGCATTTGAGGCCGTTCGTAAGTAGGAGTCATTCGTAACTCGGGTGTTCGTAACTCGGGGACTGCCTGTATAGTGAATGCAGGGTCCTGGGGAGACCAGATATAGTGAATGCAGGCTCCTGGGGAGACCAGATATAGGGAATACAGGCTCCTGAGTTTAGAAACACTTGAAAGTGGTTGTAAAGACTGAAGGTGCATTTTATGCATGAAAGTAAAAAAAAAACTTCTATATGCTGCTCCCCCCACAGCCCCCACTAATATTCACCTGAGCCCCCTCTCGATCCAGAGATGTGCACAGGAGCCTCAGCTGTCCCAGGTCTCTCTCTCCAGTGAGCTAATGAGGAGAGAGCGGGGCTCTATGTGTCTTATGAACAGATAGAGCGTGGCTCAGGAGTGAGCACACACCAGTGCTCCCATAGCAAGAGGCTTGCTATTGGGGGCACTGGTCAAGATGGAGGAGCCAGGAGCACCGGTGGGACCTTCTCAGGGACCTGAGAAGAAGAGGATTGGGGCTGCTCTGTGCAAAACCATTACACAGAGCAGGTAAGTATGACATGTTTGTTTTAAAAAAAAAAAAACCTTAAACCGGAGTTCCACCCGTATAAAAGTCAGCAACTACAAAAAGAGGAAACCTCTGCAATGGGAGGGGATTTCCCTTTGTAGAACAGGTGCCCCCATTGGAAGATCCCCCCCCCCCCACAATTCCTGTTGTGGCCACTAGATGGAGCAAATGATCATAGGAAATAAATATTTCTTTGCTATAATCGTCAGCTCCATCTAGTGGCCATAATGTGATATTTTTCTGAACCGCTCTAAGAGGAACATTTGACCTGGAGAGAAAATAGCCAGAATAACATTTTATTTTGCCTCTATTAACACTGAATGAAAGTACATGCAGTTTTCACAGGAGAAAAAATAGTGCTTCAAAATGTTAATAAATACACCCCATAGTGTTTAATGAGTGCTATTTCTTTAATTTGGAATCATACAACACCTCTACTGGCCATGCACCCTTCTATACTGACTTTAGGTGATAGTTGGGGATAGGATGTTGACTGTTAGTTACTTTGGCTGTGTCACCAATAATTCCATAATATTCATACTTTTGGGACATTCATGCGCAGTGTTGAATTTGCAGACTGTCTGGTAATTATGCTGGCAACGTGCACTTCGCTTTACAAAGCTAGTTATTGATTGCTTACATGCACTGGTGGTCCTCGGCTACATTTGTGCTGTGCTAGTATGTCTTTCACACCTGAGAAAATGTCTGTGAAAATCACTGTGTTCATCCCTCACAGAACAACAGTCTGCCCTGTTTATATCAGCAGACCACTGTTCCACCTCCCTGGGGAGCGATCGTGGGTGGCCGGTGGGCGCATCCGCTGATTGGCTCCCCCTGTGGCCAATCAGCGCGCGTGCGCCCCCACTAGCTATTGCAGAAAATGACGTACAGGTACGCCGTTTCACGCAATACAGCCGACCTGTCGCAGTATATATATACTGTGGCTGGTCGGCAAGTGGTTAAAGGATAAGTTCACTTTAATAAAAATAAAAAATAAAAAAGATAAATGCACTTTTTTTGCAGGTAAAAAAAATGTACATTTATTATTTTTGGTTTCTGGAGCCTGTAAAGCATTGCACCCGCGATCAGATGCCTGATACCATGCAGGTCTCCTGCGGATCTGTCACTGTATCGGCATTTTCGTACCTCGTATGAGCAAGCCGATACATTCTGGCGGGAAGACTCAAGAAATCACCACAACACTCACAGCCCCGTGGTAGTACATTGAAGACTAAAACAAAGGCTGACGTTTCTTGTAGTTTTCCATTCACAGGACATTATAAATGAGTGACACGGGTGGGTGAAGCCCCACTGGGCCACATTATTCTAATATTGTAATGGCTAGCAGGGAGGGAGAAGATCCCCCGCTAGCTGTCAGATCAGGGAGCGGTGGGGTGCGGGGGCCGTTCGTAACATGTTACACCCTGAATATGGGTGTAACACGTAACCTGTTATGAAAGGTGAACATATCCTTTAAGGCCTCAATCACACAGGCATACTAAATTTTACTTTACATATGCCCTGTGGTGTATTTGGTTTTGTGCTGCCCTAGGCAAGACTAAAATCAGACGCCCCCCATCTGTGCGGACTTTCAGGTGGCTATGCGGGGTCTCTGGTGGCTATGGGGGGACTCTGGTGCCTATGGGGGGGTCTCTGGTGGCTATGGGGGGGGTCTCTGGTGGCTATGTATGCTTTGTGGTTGCTATGCAGGGTCTCTGGTGGCTATGCGGAGTCTCTGGTGGCTATGCGGAGTCTCTGGTGGCTATGTGAAGTCTCTGGTGGCTATGTGAAGTCTCTGGTGGCTATGTGGAGTCTCTGGTGGCTATGTGGAGTCTCTGGTCCCTATGCAGCGTCTCTGGTGGCTATGTGGGTCTCTGGTGGTTATGAAGGTCTCTGGTGACTATGTGGAGTGTCTGGTGGTTATGGGGGGGTCTCTGGTGGCTATGCAGAGTCTCTGGTGGCTATGGGGGGTCTCTGGTCCCTATGCGGCGTCTCTGGTGGCTATGTGGAGTCCCTGGTGGCTATGCAAGGTCTCTGTTCCCTATGCAGGGTCTCTGGTGGCTATGCGGGGTCTCTGGTGGCTATGTGGGGTCTCTGGTGACTATGTGGGGTCTCTGGTGGCTATGTGGAGTGTCTGGTGGTTATGGGGGTCTCTGGTGGCTATGTGGGGTCTCTGGTAGCTATACGGGGTCTCTGGTGGCTATGTGGAGTCTCTGGAGGCTATGGGGGTCTCTGGTGGCTATGCGGGGTCTCTGGTGGCTATGTGGAGTCTCTGGTGGCTATGCGGGGTCTCTGGTGGCTATGTGGAGTCTCTGGTGGTTATGGAAGTCTCTGGTGGCTATGTGGAGTCTCTGGTGGTTATGGAAGTCTCTGGTGGCTACGTGGAGTCTCTGGTGGTTATGGAAGTCTCTGGTGGCTATGTGGAGTCTCTGGTGGCTATGTGGAGTCTCTGGTGGCTATGTGGAGTCTCTGGTGGTTATGGAAGTCTCTGTTGGCTATGTGGAGTCTCTGTTGGCTGTGTGGCAGTAAATCTGCTATAGTGCGGTCATGAACTGGATAATAATAACCGCCAACATCAGTGCCAGCTTACGCAATAACAACCCACAGCATTGGTGTCAGTAGCAGCAATAATAACCCCCCCAGCATCAGTGCCAGTTTCTGCAAAAATAAACCAATTTGCCTGCATGGGGATGCACCGGTGTTCTGTGAAAGCAGTCCCATTTCCCATTCATGTCAACTGGAAGGCAGTGGCTGCAAAGACATAGCCGGTGCTCCTAACACTGAGAATATTATATACAAAAACTTCCCCAACTCTTTTATAACATTTTACAAACTGCCTCCAATACTCACGGATAACAATAAAATAAAATAAAAAATAATATTATAAAGGCTGAACCAAGACTGAAGTAAATTTGCAGTCAGCCCTCCGTGACCTCCGAGGATCCGGACCGGGTTCAGGAGAAGAATTCCCATCTACGAGGGGAGCAAAGTGCAAAACAAACATATTAAAATGACAATGTGGACTAATGCTGGCGCAAGTTAGACAATTGATGAAAAATAAAGGATAATCAAATAGAAAACCGCCATAATCACAGGGAGAACACGATTACAAAATCTATACACAATACCTAATTACAGAAGAAAGAAGAATTCACCAAGGGAACACAATTATAGGCTTCACAAAGGAGGGATTATACAATAACTGCTACGAGATTTAAATGGAGGAATTGGAGGAAATAAAGATCATCAGACAAAGACGTAAAGGCGTCAATACCACCCACCCCGCCCCCCGCGGGAAATGAACGGGAAGGCAGCGATCACCCCAGGCAGGCCCCCCCCCCCCCCCCCCCCCCGTAGGAGACGGGTGTGACGGCAACAATCAAAGGCCCCATTACCTTAGGAGGCAGATGAGGAGGATTCGGGGTAGGGCTGCTGCTCCTCACTCCTACTACTCCTCCCTATGGGGCCGTTGCTTCTTTGCTTCTTCCACAGGAAGACAGGAAGCCCTAAGTCCCAAGACTCCCAGGACCCGCTTGCTGATTGGCCAGGAGAATCAGGAAGTCAATAGCGAATATTAATAGCTGGGTGGGCTTTGGGCACAGTGCTCTGCACCCCGAGCCCACCCTTTTTTTAAGCCAATGAGAGCCTCAGGCTCTAATCATGTGCTTCAAAAAAAAAAAAAAACCCACTGAAAGCCATGCGTCCGGCACCCTGCATGTAGATTAGGGGCCGGGTGCATGGATTAGGGGGGGCGGTGCCCCTGCGCCCCGTGTGGACGGGCCGCCACTGGATAGAATCATAATGGATCACATGTACAGCACCATGGCAGCTGCACATCAATCAGAGGCTAAGAGAGCAGCATCCATGACTGAAAAGGATAGGAGGGTTTAGTTCTGCTTTAAAGCAGAACTTTACCCATAACAACTTGATAAAAAAGCACGTTCTTTAGCAAGGAACATGCATTCCACATTAGTAATTCTGCTACCAACATTAGTGTGTGCTGTAAATTGCCTCCAGCATTGCTCGTGTTTCTTCTTGCTGGAGGCCGCCATCTTGTTGAAGCCCAGAGCAGCAATAAATCATAAAGCAGAACTAAACCCATCGATTGAACAGTTTAAAAAAAACAGTTACAATCCTGGAATGCCGGGCTTGTCAACTGCCACATTTGCTTGTGTCCAAACTGTCAAGCTGTCAAATGGCTGGTGTCATAACTGATCACCTGCGTAACACCATGACAGTTGCAGATCAAACAGAAGCAGCTTCCTACCTTCCTGGCTGTAAAGGATAGGAGGGCTTAATTCCGCTTCAAGGCTGTCAGCAAATCGTCCTCTACAAATTCAGCACAGTGCCCTAAAATGGAGAGCCACTGAGCATGTGCAGAGCAGGGTGAGAGTGTATTATTTGGATTTTAAAGTGGAGTTCCACTCAAAAGCGGAAGCTCCACGCCCTCCGGTGCCACATTTGGCACCCTTCGGGGGGGAGAGATGGACCGAGTACCTGTTTTTGATAGGTACCTGTCCCCAATTCTGGGAGACCTGGCTGCGACAAGATGCGTCAAGCTCCCCCAGAAGTTCGGCCCCCCTCCTGCTTTGCGCATGCACAAGTAGGGAACCGGCTGTGAAGCCGAAAAGGCTTGAATGGCGGCGGCAGCAGCCGAGAGCTGATCGGAAAATTGACTGGGATCCCTGGACAGGTAAGTGTCCTAATATTAAAAGTCGGCAGCTACAGTATTTTTAGCTGCTGACTTTTTATTTTTTTGGTGGGGGGCTGGAGCTCCGCTTTAAACAGTATATAGATAGCTATACCTGCACAAGGGGCCAGTCCGAGGTCATCTAGCAGGACTTCATTTTCTGACTAAAGTTCCACAAGAGACCCCCTGTCACCACATAGTCCCCCCAATCAAAGAAATTCCCAATTACACAGTCCCTCCATCACAGAGCCCCACAACCATATAGTCACTCCATCACAGAGCCCCACAATCACACAGTCCCTCCATCACAGAGCCCCACAATCACACAGTCCCTCCATCACAGAGCCCCACAATCACACAGTCCCTCCATCACAGAGCCCCACAATCACACAGTCCCTCCATCACAGAGCCCCACAATCATATAGTCACTCCATCACAGAGCCCCACAATCACACAGTCCCTCCATCACAGAGCCCCACAATCACACAGTCCCTCCATCACAGAGCCCCATAATCACATAGTCCCTCCATCACAGAGCCCCACAATCACATAGTCCCTCCATCACAGAGCCCCACAATCACACAGTCCCCCATCACAGAGCCCCACAATCACATAGTCCCTCCATCATAAAGCCCCACAATCACACAGTCCCTCCATCACAGAGCCCCACAATCACACAGTCCCTCCATCACTGAGCCCCACAATCACACAGTCCCTCCATCACAGATGCCCACAATTACACTGTCCCTCCATCACAGATCCCCACAATCACACAGTCCCTCCATCACAGAGCCTCACAATCACATAGTCCCTCCATCACAGATCCCCACAATCACACAGTCCCTCCATCACAGATCCCCACAATCACACAGTCCCTCCATCACAGATCCCCACAATCACATAGTTCCTCCATCACAGAGCCCCACAATCACACAGTCCCTCCATCACAGAGCCCCTCCAATCACACAGCCCCTATCTCAGGGCCCCCCAATCACAAAGTCCCCTTTTAACATCAGAGATCTACTATTTGGCAGGAGGTGGAGGAGGTTTGGAAAAGACAGATGTCTATGTTCTCCTGAATGTTGGGGGTGGGCATACATGCTGCTTGCCCTGGATTAGAATCATGCCTTGCCATGGCGCAAAAAAGGTGGGCAACATCCCCATAACAATAAATTACACCGTGGGATTGGGATCTAGTAAAACTGGAGAGTGCAACATCTGGTGCAGCTCTTCATAGAAACCAATCAGATTGCAAGTTTTTGGGGGTTTTTTTTGGTCAAAGCTTCATTGAACAAGCTGAAGTTAAAAGCTGATTGGCTACCATATACAGCTGCAGAAGATTTTGAACTCTCCAGTTTTTACAAATCAACCTCCATGCGTCCTGGTCCTGGAGCATCATTGGTTGATATGGTGCTGGCAGCTGGCCCACCTACATCATGGCAATTTATGACGATGATCCAAGGTAAGCTGGGTCCTGTGCTCGCAGAACCCCGGGGGGGGAACCCAGACTGCACCCTAGGGTTGAGAAAAACTGATATGGATGTAGGTGAGGGGAAGTCTTTAGGATGTCCTGAACTCTCCCAAGGTCTAGAGTATGGCTGGGGTTGGCAGGGAGCATCTCCTTTGCTTATAGGAGAGGAAGCATGCTGCATGTGCCAGCTCTGGTCAGGCAGGAATTGAAGGTGATGTTCTGTCTGACACCATTGGATACTACAAACCAGGTAAATTTATAGAGCATCATAAACAATTTTTCCAACTTCTAACCTGGCCAAGAAATGAGAAGTGCCCAAGGTACTTTTGTGGGAATTTCAGAGACCTGGTTCAACAGCTCTCATGATTGGCTGGCAAACATTCAAGGGTATACCCTATACCGCAAGGATAGAGAGGGTAAAAAAGGGGGAGGGGTATGCCTATATATCAAGAATAATGTACAAGCGAATGTGAGAGATGACATCACTGAGGGAGCTAGAGAGGAGGTGGAATCCTTATGGGTAGAGCTCCAAAGGGATGAAGCTAAGGGGAAAATAATACTGGGAGTATGCTATAGGCCCCCTAACCTGAAGGAGGAAGTGGAGACGGATCTCCTATCACAAATTGGATTAGCAGCAAGGATGGGAAGTGTTATCATAATGGGGGATTTTAATTATCCAGACATAGACTGGGCGGAGGGAACCACGCATTAATTTAAGGCTCGCCAGTTCCTTAATGTCTTGCAGGACAATTTTATGGGTCAGATGGTAGACGCACCAACTAGAAATAAAACATTACTGGATCTACTGATTACCAACAATACAGACCTGATCACAGATGTGGAAATACGGGGCAATTTAGGTAACAGCGATCACAGGTCAATTAGTTTCAGCATAAATCACACAAATAGGAAACATAAAGGGAATACAAAGACACTGAATTTCAAAAGAGCCAACTTCCCTAAACTACAAACCTTGCTAAAAGGCATAAATTGGGATAAAATATTAGGAACAAAGAATACGGAGGAGAGATGGGTTTGCTTTAAGAGCATATTAAATAAGGGCATTAGCCAATGTATCCCATTGGGTAATAAATTTAAAAGAGCGAACAAAAATCCTGGATGGCTTAACTCCAATGTAAAAATGCATATAAAAGCAAAGGAGAAGGCCTTCAAAAAATACAAGGTTGAGGGATCATCCTCAGCATTCAGACTTTATAAAGAATGCAATAAGAAATGTAAGGGTGCAATTAGGACGGCTAAGATAGAACATGAAAGACACATAGCGGAGGAGAGCAAAAAAAATCCCAAGAAATTCTTTAAGTATGTAAACAGTAAAAAAGGGAGGAAAGACCATATTGGCCCCATAAAGAACGAGGAAGGACATCTGGTTACAAAGGATGGGGAGATGGCAAAGGTATTGAATTTATTCTTCTCCTCAGTCTTCACAAGTGAATTGGGGGGCTTCAGTAACCAAAACTGCAGTGTTTATCCTCATGACACAACACAGGAAGCACCTCCATGGTTAACAGAGGACGGAATCAAAATTAGACTTGAGAAACTTAACATTAATAAATCACCGGGACCAGATGGCTTGCATCCGAGGGTACTTAGGGAACTCAGTCAGGTGATTGCCAGACCGTTGTTCCTAATTTTTACAGACAGTCTATTGACTGGAATGGTACCAGCTGATTGGAGAAAAGCCAATGTAGCACCAATATTTAAAAAGGGCCCAAAAAACATCCCTGGGAATTACAGACCAGTTAGCCTAACATCAATAGTATGTAAAATCTTGGAGGGGATGATAAGGGACTATATACAAGATTTTAGTAATAAGAACGATATCATTAGCAGTAATCAGCATGGATTCATGAAGAATCGTTCTTGCCAAACCAATCTATTAACCTTCTATGAGGAGGTGAGTTGCCATCTAGCTAAAGGAAGGCCCGTAGACGTGGTGTATCTGGATTTTGCAAAAGCATTTGACACAGTTCCCCATAAACTTTTACTGTACAAAATAAGGTCCGTCGGCATGGACCATAGGGGGAGGACATGGATTTAAAACTGGCTACATGAGCGAGTTCAGAGGGTGGTGATAAATGGGGAGTACTCGGAATGGTCAGGGGTGGGTAGTGGGGTTCCCCAGGGTTCTGTGCTGGGACCAATCCTATTTAATTTGTTCATAAATGACCTGGAGGATGGGATAAACAGTTCAATCTCTGTATTTGCAGACGATACTAAGCTAAGCAGGGCAATAACTTCTCCGCAGGATGTGGAAACCTTGCAAAAAGACCTGAACAAATTAATGGGGTGGGCGACTACATGGCAAATGAGGTTCAATGTAGAAAAATGTAAAATAATGCATTTGGGTGGCAAAAATGTGAATGCAATCTATACACTGGGGGGAGAACCTCTGGGGGAATCTAGGAGGGAAAAGGACCTGGGGGTCCTAGTAGATGATAGGCTCAGCAATGGCATGCAATGCCAAGCTGCTGCTAATAAGACAGAATATTGGCATGTATTAAAAGGGGGATCAACTCCAGAGATAAAACGATAATTCTCCCGCTCTACAAGACTCTGGTCCGGCCGCACCTGGAGTATGCTGTCCAGTTCTGGGCACCAGTCCTCAGGAAGGATGTACTGGAAATGGAACGAGTACAAAGAAGGGCAACAAAGCTAATAAAGGGTCTGGAGGATCTTAGTTATGAGGAAAGGTTGCGAGCGTTGAACTTATTCTCTCTGGAGAAGAGACGCTTGAGAGGGGATATGATTTCAATTTACAAATACTGTACTGGTGACCCCACAATAGAGATAAAACTTTTTCGCAGAAGAGAGTTTAATAAGACTCGGGGCCACTCATTACAATTAGAAGAAAAGAGGTTTAACCTTAAACTACGTAGAGGGTTCTTTACTGTAAGAGCGGTAAGGATGTGGAATTCCCTTCCACAGGCGGTGGTCTCAGCGGGGAGCATTGATAGCTTCAAGAAACTATTAGATAATCACCTGAATGACCGCAACATACAGGGATATGTAAGGTAATACTGACACATAATCACACACATAGGTTGGACTTGATGGACGTGTGTCTTTTTTCAACCTCACCTACTATGTAACTATATGTAACTATGTAAGGTAAAGTGACAACAGAAAGGGGTTCCAGCACCGGCTACACCCACATCGCTTTCTGATTGGCCCCTAAATTTCAAAGGACCCCACACAACTAGCCTGCCGGCATAGACTCAAGGCAGCCCACACACCAGATTGGAATGAAAATCAGAGCTTCACATAAAAGGGAGTTGGATGTTCCTTCCATGGAGAGGTGCATATAGCGAATGGGATTGGTTCAAAAATCATAACAGGATCCAAAAATCATAGCAAATGAACTAAGACATTGGACCTTTGCAAGGGTTGCTTAACTACAACTCCACCTATGGACTTTGACCTTCATCAGCTCATCCCTCACAGTTATTATCTTTTGTACCACCTGCCCTCCCCTTTTAGATTGCAAGCTCCAAAAGCCAAGAAAAAAATAGTCTGTCTGTATTGTCATTGTCATATGTGACCAGCCTCTCCTCTCATCACTGAGCGTTCTCTGCAGAGTTATGCAGAGGGGACTCTGTAGGACACTGCGGGCCTCATACTGTGACCGGCATTTTATGAACTCAGTGGGGGGGGGGGGATGGGACAGGGTGGATAGTGATATCCACTCTCCAATTCAAATAAACAATTTAGATGAACAATGGATTGTCTTGAAGTTGCACATTCCTTAACCACATCAATACCGGGCACTTTCACCCCCTTCCTGCTCAGACCAATTTTCAGCTTTCACACTTTGAATGACAATTGTGCGGTCATGCAACGCTGTACCCATATGACACTGTTATAATATTCTTCACACAAATAGAGCTTTCTTTTGGTGGCATTTAATCACCACTGGGCTTTTTATTTTTTGCTAATAAAAGAAAAAAATACTGAAAATTTTGGGGGAAATTTTATTTTCTTCATCTTCACTGATGTGTGCTGATGAGGCGGCACTGATGAGATGGTTGATGAACACTGATAGGTGGCACTGATGGCCACTGATTGGCACTGATGGGGCTGCATTGATAATGAGCAGGGCGAACCTGCTCAATATGGAGGGGGCATGATACCAGGTGAACCCGCTTAATATTGAGGGGGCATGATATCAGGTGAACTTGCTCAATATGGAGGGGGCATGATATCTAGTGAACCTGCTCAATATAGAGGGGACATGTTACCAAGTGAACCTTCCCAATGGAGGGGGCATGATACCAGGTGAACCTTCTCAATATGGAGGAGCATGATACCAGGTGAACCTGCCCAATATGGAGGGGCATGATACCAGGTGAACCTTCTCAATATGGAGGAGCATGATACCAGGTGAACCTGCCCAATATGGAGGGGCATGATACCAGGTGAACCTGCCCAATATGGAGGGGCATGATACCAGGTGAACCTTCTCAATATGGAGGGGGCACAATACCAGGTGAACCTTCTCAATATGGAGGGGCAGGATACCAGGTGAACCTGCCCAATATGGAGGGGCAGGATACCAGGTGAACCTTCTCAATATGGAGGAGGCACAATACCAGGTGAACCTTCTCAATATGGAGGTGCAGGATGCCAGGTGAACCTTCTCAATATGGAGGTGCAGGATACCAGGTGAACCTTCTCAATATGGAGGGGGCACGATACCAGGTGAACCTTCTCAATATGGAGGGGCAGGATACCAGGTGAACCTTCTCAATATGGAGGTGCAGGATGCCAGGTGAACCTTCTCAATATGGAGGTGCAGGATACCAGGTGAACCTTCTCAATATGGAGGTGCAGGATACCAGGTGAACCTTCTCAATATAGAGGAGCAGGATACCAGGTGAACCTTCTCAATATGGAGGGGGCACGATACCAGGTGAACCTTCTCAATATGGAGGGGCAGGATACCAGGTGAACCTTCTCAATATAGAGGGGCAGGATACCAGGTGAACCTTCTCAATATAGAGGGGCAGGATACCAGGTGAAACTTCTGTCAGGGCTGGGCTCAGCCCTTCCTTCTGTGAGCTGGCCGCTCAGCTGTCATCTAATTGCCAGCACCTATCTCTCCACAGTGACTCACCTGTTGATGATATCCTGCTCGTCAGTCCTGCCTACTTAAGCCGTCCAGCCCAGATGATCTCTGCATCTCTAGAGACGCTCTCCTGTGTTCCTGTTAAAGACTTGCTTGGCTGAAATTCCTTCAGGCTCCAGATCCTGCTTGCTGTTCTACTACGCTCATCTCTGGCTCCCTGACGTTTTGCCTTGTCTGACTATCCGTTCCGGTTCCGGAACTCTGGCTATGTTTTGACTACGTTTACTCTGTTTACCTTTTTTTATTATTATTAAATAAGTGAGATTTAACTGTACTTCTGTCTCAGTCTGACTCATAGTTTCTGACACCTTCTCAATACGGAGGGGCAGGATACCAGGTGACCAGGTGAACCTTCTCAATATGGAGGGGCTGGATACCAGGTGAACCTTCTCAATATGGAGGGGCTGGATACCAGGTGAACCTTCTCAATATGGAGGGGGCAGTATACCAGGTGAACCTGCTCAATATGGAGGGATCATTATACCAGGTGAACCTTCTCAATATGGAGGGGGCAGTATACCAGGTGAACCTGCTCAATATGGAGGGATCATTATACCAGGTGAACCTGCTTAATAGTCCTGGTTGGAGAAAAGTGGTGGGTTTATTCCAAAGTCTCTACCATATGCCTTTGAGTAGACAAAAAAACAAGGACCAAAAAAAATTTCTACACTAACAACAATATACTAAAATATTTATAATAAAAACACTTTATATAAGACTTTTTACAGCAAGAGAAGCGCCATTAACCGAGACCCTTATGCCAATAAAACAAATGACACAATGACAATAAAACCGGGTTAGAAGCAATATTAAACACATTTGTTTTCAGATGTAATAGAAGAATTAAATACATCGATAATGCTCAGGTTTGCTGGGTGGGAGTTCCAGACGTCGGCGACCATAACTACAGGAGTCTAGACTGCACACAGGGTGACCATTACCTAATCCACCAATAACTATTGATGGAGACACCGCATCCCCTGCAGTCACCCCCTGGCCTGTTGAATAAATCTTTTAAATAGATTTTCCTGGACGATTGTTTCCCGAAGATAGGCCAGTCCTAGAGACGTCGGCCCCATGGATAACATGCACATTGACTACCAACAATCATAAAGGTAGTCAGGTCACATGGCCGCCATCTTACATTTATAGCTAGTCTACCAATCGTGTCACTAGGACAGAAAAGGGAAAGATCATAAAGCCATTCAAAAATCAATATAATAAGGAAAAAAGTCAAAACTAATCGTCAAATCGTCATCATATGAAAGCATCATAAAATGTAATGTACAGGAACACCCAGGCTAGCCAGGCGAAGTTCAACAATCAAGGCTCAGTGCAGTCATGTGAACAGGGATGACCACCTCAGCATGCCATTGCTCTTGCACTGGATCCATGACCGAGATATAACGTTCAACTGCCCAGAAAAAAGTAAAGTCAATGACCTGTCTATGAAGTCTGGCAGGGGTGCATTAATTACAAGACTGGTTAGAATTATAATACTATTTTTATACTCTCCATAAGATGCTTTTCTTAAAGTGCATTTGAGGGACACAGAAAACCTTAAACCATTGGGTTATCCTACAGGACTGGACACAGGTAATACAAAAAAACTGCAAGCCGGCCCAGAATTAACCCCTCTTACTATCAGAATGCCTTAGTGTAGTATCCAAGAAATACCAATAGCGTGATTACAAACACAGTGGGGTGGGACCAGTGTTCCTCTGTGAACGCCAAAAAAATAATTTTACAATTATTTATAATTATATACAATATAATTATATATACTCTTTTCTTCCTCGTCCACTGAGGGATGCAGGACGTTTTTTAAAGTTCAGGACATTCAAAAACAGTCCATCTGAGTGGCAAACAGCACAGCCATGACCCAGCTAAAAGGCCCAATGAAGAACAAGATTTGGGGACTGCCTGCTGCGTAAAGAGCCACCTGAGGAACCCTATGCCCAAAGCTGCCATCATTTTGGGGCCAATGGTCTCTGGAAAAGAGTGTAAAGAACAAAGAGCTGGCCCTTCATGGCGCTAAGGGACAAAAAGTGGTTTAAACCAAAAGTAGGAAAGAAAGGATCCGTCCTTTGGAGAAACTCCTGGAGAAAAAGTCTTGAGAAATACACCAAAGTACACCCTTCATGTCCAGTGATGGACCTTGAGGAAAGTGGACTTCCTAGTTTTTAGCATCATGGGAATCACAGACTCAGACATGCCCCTTGTCCCTAGGAACCTGGGCTTCAACAGCCTGGGTAATAAAACTAGCACCTCAGAAGCAGGGTGGTAAATCAGTTCTTGGCACAGCAGATCAGGACAGTCCGGCAGAGCCCATGGTGCGTCTTTGGGAAGATTTACCAGGTCAGCATACCAAACTTCCCTGTACCAATCCAGGGCTATGGGAACCACTGGAGTCGACATCATCTTGCTCCTCTGAAGTAGCCTGGGAAGAGGCTTTAGGGAAGGGAAGACATATCAGGGTGTCTGATCCCATAGAACCATTAGTGCATCCACTGCTTCCACCAGATTGTTCCTGGACCTGGATACATACCTGTCCAGTTTGTTGTTGTATCTGGAGATTCATCTTTTTTACTGCAGCAAAACTTCTCGTTTCTCCCTAAGGATTGATGTACATCACTATAATGGCATTGTTCGAATGAATCCGGAGTGGATATTTTGACAAGTTGGCCCAACTCTGGACAGATAGGCATTTAGCCTGAAAGCAGTTGTAAAGGTTGAAGGTTTTCAGAATGCAGCCCCCCTAATACTTACCTGAGCCCGATCCAGCAATGTGCATGAGAACGGCTGGTCTCCTGCGTCTCTGTCTCCTCATTGGCTGAGACACAGCAGTGGGAGCCATTGGTTGCCACTGCGGTCAAGCACAGCCAGTGAGCCAATGAGGAGAGAGAGGGGGGTGGGCCTGAGCTTAATTTGGTTAAGGTAAGTACACTATATAGTGAAAAGTATTTCTGCCTTTACACGCACATGGACTTTAATGACATCCCAGTCTTAGTCCGTAGGGTTCAATATTGAGTTGGCCCACCCTTTGCAGCTATAACAGCTTCAACTCTTCTGGGAAGGCCGTCCACAAGGTTTAGGAGTGTGTCTATGGGAATGTTTGACCATTCTTCCAGAAGCACTATTGTGAGGTCTGGCACTGATGTTGGACGAGAAGGCCTGGCTCGCAGTCTCCGTTCTAATTCATCCCAAAGGTGTTCTATCGGGTTGAGGTCAAGACTCTGTGCACGACAGTCAAGTTCCTCCACCCCAAACTTGCTAATCCATGTCCTTATGGACCTTGCTTTGTCCTTAACCTTTGCTCTGGTGTGCAGTTATGTTGGAACAGGAAGGGGCCATCCCCAAACTGTTCCCACAAAGTTGGAAGCATGAAATTGTCCAAAATGTCTTGGTATGCTGACGCCTTAAGAGTTCCCTTCACTGGAATTAAGGGGCCAAGCCCAACCCTTGAAAAACAACCCCCACACCATAATCCCCCCTCCACCAAATGATTTGGACCAGTGCACAAAGCAAGGTCCATAAAGACATGGATGAGCGAGTTTGGGGTGGAGGAACTTGACTGGCCACAGAGTCCTGACCTCAACCCAAAAGAACACCTTTGGGATGAATTAGAGCGGAGAATGTGAGCCAGGTCTTCTTGTCCAACATCAGTGCCTGACCTCACAAATGCTCTTCTGGAAGAATGGTCAAACATTCCCATAGACACACTCCTAAACCTTGTGGATGGCCTTCCCAGAAGAGTTGAAGCTGTTATAGCTGTAAAGGGTGGGCCAACCCAATATTGAACCCTACGGACTAAGACTGGGATGCCATTAAAGTTAATGTGCGTTTAAAGTCAAGCATTCCAATACTTTTGACTATAGTGTATATCATTAAACATATTTTTATTAATGCAAGCTGGGCAAGTACGTGCCATTTTATACGGCACTGTGGTACTTTAACTGACAATTGTGCGGTCGTGTGATGCTGTACACAAATAAAATGTACGTCCTTTTTTTCCCCACATATAGAGCTTTCTTTTGGTGGCATTTGATCACCTTGCGGTTTTATATTTTGCGCTATACACAAAAAAGAGCGACAATATTTCTTACTTTCTGCTATAAAACACATGCAATAAAAAAAAGTTAAAACATTTTTTAAAAATGTAGAAAAACGATTTCCTTAATCAATTTAGACCAATATGTATTCTGCTTTGGTAAAAAAATATCCCAGTAAGCGTATAGTGATTGGTTTGCCCAAAAGTTATAGCTATGTCTACAAACTATGGCATATATTTATGGGATTATTTTTTTTTCTTTCTTACTAGTAATAGCGGCGATCAGCAATTTTTAGCGGGACTGCGACATTGCGGGAGGACAAATCTGACACTCAGGGACACTAATATAGGGCGTACACACGGTCGGACTTTGTTCGGACATTCCGACAACAAAATCCTAGGATTTTTTCTGACGGATGTTGGCTCAAACTTGTCTTGCATACACACGGTCACACAAAGTTGTCGGAAAATCCGATCGTTCTAAACGCGGTGACGTAAAACACGTACGTCGGGACTATAAACGGGGCAGTAGCCAATAGCTTTCATCTCTTTATTTATTCTGAGCATGCGTGGCACTTTGTCCGTCGGATTTGTGTACACACGATCGGAATTTCCGACAACGGATTTTGTTGTCGGAAAATTTTATCTCCTGCTCTCAAACTTTGTGTTTCGGAAAATCCGATGGAAAATGTGTGATGGAGCCTACACACGGTCGGAATTTCCGACAACACACTCCATTGGAAAATCCGACCGTGTATACGGGGCAATACAGTGATCAGTGATACAAAAATATGCACTGTCACTGTACTGAGGGGGAAGGTAGAGATCTCCTCTTCCCCTCTGACAGAATGGCGATCTGCCTTGTTTACTCTGCCTCTCTCGGCAATGATCACTGGGTGCTGGCGAACATCGGGTCCGCCGGACCCGCTGATTGGTTCCAGCTGTGTCCAATCACAGCGGGAGCGGTTTCACCGCCGGCGGCACGCGACCCCAGACCCAACAATCGAAATCACGTACAGGTATGTGATTTCGTGCTGAAGGGCCGCCATTGCCGCAGTAAATGTACGTGGGGCGGTCCGGAAGCACTTAAAGAACATCTAAACTCAGTCAATCAAATCTCATATATGCCACAATATATCAAAAGAAATGTGTAATCTTTTTACATCTGCATCTTACATTGAATAATCCGTGGTGATCCTGCCATGAGGGTCCTTGTTCAGGCACATTCTGTTATGTGGTGACAACACTCTCTTTCCCTGCCTCCCAGTTGTCACCTTGTCACATGGGCTTCCGATAGACATTAAAAGAGGACGTTTTCCTACACATTACACAGGCACTGTCCTCCAGTCACCCAGCAGGAAACCCATCCTTGCTATACAACCTTTGCTGGAGTGCATGTAGACAAGACATGGCTGCAAAGAAGCAGCTTAGAAATCAGCAGCACTGAGATTAGAGTTGCAGGATTAATTGGTAAAAAAAAATTATGATCTCAATTCAACACCCCCCCCCCCATGATCTTAATCCAGCATTTCCATGATTCATGTAACAAGTGCAGAGCCGTTCTCTGCTTAGAACCTAAAAAAAAAAAAGGCAGCCGGCAACGTTTATCACAACATTGCTCAGCGCTGAGAGATAAAAAAGAAACATTGTATCATTTGGTTCTAGATCAAAGGGATGAACTTCGGTCTGCAAATGAGGTCAGTTTAAAGCGGAAATTCCATCATTCAACTTTCCATCTATTAAATCTTCTGCCCTTGTTGTTTTAAAGGGGTTGTAAACCCTTCAAGGTTTTTCGCCTTAATACATTCTATGCATTAAGGTGAAAAAAAAACCTCCTGTGATGCAGCAGCCCCCCCAGAGCCCCCCTTTTACTTACCTGAACCCGGTCTTTGCAGTGACGGGGATGAGCACAGCAGCTCCAGCCGATGTCTCGGGTCTTGATTGGATAGATTGATAGCAGTGCAGCCATTGGCTCCCGCTGCAGTCAATCAAATCCAATGATGCGGTAGCCGGGGGGGCGGGGCCGAGCCCCGCTCTCTGTGTCAATGGACGCAGCAGGAGGGAGAGCGGGGCACTCGGGAAGAGGAGGAGCCAGGAGCGCCGCTGAGGGACCGCAGAAGAGGGGGATCGGGGCCACTCCGTGCAAAACCAACTGCAAAGAGGAGGGAAGTATAACATGTTTGTTTTTTTTTAAACTAACCTTTAGATATCCTTTAATTTTGGATAGTAAAACATTTTTTTCTGCCAATAAATACCTTATCCAGCCCACTTCCTGTTTCTTGTCTGGTAAAAAGCCTAGGCTTATGACATCATGCACAGCTCTCTCTCTCGCACTCCTGAGAGTTTGCCAGGAAGGGAGGGGGGGGTGAGTCATAAGAGGGCCAATGAGAGCTGCAGAGCTGGAGGTGTGCCTCCTGTTTGTCTGTGTAAATCCAGGAAGTGAACAGGCAGCAGCTTCAGCTGCCCACAGTTAAAATGGCTGCAGCCAGACTCAGTGGAGAGAGATTTCTGCAGCATATTTGGCCAGTATAGAATCACAGTATACATATAATAATATGCAAAGTGGTTGGAGGGAAGCTTCAGAATGGCAAAGATGTTTTTATTACAAAATTATGTGAGCAGACTGCAGTTCCTCTTTAAGGCTAAGCCTTTTTCTGACACTTGCTGCTTACAAGTTAAAATCAGTATTTTTTATCCAGAATCGTGCAGCTCTAACTGAGATGCAACAAAAGATGAAAGAAAGGTGAAAAGCAAGGATTTCTCAAAATAAAAAATGGCAAATGTTTGAAGATATAAAGTGTTTTAGCAAACTAAGTCAAGCTCTTATAAAGAAGAATGCTTTATGCAATTCTTGTCTGTAAAATGGATAAGTACTCAGCACGGCTAATGAAAGGAAAGGCTTTCAAGTGGTAACCTGTCTTCATGGCATTTGTTTATCCAATATATGGGAAAAACAACGACCTTGTACGCACTGCACACTGCTCTGTGCCTTAGTATGAAAAATAAATAAAATCTCAATTGAACTTTCAGATTAAGACTACATTCACACCTGACCGTAGCGTCTTTGAGAGTTGGGGTTAGGATTAGGAGTTGGGGTTAGGGTTAGGAGATGGGGTTAGGGGTTGGGGTTAGGAGTTGAGGTTAGGGTTAGGATTAGGAGTTGGGGTTAGGATTAGAAGTTAGGGTTAGCATTAGGAGTCGTGGTTAGGATTAGAAATTGGGGTTAGGATTAGAAGTTGGGGTTACGGTTAGGATTAGGAGTTGGGGTTAGGATTAGAAGTTGGGGTTACGGTTAGGATTAGGAGTTGGAGTTAGGGTTAGGATTAGGGGTTGGGGTTAGGATTAGGAGTTGGGGTTAGGGTTAGGATTAGAGGTTGGAGTTAGGATTAGGAGTTGGGGCTAGGGTTAGGATTAGGAGTTGGGGTTAAGATTAGGATTAGGAGTTGTGGTTAGGATTAGGGGTTGGGGTTAGGATTAGGGTTAGGATTAAGGGTTGGGATTAGGAGTTGGGGTTAGGATTAGGGGTTGGGGTTAGGGTTAGGATTAGGAGTTGGGGTTAGGATTAGGGGTTGGGATTAGGAGTTGGGGTTAGGATTAGGGGTTGGGGTTAGGATTAGGGGTTGGGGTTAGGATTAGGAGTTGGGGTTAAGATTAGGATTAGGAGTTGTGGTTAGGATTAGGGGTTGGGGTTAAGGTTAGGATTAGGAGTTGTGGTTAGGATTAGGGGTTGGGGTTAGGGTTAGGATTAGGAGTTGGGGTTAGGATTAGGGTTAGGATTAGGGGTTGGGATTAGGAGTTGGGGTTAGGATTAGGGGTTGGGGTTAGGGTTAGGATTAGAAGTTGGAGTTAGGATTAGGAGTTGGGGTTAGGGTTAGGATTAGGGGTTGGGGTTAGGATTAGGAGTTGGGGTTAAGATTAGGAGTTGGGGTTAAGATTAGGATTAGGAGTTGTGGTGAGGATTAGGGGTTGGGGTTTGGATTAGGAGTTGTGGTTAGGATTAGGGGTTGGGGTTGGGATTAGGATCAGGGGTTGGGGTTAGGGGTTGGGATTAGGATTAGGGGTTGGGGTTAGGGTTAGGAGTTGGGGTTAGGGTTAGTTCTGCTTGTGGCCCAAATGATTGTCGGGTCCTGGCGGACATCGATTCTGCCGGACCCGCTGTTTGGCTCCCGCTGCGTCCAATCACAGCGGAAGTGGGACGCCGGTGGCGCGCCCGTGCTCCCCTGGCCCAGAAGTGTCAGATCGCATACTAGTACGTGAATCTGCGCAAAGCGGCCACCCCACCGCACTAAATGTACGTGGGGCGGTTGGAAATCAGTTAACCCCCACCCTCACATCAGGCTCTGTCCACAAGACCACATCACTCTTATGGGGTCCTGAGAATGGATAAACTACAAGTCCCATCTTCCACCGTGACAGACAGTTTTGTGGTTCTCAGTGGACTAGGAATGCAGTAATTAGCGCGCTCGTCGTCCATTGACTCTTCCTTCAGCTCTGCAATGGGAGCCTGTACAGAGGTATGGGCAGAGACTGGTGGAAGAGTCTGCAGGAGCCTGACATTACAGCCGCACTCCACTGATCACGGGTGAAATGCTTTGCAGGCTCCTGTTAAAAAAAAAAAAAATAATAATATTAATAACATAATTAATAACATGCAAAAACATGTGCATTTATTTATTTTTTCAAAGGTCAACCTAGTCTTTAACCGCTTCAATACCGGACACTTTCACCCCCTTCCTGCCCAGGCCAATTTCCAGCTTTCAGCGCTCTCACTCTTTGAGTGATAATTGAGCAGTCATGCAACACTGTACCCATGAGAATTTTTCAGCATTTTTTTCAAACGTGTTTTCTTTTGGTGGTATTTAATCGCCGCTGGGGTTTTTTTTTTTTTTTTTTTGCTAAATTAAAAAGTTGTAATTTTTTGTCATGATTATTTGGAAAATAAAGAAATGAAAAAAAAAAAACATTCACAATTGTTATAGCTTCTATGAGATTTTACTGATTGGGTTTACATCTACTTTGATACATGAAAAAGGATTTCCTGAGTGCTCTGGGTTAGTAAAGGAAATTACACCGCAGTAGCTGCCTACCTGCAGGCGCGATTTGTGTGACAGAAATCTTGGAAGATGGAAACCGATAAGGGGTGAAGTCACCATGTAAGTTGCAGCTTGAGGTATTGAGCACTGTAAGCAGCCAGCTTTTTACCACATCGGGGTCAGGTAAAGCCTGGGGGGAAAAAAGCAAATAGTTTTACATGCTTAAAAAAAAAGGTTGGCTACTCATTTCCCTTTTTATCAGTTTTACATGCTGCCTGAAAAACATAAAAGAATAAAATGTAATACTAACATGAAAATAATTTGAAAAAAAGTAATTTTTCGCCCTACGGATAATAAAAAAAGAAAATAAGCGCAAAACCACAACACTTGTCCCTTATTTTCCTAACTGACTAAACCAAAGGGCCCAATCTGCATCGGTCTGCAAACTTTGTAATCTGATCTCTTCTGCTGTTCAGGGCTACTTCAGCACAAGCTGTTGCTTCTGCCTAGAGCTCGCCCTCAGTTGGGTAGAAGTGGTAAATATGGAAAAAAGAAAAAATCTATGTGCAATTTCATATTTGTCAAAATGTTTTAGGGCCCATTCACAAAAGTCAATGTGCGTGTTATGAATAATTCATTGTGAATGGGTTGCCAACACCCCAGAGCTCACAGCAGAATATACAGTATCTCACAAAAGTGAGTACACCCCTCACATTTATGTAAATATTTTATTATATCTTTTCATGTGACAACACTGAAGAAATGACACTTTGCTACAATGTAAAGTAGTGAGTGTACAGCTTGTATAACAGTGTAAATTTGCTGTCCCCTCAAAATAACTCAACACACAGCCATTAATGTCTAAACCACTGGCAACAAAAGTCAGTACAACCCTAAGTGAAAATGTCCGAATTGGGACCAATTAGCCATTTTCCCTCCCCAGTGTCATGTGACTCGTTAGTGTTACAAGGTCTCGGGTGTGAATGGGGAGCAGGTGTGTTAAATTTGGTGTTATCGCTCTCACGCTCTCATACTGGTCACTGGAAGTTCAACATGGCACCTCATGGCAAAGAACTCTCTGAGGATCTGAAAAAAAGAATTGTTGCTCTACATAAAGATGGCCTAGGCTATAAGAAGATTGCCAAGACCCTGAAACTGAGCTGCAGCATGGTGGCCAAGACCATTCAGCGGTTTAACAGGACAGGTTCCACTCAGAACAGGCCTCGCCATGGTCCATCAAAGAAGTTGAGGTCACGTGCTCAGCGTCATATCCAGAGGTTGTCTTTGGGAAATAGACGTATGAGTGCTGCCGGCATTGCTGCAGAGGTTGAAGGGGTGGGGGGGTCAGCCTGTCAGTGCTCAGACCATACACTGCACACTGCATCAAATTGGTCTGCATGGCTGTCATCCCAGAAGGAAGCCTCTTCTAAAGATGATGCACAAGAAAGTCCGCAAACAGTTTGCTGAAGACAAGCAGACTAAGGACATGGATTACTGGAACCATGTCCTGTGGTCTGATGAGACCAAGATAAACTTATTTGGTTCAGATGGTGACAAGCGTGTGTGGTGGCAACCAGGTGAGGAGTACAAAGACAAGTGTGTCTTGTCTACAGTCAAGCATGATGGTGGGAGTGTCATGGTCTGGGGCTGCATGAGTGCTGCCGGCACTGGGGGGCTACAGATCATTGAGGGAACCATGAATTCCAACATGTACTGTGATATACTGAAGCAGAGCATGATCCCCTCCCTTCAGAGACTGGGCCACAGGGCAGTATTCCAACATGATAACAACCCCAAACACACCTCCAAGATGACCACTGCCTTGCTAAAGGAGCTGAGGGTAAAGGTGATGGACTGGCCAAGCATGTCTCCAGACCTAAACCCTAATGAATATCTGTGGGGCATCCTCAAACAGAAGGTGGAGGAGCACAAGGTCTCCAACATCCACCAGCTCTGTGATGTCATCATGGAGGAGGGGAAGAGGACTCCAGTGACAACCTGTGAAGTTCTGGTGAACTCCATGCCAAAGTGGGTTAAGGCAGTGCTGGAAAATAATGGTGGCCACACAAAATATTGACACTTTGGGCCCAATTTGGACATTTTCACTTAGGGGTGTACTCACTTTTGTTGCCAGCGGTTTAGACATTAATGGCTGTGTGTTGAGTTATTTTGAGGGGACAGCAAATTTACACTGTTATACAAGCTGTACACTCACTACTTTACATTGTAGCAAAGTGTCATTTCTTCAGTGTTGTCACATGAAAAGATAGAAGAAAATATTTACAAAAATGTGAGGGGTGTACTCACTTTTGTGAGATAATGTACTTGCCATATTTTAGCAGCACAACACAAAGGCACACTGTGGGGGTGCACTGGGGTGCCATTCAAAACTGATCAATGCACATAATGTGTTACACTGCAATATTATGGTGTGAATGGGCCCCCATAGTCCTACAAACCAGCCAAAAATGGCAGCTAACAGAAAGCTGCACTAGAAAATATAGCAAATATGAAATTTCTTGTATAGATGTGGGAGTGTATAGCTCTATCACATACTTGAGGATATGAGATATGATGAGGATATGATTGATGGAACTCAGGGATGTAAGGGAGTTCATCTACACAAAAGTTCATCTGTAGGTAACATTCTCAGGAATTCTCCATGGCATTCATCGCCTATAATAAATATTCCTTTCATTTTAAATGGAACACAGCCTGCTCTACAACATTTCTAAGGGAAAGCTGTAGGGCTGGGATTATGTGGTGCCTGGGAGTAGTCTCTACGGTGTTAGTCCTCTAATCCATCCTTATGGAGCTCCCTTGGATCCTAAGATTATTAATATACAATATTGTTGTAATGACTCCTCAAACTACACTTACATTTTAAGAAGACCATTATTTGACAGCTTCTTGTGAAAGAAGAACCCCCCCCACCACCACCACCTACTGATTACACTATGTGCCCTCTTTTTTGTTGTTGTTATGAGTAACACCCAGATGGAATGATGGTCCCGGAATCCTATATGGATCAGACCAAAATGAGGGGCAAATGAGGAGGAAAGAGAGACAGAGGGACATTGCTCCAAATCAGGGACAGTCCCTCGAAATCAGGGACAGTTGGGAGCGATGCTGACAGTATTATCAGAAAGATGGGTTTTCAAATGTTTTGACCGGGGCGCAGTTTCAATGCTTGCCATAGGCGCCATTTTCACTAGATACGTCTCTGCCTGTTTGTGTTCTTATCCTGCTGGTTGGTGGGAAACTCTCGATTGCTATAGCTACTGGTCCTCTCCCCCCCCCCCCCCCAGCCTGACCCCTGACTGTGACACGGTACTTCTGGGTATGAGAGCATGTGGCACTTCACCCTTCATCCCATGATGTAGTGCTGGGTATATGAGGGGCCCATTACCAGGTCCAAGCAGTGTCATATGAGGGTAGGACGGACGGGTTCCTCAAACAAGAATCAGTTCAGATCAGACTAACTTGGAGCTTTTACTGGGATTCTACTCTTCATTAATGGGAGTCAATGGAGTGGCAGAGTCGTGAAGAAAAAAGGGAAGTATTATCAGCAAAGTTGGAGAGGTGGATTGTTTGCCAGTTCCAGGGCAAAGCTCAGTAGCACTTACAAGTCTGGTGCCTCCCACAGCCTGTGATTAGACCAGTGAAAGGAGAAACATGAGTACTGCGGCACAGCTGATTGGCTCCTTGTGTCCATTTAAAGGTGTGAAAAGGTCACAACATCCTGCAACATGGGTTGAACTAAAAAAAAAAAAAAATAGCAGTGTGTACCAAGTTTTATTGCTCTGCATCCAGATTCATAATACAGGGTAATAATAAAGTAATTCTGGGAGCAGCCCAGGGGCGTTGCTAGGTCTACAAAAGGTCTGGGGCTAGAGCCCATAGCAGCGTAGTAAAGAAAGTCATACGCCTGGGTGGGCATACACATATATATACAGTAATATATGTGTGTGTATATCCCCAGAGGGCACCCCACTTACATTAGGGTCCCCAGAGAGCCCCCCTTACAACATGGTCCACAGAGAGCCCCCCTTACATCAGGGTCCCTAGAGAACCCCCCACTTACATCAGGGTCCCCAGAGAGCCCCCCTTACATTAGGGTCCCCAGAGAGCCCCCTTTACATCAGGGTCCGCAGAGAGCCTCCCCCTTACATCAGGGTCCCCAGAGAGCCCCCCACTTACATCAGGGTCCCTAGAGAACCCCCCACTTACATCAGGGTCCCCAGAGAGCCCCCCTTACATTAGGGTCCCCAGAGAGCCCCCCTTACATCAGGGTCCGCAGAGAGCCTCCCACTTACATCAGGGTTCCCAGAGAGCCCCCCCTTACATTAGGGTCCCCAGAGAGCCTCCTCCTTAAATCAGGGTCCCCAGAGAGCCTCCCCCTTAAATCAGGGTCCCCAGAGAGCCTCCCCCTTAAATCAGGGTCCCCAGAGAGCCTCCACCTTGCATCAGGGTCCCCAGAGAGCCTCCCCCTTAAATCAGGGTCCCCAGAGAGCCTCCACCTTGCATCAGGGTCCCCAGAGAGCCCACCACTTACACCAGGGTCCCCAGAGAGCCTCCCTGCCCCTTGGGGACCCCTGCAGAGACTCGGGGCTATGGGCCCCAGATTCAGGGCTATAGCCCCAAAAGCCACCCCCTAGCGACGCCACTGCAGCAGCCATGTTGAATATTAATATCGCAGTGTCCAGGACTTTCAGTTCAGAGATATAGAAAGAAGGTGTCAGATTTTCCACTGGCAAAGGACATTGTAAATAGAAAAGCTGTACATTGTTTCCTGTTTAATTCTGCCTGTTTCCGCTTCACACAAAGTTTTAAGCAAAAACGTCTCAATTAAATTGTTCTGTTCCTCCCACATGGCTGAACTCAGATTGTCTGAACCCAGCAACTTTTTAAAAGTATAAATTGAAAAAAACAGAGTCGCACATAACATTTAAGACTGCATAATGTTTATGGACATATCAGTATATATATATATATATATATATATATTTGCAACATTAGAGTCCTTGCTAGAACAGCTGAAAAAAACATATTGATATCCAATATGATACAGTCTTATGCAGTGAAAAAGAGACAGATGCAGGACTAGGGTAGTGAAGGGATAGAAACGTCACACTCCTAAATCCCAGTCAGGGTTCATAGGTGCACTCCACACATTGAAAATCCCATGTGTTGTTATCACCACGTGTCACCGTCACCAAAGCAAAAAATGCCTGCTTACCAGATTATCAGACCTGTAAAGAAGGTCAGCAGAGCCTGTGGCTGATTAACCTGCCAGGGCCTTTGGACTGCAGTAAATTCGGCACACAGTGGTCCTATGAGTGCTCCCTCCTGTCCTCTCACTTCTGCTATCCACGGATATCCCACTCAAAAGAAAGGAAGCTCCACATAGTGTAAGATCCAACAATTTATTCCAAAAAAGTTTAAAAAAGAGAACATCTCTCTGCTACATAAAATGATATACCGGCCGGTACAGATAAAAAACGTTCAACTGCAATTCCGGGACTTCTTATGTCGTGTTGACGTCAGCACGTCCTCCGCCCTACTAGTTTCGTCATTGACATCGTCCTGGGGCACGGGCGACGTACTGCATCATCGCCTTATATGTGCAAACAAACCAAGCCTCGTTTTGAGTTCCGAGGACTCAGTGTAGGAACCAAGCCTCTTATTGACCATACAGGGCAAGCCTCCCTATGAAAGTAAACTGGACACCTCTCGTATTGTATCTTTTGCTGGGATCAACCCCCTTAGCAGACTACTTTACACTACTAATGGGTAAATATGCAGCATAAAAAAATGTTAAACTAAAAAATAAAATGTGCATAAAAAAACAGAAGGTACCGAAAATACGGACAGCATCGGAAATCCATCCACGGGTACTCAGATGCTGCCCTCTATGGAACTGCCCCAGCAGTTACAGTAGTTAAAGTAGTTTCTAACGGCTGAAGGGCTTTTTACCTTCATGCATCCTTATACTTACCTGACTCCCATCTCAATCCAGTGATGTGCACGAGAGCAGCAGCAATCTTGGATCTCTCTCTCCTCATTGGTGCAGACACAGCAGCGGGAGCCATTGGCTCCCCCTGCTGTCAATCACAGCTAGTGAAGAAGGGGGAGTGGGGGGCAGGGTCGAGCCACGTGTAGGAATGTGCAGTCTATTTTTTCCACTGTAGGTGGCGCTTGACCGCAGCGGCATTGCAGTTGGAGGGGAAGTCAAGAGAAACATGGTTACTCTATGGTTTCTTGGATCACTGGAAAAACTATCCGATTGGATGCTGCCAACCCATGTGACTCTGGCAGCCATCTTGGGTCAGGCAGAGCCTATTTAAGGCCCTGGGGTCCAGTCTTGGCGCTTATCTCATCTGTAGATAGTGTAGGGACAGATCACCCGTCTGGTAGGGACGGTGATTAGCGTTAGGGACAGGTTCCAGATGAGTAAGGAAGGGATAGGGATGCGCTATCCTTCCTGGAGACCTCCCCATTTGGATACATATAGGTGGGGTGCAGCACAGTGCGGTGGCAATATTACACTCAGTACCAGTGCAATAGGGGACCTGTTCAGGGAGAACCTGATGGTCTCAGAGTTGAGATTCTTTGTTCAGAGGCAGCAGAAGGGGGAGAGCCTCACTCATTTTGTGGTAGCACTCCAGAACCTCTGGAAACAGCAGCAGAAGAGGGATGCACAAAGCTGTGCCAATATCACTGACTCAGATCACCTATTGAGGGACCAGTTCTTGGTCGGATTGAAGGCTGGCCCCAGCCAGGAGGGTCCTACAGGAGCGAATCAGAGACAACTCGCCATCTCTTTTCATGATCTTGTGGTGGAGGCGTTTGTGCTGGAGCAGGAAGATGTGGAAACAGCTGTGGCAGTAACAAAAAGTATGATCCATTGCACATGAAAGAGGAGGGTCTAGCCCCCCACTGCTGTCAACCATACACACAGCGTTAAGAACATGGCCTCCCTGAAACAAGAACAGTCCTCCTCACTCAAACAAGATTCAGCCCCTTCCCCCAGGGGTGAGAACCCATTAAGGAGGGACCCAGAGGAGGACTGGAAGTGCTGGGGGTGTGGCTGCTTTGGACATGTAAGCAAGAACTATGGGTGGCCTGAATTCAAAAGCTCACGCAGGCTGCCGTTTAACTAGTTGCTCCCGAGGCAGAGGGACAACCCCCCTGGAACAGTCAACTGAGACCAACTGGATACCTCTTGACCATCCCTTAAGGCAGCCAACCAATTGCCCATCCTGGTTAAAGGTGTCACCTGGATGAGGATCCAGATTGATGATAAAGTGGTGGACTGAGTAGGAGTAGTGGTGGCTCACAACCCAGTAGGCTAAGCAGTGCCTACTGTCCTGGGCATGAACGTGTTAAAGGATGTGATCGTGTTAAAGGACCTGGACTTGCCCTGCCAACTGGCCAAGTTTGAACATTCTGGCTGGCGTGCGAGGGGCTCTGGTCTACAAGCTGTGTGGCTTAATGTGATACAGGCCTACAAAGCTCACTGTGAAACAGCCCAAACAAGTGGAAGTCGCCCTCACGCTGCCCAATCAAAAACTACTCCTGGCACCCCTCCAAGACGTAGTCTATTCTCTTCCCATCGGGGCTCACAAGAAACTTCAAGGGACCAAAGTAATGGTGGAGCCCTATCAGGAAGTGGTGGTGCCAGGGGAGTGGCTAGTTGCCTGCACCTTGTCTAAAGTTCACAAAGGAAAGGTCCTGGTGCAGCTCATCAACCTCAGGACAACAACAGTTTCACTTCCCAACCATGCCACGCTAGCAGACTTGTACGTAGTGCTCGGAAGCTCAACCCAGAGTAGAAGCCATTTGTGCTCTACTACAAGCAGCCATGTCCTTGTTGGATGAGTCACAATACAAGCTGCTGCTGGAAAAGCTGGACATTCCCTTTTCGGGACAATCCCCTACCGCAATAAAGGCAGCTTCACCAACTGCTTGAAAAGCATCTACTGGTTTTTACAGCCAGCTTAGAAGACCATGTCTACACCGAGGCCTTCCGTCGCCCAATCCATACGGGAGATGCTCCACCCATTCAGGAGTAATACCGTCATATTCCACCAGCTCATCTCTAAATTGCTCTGTTCTCTCCTCTTATCATCATGTCCATACCTCCCAACTTTTTGAGATGGGAATGAGTGACACCTATTAGCAAAAGTATGTAGGTATAGGACACTCACACACCCTGCCACACCAGCTTAAAGGAGAATTATACATTAAAAAAAAGATTAGTTAAGCCCACAAGTGCTTTTTTTTACCACTACTATTCCTTTATATTGGCTTTTGACATTTACAAATGCAGCAGTTTAGAAATTGGACGAAAGGTTCAGCGCTGGGAATCACTTTTTATATCTAAATAGTGCATTTTATATACAACTATATAGATCAGACCAAAATGAGGAGGAGAGAGGGACAGAGGGACTTTGTTCAAAATCAGTAACAGTCCCTCAAAATCAAGGACAGTTGGGAGCTATGGCATGTCCCTTGTCAGCATGAACAATGCAGAACAACTGACTAGCATCTTGTGTTGCTTAACCCTCCCCCTAGTAGGAGCTCTGCTGTACAGGGAATTGCAAGAACCTGATATCAGATAAAAATGCAGGTACTTGCCCAGCTTGCATTAATAAAAATATGTTTAATGATATACACTAAAAGTATTGGAACGCTTGACTTTAAACGCACATGAACTTTATTGGCGTCCCAGTCTTAATCCGTAGGGTTCAATATTGAGCTAGCCCACCCTTTGCAGCTATAAACTCTTCTGGGAAGGCTGTCCACAAGGTTTAGGAGTGTGTCTATGGGAATGTTTGACCATTCTTCCAGAAGCACATTTGCGAGGTCAGGCACTGATGTTGGACGAGAAGGCCTGGCTCACAGTCTCTGCTCTAATTCATCCCAAAGGTGTTCTATCGAGTTGAGGTCAGGACTCTGTGCAGGCCAGTCAAGTTCCTCCACCCCAAACTTGCTCATCCATGTCTTTATGGACCTTGCTTGGTGCACTGGTGGGCAGTCATGTTGGAACAGGAAGGGCCGTCCCCAAACTGTTCCCACAACATTGGGAGCATGAAATTGTCCAAAATCTCTTGGTATGCTGATGCCTTAAGAGTTCCCTTCACTGGAACTAAGGGGCCAAGCCCAACCTCTGAAAAACAACCCCCACCATAATCCCCCCTCCACCAAGTGATTTGGACCAGTGTACAAAGCAGGGTCCATAAAGACACGGATGAGTGAGTTTGGGGTGGAGGAACTTGACTGGCCTTGACTTGGCCCCCTCAGTTCCAGTGAAGGGAACTCTTAAGGCGTCAGCATACCAAGACATTTTGGACAATTTCATGCTCCCAATGTTGTGGGAACAGTTTGGGGACGGCCCCTCCCTGTTCCAGCATTACTGCACACCAGTGCACAAAGCAAGGTCCATAAAGACATGGATGAGCGATTTTGGGGTGGAGGAACTTGACTGGCCTGCACAGAGTCCTGACCTCAACTCGATAGAACACCTTTGGGATGAATTAGAGCGGAGACTGCCAGCCAGGCCTTCTCATCCAACATCAGTGCCTGACCTCACAAATGGGCTTATGGAAGAATGGTCAAACATTCCCATAGACACACTCCTAAACCTTGTGTGCAGCCTTCCCAGAAGAGTTGAAGCTGTTACAGCTGCAAAGGGAGGACCAACTCAATATTGAACCCTACGGACTAAGACTGGGATGTCATTAAAGTTCATGTGCGTGTAAAGGCAGGCGTCCCAATACTTACAATTTAATGAAACAGAGCTGCATTCATTTGTGCCTTTTATATCTGCCTGGAGATAATGATTACACTATGAGAATCATACTAAGGCTCTTTTGTACATTGCTCATTCTAGCAGATTCTTAGTAGCGGACATTCTCTACAGCAAATGAGTGCAGCACTCAAATCCCCCAACCTGGGAACACAATAGATGATTATGCTCCAAGCATGTATGTAATAATACACGTTACAAACACAACAGGAGTGCTTCCAGCAAATAGTACAAACAAGTTTTTCATCATTACCCCGCGATTATGATCCTATACCGCAAGATTGCGATTTACTCAGCGCGCTTTTCACAGAATAACAACTTAATTTATTATATTACAGGTCTCTAGCCTCTAACTAGAAGGAGTGAAATAAATGCTCATTCCTACAATAAAGCCCATTCATTGCCCCAACAAATACAGAATTCTCAGAAGAAGCCATTAGCTGTCTAGAGGAAGACTCACATTGATATATTTTGATCACTAAGTAAGATTGTATAAATTAGATCTTTATCTGGTAAGGCCGCTTTACATTGGAAACACTGTTTAAGTATCTATAGTATATGGTGCTACGCTTTTCATTAAAATGAAAATAAATAAAACCAAATAAAATTAACTAGACAATATATGTTAAAAGATGTCCAAACAGTAAAAAAAAAAATCAATAAAGTGCTAAAGATAGCAGTATGCATGTGAAAAAAAAAAATTGTGCAAAATAAATAAATAAATAAACGACAGTCTTATGCAGTGAAAAAAAGGTAAATAAAGTGCTGTATTCCCTCTCCAGCTGAGTGCTGGTATAACATATAAAGTGACTTCTCCTCTTTTGCGCAGATTGTGCAAATAAATGCAATGTGCAAAGTGACTTCTCCTCTTCTGTGCAACACACTTCAGTGTAGGATGGCCTCTTACCTTACAGCCGTAAGGTAACAGAATATATATGTAATAGTGAAGATCAATGGTGTTCACAATGCTGGCTTCTTTTATCCTAATAACATGCTCTCAGTATAGTGGCACAGGTCTGTTTCTTTAAAGCTGGTGTTTAGCAGTAGTATTTCTCTCCCAATGGATATATATATAATATAAAGGAAGAAGAAGGGAGGATTCCCAATAGTGTAGTATTTCAATCCAATATTTTTTTTTTTTTTAAACCGCTAAAATACTCACATTTCTACTCGAGTTAAAAACAATACACCACGAACGGCGAGCTCGTCCGCTGATGTCCCCTGATGAAGTCACGTGACCGTGACGATACGCGTAGGGACGGACATGCACCGAAAGTGACATCAGCGGATGAGCTCGCAGCTCGTGGTGTATTGTTTTTAACTTGTGTAGAAATGTGAGTATTTTAGCTGTTTTTTTTTTTTAAAAAAATTGGATTGAAATACTACACTATCCTGGATCCCCCCTTCTTCTTCCTCTATATTATATATATATCCAGCTTAGACGGGGATGGGGTAAACAGTTCAATCTCTGTATTTGCGGACCATACTAAGCTAAGCAGGGCAATAACTTCTCCGCAGGATGTGGAAACCTTGCAAAAAGATCTGAACAAATTAAAGGGGTGGGCGACTACATAGCAGATGAGGTTCAATGTAGAAAAATGTAAAATGATGCATTTGGGTGGCAAAAAATATGAATGCATTCTATACACTGGGGGGAGAACCTCTGGTGGAATCTAGGATGGAAAAGGACCTGGGGGTCCTAGTAGATCATAGGCTCAGTAATGAGATGCAATGCCAAGCTGCTGCTAACAAAGCAAACAAAATATTGGCATTAAAAAGGGGATCAACTCCAGAGATAAAACGATAATTCTCCCACCCTGTATACCGTAAGCACTCGGAGCCCAGGAGAGACAAACTGATTGGTGCTTTCTTACATTTTGTCCCCTCATAAAAGGGGTCTCATAAAATCAATTGATGCCAAGGATCTTGGAACTCGTCCCTGAGGATTCCAACACTGGGAAATGCCACTAATGGATCCCCTTTTATTGTACATGGACTATACCTTTGCAGGTATGCCGGGGCAGCACATAGCCTGAGTTAGGATTTGGGATGTATGAGAAATATTTTTTTGTGCATGTTGGATTTTGTTTTTTTTTTGGCACTTTTCTAATTAAAGCTTTAAATCCTTGTTCCCGTCTGGTCTGAAGTTATTGAAGGTGTGTAATGCAAGCAACCGACACCTTTCTACAGGTCGGGTCATTGAGGTATTTTGGGTTATGAAGACATCAGTACCAAAGCTGATGTAGTGTGCAGATACAAGTGGTTACCTAGAGTAACGGAAGTTGACCAAGCAGCCTGTCATGAAGCTTGTGCCTGAGGTAGTCGCAGGTGGGGTGGCCTCTTGCAGGAGGGAAATGTTGTCAGCACTCTCTCCATGAGTGATTGGTCTCCCGTAGCTTTTTTCCTAATCGATATCCGGCTGTCACATGACCCAGCTCTTTCCCAGCCAGTCTGCAGGGAAGCATAAGCAGGAGGAGCTCTGGAATAAAGAGTAAAAATAAATAATTGATATCAATAAACTGTTGTAAATTGTTATACAAATATTTGAAATTAAATCTTTATTATTTTTTGGCAATAACATGGTATGGGGAAGAATACAAGGGAGGTGAAGCCTCCATTAATCTACATTTAATATCTCGCTCCTTCCTCTATAACTCTCCTCTCCTGCTGTTTTGTGTTTAGCTAGTTAGTGGCATGGAGGAGGAAGGGGGGGGAGTGAGCTGTCATTTACCACATGTGTGACTCTATAGTCACATGGGCTGCTCAGATGTGATAGGGAGGAAATGCTCAGCATAGAAACTCACCGAAAACTGAGCATGTGCAGAGCTGCCACTACAGCTGCAAACTCCCTAGCTGAATTGGGGACATGGACAGAAGGTGAAGATAGAGAGCAGCGGGATCAACCAGGTTGTTTGCAGAATACAGAAAACAAATCTCATAGTGACTGTGTGAATGTGAACAGCATGTAATACACCATTTATTGATCTTTATTTTTATGATGTGAGTTTAGTGACACTTTAAGTTAGCTCTCTTCTCTTGAAATGCTCTATACTCCTGGAGGACTCTGCTCGTTCCTTGAACTCTCCTCTCCTGAAATACTTTGCACAGCTGGAGGACTCTGCTCCTTCCTCTATAACTCTCCTCTCCTGAAATACTTTGCACTGCTGGAGGACTCTGCTCCTTCCTCTATAACTCTCCTCTCCTGAAATACTTTGCACTGCTGGAGGACTCTGCTCCTTCCTCTATAACTCTCCTCTCCTGAAATACTTTGCACTGCTGGAGGACTCTGCTCCTTCCTCTATAACTCTCCTCTCCTGAAATACTCTGCACTGCTGGAGGACTCTGCTCCTTCCTCTATAACACTCCTCTCCTGAAATACTCTGCTCTGCTGGAGGACTCTGCTCCTTCCTTTATAACTCTCCTCTCCTGAAATACTCTGCTCTGCTGGAGGACTCTGCTCCTTCCTCTATAAAACTCCTCTCCTGAAATACTCTGCACTGCTGGAGGACTCTGCTCCTTCCTCTATAACTCTCCTCTCCTGAAATACTCTGCTCTGCTGGAGGACTCTGCTCCTTCCTCTATGACTCTCCTCTCCTGAAATACTCTGCTCTGCTGGAGGACTCTGCTCCTTCCTCTATAACTCTCCTCTCCTGAAATGCTCTGCTCTGCTGGAGGACTCTGCTCCTTCCTCTATAACTCTCCTCTCCTGAAATGCTCTGCACTGCTGGAGGACTTTGGATCCCAATCATCACTCATAAAGACCGGCATTAGCACATGGTCCATTGATCTTTCCATCTGCAGTCATGCATCAGTATTTCCAGGCACCGCAATTACACAACAAGCAGCAGCCGGCTCAATCACGTTAAACTCACATCATCCTCCAAACGAGGATAATAGGCCACTAATGAGATTGAGGGATGCGTCCCGATAAGCCTAAGCCTGATAATGACTCTCCGGTATTATTAAACTGTTCAGCTCACCTCATCTCTTAACGAGACACTTACTGTAATATGTGCCTGAGGAGAAGACTTGTTTAGAAGCTTGCTCATGGTGTATAAATCTCTGATACTCTTTAAATGTCCACTTCCAATGCAGAGCAATTCATCTGAATGGGCCTCCCTCCGCTCGTAAAAGGCGCCAAAGAAGCTCATGTAGCAAATTGTGGCGTTGGGGGGCAATGCAATTTTTGCTACGATTTTGGTGTGTTTTGTCGCTCGACAATCGCGGCACAATCGAACCGCGTTCGGGGTGCCCCAAACGCGCCCCGTGTTTTTCGACGATTCTGGAAACGTGAGAAGAATCACGCGATTCCAGTACGCTCAGGTGTGAATGGAGCCCTAAAGTATACCTGAAGACATGTGAAGTTCCAAGACAAAATCCTTTCTATCTCTTACCACAGCAAGTCCTCTGGTACTCTCTTGGTGATTGATGTATGCCATTGCTGTGGAATTGTCCGACTGAATGCGGATTGGATGATCTTCCAGCTGGAAAGTCCACCTTTGCAGGGACAACCAAACTGGTTGGCGCTCCAGAATGTTGATTGGGTGACGGGATTCCTCTGGAGCAGCTTTCTCATCCTTTTTACCCCAGAGGAATCCTTGAAATAATTCTCAGATCTCAGGGAACCCCTGGTAAGATTCGTTCCAGGGCCGCAAAAGTGGGGGACCGGCTCTGGGCTCAGTAATTGTTCCAAAGTTCCAAAGCAAGCTCCAAAGCAGCTGGAACTTTTAGCCCGTGCTAAATAGCATACATGCCCATGATGGTCTAGTCCTGGAATCGCAGCGTTGGGCTCACTAGTGTTGTTTCACAAGTTGATCAGATAAGCAACTGTGGTTCCCTGGCCCTCTCTCTGCCTCTTGGGCCTGGCAGCTCTGTGGCTTCTCTGGTGGCGGCGGAAGTACCTTCTGCATTAGGGGCACTTGTGTTGATGACATTGATGGACAGCTGCACTGCCCCGAACCTTTCTCTTCACCTCTGGCAGCTTACTCTATACAAAGGAGTAGAGAGGGGCATCTGTGCCGGGAAGCCACCGGTTTCAGTACACATGCATGCCAAGTAAGCGTACTGAAGCCAGTGCCTTCCAAGCACAGATGCCCCTCCCTAGTCCCTACTCCACTGTATGGCATAAGCTTCCAGGAGTGAAGAGTTTTGGGACAGCCCAGTTGCCCATCAATATCATCAACACAAGTGACCCTAATACAGCTACACAAGATTCTGTGTGGACTCTGCCCTCTGTGTACTCTCGCCATCACCAGAGAAGGTACAGTAGCCTGAGAAATGGAATGGTATGTGGCCATGGGGTATTAAACAGAAAGTAAAGATTGGGGGGGGGTACAGATGTGTGTGAGGGTGAGGGGTACATAAATGTGTTGGGGGGGTACAGAGATGTGCAAGGGGGGTATGAGGGCGTGTTGGGGTGCAGGAGATGGATGCAGAGATGTGCTGGGGAAGTACTTATATGTACTGGGGGGTGCAGAGGAATTCTGAGGGTATGGAGACTTGCAGGAGGTACAGAGATGTGCAGAGGGTATGGAGGGGTACCGGGGGTGCAGAGATGTGCAGGGGAGTACATAGATGTGGTGTCAGGTCACTTGAATCCAGGTGACAGATGCACACAGTTGGAGTCAGGAGTGCACCGCTAAGGTAGTGGACCCTACGGCTGACTGCTGTGGATGGAACTCTGGGTGGTTCAGGAAGGCAGGTCCACTGCAGACCAACACGGATCCCACTGGAAGCTAGAGCATACGATTCCCCAGGGCGCGGAGTCTAAGAGCCAGCAGGTGTTCACCAGAGCCTCTAGTGGTGGGGATGGACTGCGATGCAACTGACTCCAGGTCCCGGCCCCCAGGGTCTCCCAGCTCACGCTGACGGTAGGTTACAGGAGGACAGAGAGGAAGCAGAAGCCCAGGACAACAAGGGATAGTAAGGAGATAAGCAAAAGGTCAGGGTGACTAGCAGACAAGGATAGACAGAGAACACGCCAAAAAGTCAGGGTCACAAGCAAGCAGGGATAGGCAAGAACAAGCCAAGATCGGTAACTGGAATCAGATGTAGAAGACACAGCAAGTCGCACACAAAAGCTAAACACACAATGGTTGATCAGCAGGGCTGGCTTGCAGTGCACAGGTTAATATAGAGTTCTCTGATAGGGGCTGGGGTGGAGCCATGCTTTGAGGAGAGATTATTTAAGCAGCCAGGTGCGAGTGGCTGGCCTCTTAATCTGAACACAGAGAGGTAAGCTGACAGACAAACACTACTGCATAACCATGACAAGTGGTGGGGGGTTCAGAGACTTACTGGGGGTAGGGAGGTGTGTTGGTTATAAAAGGTGTGCTGGGGCTTACAGAGGATGCTGGGAGGTGCAGAGGTGTGTGTGTGTGTGGGGGGGGGTTGTGCAGGAGGGTGCGAAGATGTGCGGGTGGATATGGAAAAGTGCGAAGGTGTGCTGGAGGGTGCAAAAGCAGCCTTCTAGGTACAAAGATGTGCTGGAAGGTACATTGACGTGCTGGGGGTACATTGTTGTGCTAGGGGTACAGAAATGTGCTTGTGGTGGAGAGTGAAATTGCAGGGGGGTGGGCCAAGGAAAAGTTTGCCCAGGGTCCAAAGAATATTAAAGATGGCCCTGATTAGTTCCTTAGGGTTCATTGATAAAATGCCCCTTACATTGGTGGTGGTAAGTCAGAAGAATGCTACCGTCAGAGGGGTGGCCATAATAACCCCCATGCAGTCATGCCGCTGGCTACCATTAGCATTGGTCCTGGTACTATGCAGGCACCATCAGATGGAAGCACAGTTAGCCACAGCTCAAGCAACCCATAGCCAACACTGGAGGAACCCTGGTTGAGAATGGCTGCTGTGAAGTCCCCTGCACTTGACAAGGCACCAAGGACTCCTTCCCTGCCCATCAGGCTGCCATTTGTTGTGAATATCTTCCAAGAGATTGGGATAAAGTGTTTCCCCAACTCCAGAGCTGGATTTCTAAGCCACTAGCCCAGAGACAACCTGGTTTGTCTAGAGACTGAATTGACTTGCCATGATGACTGCATTTAGGGTTCTAGAGTAGAATTGAATAAATGGGACTGCCTCGAAAAAGGCTACCATCAGCCCCAGGACTGTTAACCAGAAGCAAAGAGTAGGACGACTCCTGGACTGAAGAGTTCAAGTCTGGTGGTGAAGACAAAGTTCAGGCCTTCAATGTTGTCCTCAAATTTGGGCAGGTTTAGGATTCTATTGTGTAACCCTTTATAAAATTCAGTCTGCTCTATAACACTTCCATCAGAATTGCACCCATTCTTCCCAATATTGAGGTACAGGGGTTGGACTAAAATATGGAAACACCAGATAAAAGAACAAAATCATTGCCTAAAATGGTGTTTGATTGCCTTTGGCATCCAAGACAGCCTGAATTCTACTGGGAATTGACAAATATAAGTCTTGGATGGTGGATAATGGAATCTGATACCACTCTTCTTGCAAAAAAAAAATTCCAGTTCTTGCAGAGATGCCGGAGGTAGAGAACGAGCCTGAACCTTGTTCTACAAAATTGACCATAGTGGCTCTGTGATATTGAGGTCCGGCAACTGCGGCACCCAGGGAAGGTGAGACTTCGACTGCATGCTTGACAAATCACGATTTGACAACACCAGCTGTGTGAATCATAGCATTATTGTCTTGGTAAATGGCACTGTCTTCGGGAAACAACGTCTGCACCATGGGGTGCACATGGTCAGACAAAATGTGTACATAGTTGCTTGCAGTGACTCTACTTTTCAAGGTGATGATGGGGGATAGAATAGAGAATAGTGGCGATAGGAGTTTCAAGCCCCCCTTGATTTCAATTGGGGCTGTTTTGTGATGGGTCAAAAAAGGTCAGCTGACTGGGAATGTTCTGAAAGTTCTGAGGAGTCCTCTAGGATAGGTCAGTTAAGGTCACTTGACCCCCCAGAATATTCCCAGGACCCCTACTTAAGCAGGATTCTGAGGGAGGTCTTTGCCAGTCAGAGGGATATTTGAAGAGTGCTCCATGGATTTGGTTTACAGTTTTAAAGTATGTCTTGATTAAGTGAGTTATGGTGAATTATTAATAGTTTATATTTGTGAAAACCAATAAACAAGGCCATGGCCGTTATTAATCCAGTTTGGTTAGCCCCGTGTTTTTTGTATGTTTGAGGTCTATGCCGCCTACCGTCCCACGTTACATCACTTCCGCTTTCAACGTGAAACATATCGCCACTTCCACACCTGCAGATCATGTAGTGTTTCCATATTTTTGTCCAACTTCTGTAGATGTATTCATAGTTCTCATTTACCACAGCCAGCAAAATTATACTGAAGAATCCCTTCTAGTTGTAATAATAGGACTCTGAATTTAGTGGAGGGCTTAGTCTTACGTGCTTACCATCTATGAATCCACGACAATGTGGGAAATGCCAGTGTTCGTTAATCCGGCAATTTCGTTCCACTACGCAGAATTTGATGGAAACTAAAAAAAAAGTATGAAGGCACATGAAAAATATAAATGGGTTTAAGCTGAATTCTGATACAAGGTTTGGACATGAATATTGCAGTCAAGACAACTTTTTGATCTAGAACTTCAGGTAGACGCTAGCAGAAATAAAATATTTAAACTAATATATTTTTTTGTAATCAAAATTAAAATTTAAAGCACTATACCTTTATGTAGTCATCCTGTAGGATTTTGATGATCGCTCTGCAGGTCTCCAGATTTATTACTCCTTGGGCTTGTGAGATGCCAGTAGTAAATTTCAGATCCTGTAGGCTTTTCCCTGTGGCCAGGTAACACAACGAGTCAATCAACCTCCGTTCTGCGCTTATTGCATCTCGCAGAAAAGTGTTCTGCTTGGTGATGTGTGGCTTCACTGCAGTCAGGAGTAGATTGAAGCAATCATCAGTCATTCTTGAATAATTTCTGAAATCATCAGGGTTGTTCTCGTGCAATTCTCTCAACAGTGACATATAAGAGAACAGGTCTCGGTTTAGTAGCCATTATTTTGCACCAGGTTCTCCTTTTTCTCTTCTTTCGAAGCTGCTTCTGTATTGCCAGAACTCCAAGTCCAACTATGGTAATAGCTGAGGATTGGAACTCTGGAATATCTACTTGCCAACCAGCGACGTACTGGTACATCGCTAGACTTCAAGTAATTATACTGAGATGATGCCTGCAGCCAGTACAGTTTTTTGGAGTCGTAGGTTGGCTTTCTTGTAAAAGCATTCCTAGTGGCTAACTGGCTGCTGGATTGCTTTTACAAGCAGCAGGAAAGGACGTACCACCCCCCTCCCGCCACCTTCCACCACTTGACCGGGATCTCCCGTCCCACTGGCAGTCCCTATCAACCAGCTGGTGCTTGTGCTGGCTGATCACAAAGCCCAACACAGACCAGGTAGCCTTTGCTGGGCTCTATGACGTCACATCACTTCCGGGTTACCCAAATGTAAACATTTTTTAAATATCAAAAGCATTTGATCATATTGATCTTGCCATTTGAATGCTTTTAAGTGCAGAGGAGGGATCTGGGGTCTTAAAGACTCCCCTGGGGGACGCCAGGGTGGGGGTGTGGGGGAGGCGGCAAAATCCGGATCCCCAGCCACTCGCTGGAGATTCAGATTTTTAAAATACCTGCAGAGCCGGTGTCGCCATAAGGTAGCATAGGGGCCTTATGGTGCCAGGCTAGGGTGGGCGGTAAAATGCACCTGTGAAGATATGCCTGCACAAACAATTCACCCTCTCCATCCATTCCGTTAGCCTCCTTTTCTAGAGCCTCCGAGATGGTAATCTAACTGTGAGCACCATGGGCTCCCTGTATGATCAAAGTGCTCCACTGCCTCCCTCCTCCTGGCCCATCAGGGATCTTTTATGGGAGGACAGGCAGCAGTGCTGCTCTTCCCGAGGTGAGGTCACCACCGCTGTTCACTCAGGTGGAAGAACAGGCAGCACACTCAGTCACATGAAATAAAAATAAAAACTTTGAATCTGCTGTCAAGTTTATATTGCATTGTGTACACAGGGGAACAGAGGTGGGGGGTACAGAGGGGAACAGATGTGTGGGATACAGAGGTGCAGGGGGGAGAGTACAGAGGTGCAGGTGGGGGGTGCAGAGGGAAACAGGGGTGCAGGGGGGGAGTACAGAAGTGCGGGTGGATGGGTGAAGAGGGAAACAGGTGTTCAGGGTGGTACAGTGGTGAAGCAATTGGGGAGATCTGAGGTGTGAAGGTGAAAGAATTGTGGTGATCTTTTTGCAGAGCTTTTTGCAGGTAAAAAAATGTGCATTTATTATTATTTTACTAGGAGCCTGTAAGGCATTGTCAGTGTATCTGTCTGCTCATACGTACAGGCAGTTACACAGTTAGCCTGTCCATTGTGACAGCAGGCAGGTAAAAACACCTGGTTGCATCCAGGATGGAAAATATGTATGCCCTAGATTCAGGCTTTATGCTGACTTATACCACTAGGGGGAGTGCTGGGAGTCCTGCAGGGGAAGAGTTAATGAGCCCAGCTGAAGTAAGTGGGCTCATTAAGACCTATAGAAAACACCCCAGTAGGCTTAGGGAGATGCTCCATCCTGGAACCAGTTCTGTGATTGTGTAGACTGGGGAGTGTGGTATCTGAGCTTTGCGGTGAGTTAACGCCTGTGTGGCAAAACTTCTCAAAGAGAGATAGGGTCTGGGGCAGCACAAGGCTGCACCCAGTTGTTAGTTAGGGAATCTACGTGTGTAGTAAGCGGTCAAGCTGACCAGGATTTCTTTTCATGTTTCTTTTTGTTTTTCTGTTATTTTTTCAATGCATCTAGTCTGAATAAACCGCACCTTTGTTTTTTGTTTCACCTACCAAGCTGTCTGCTGTGCCTGTTTTTGTGTGGTGAACCCATCCAGGGGGTCACACACACCCGCTGCCGAGCTAACCCCTCACAGTTGGTGGAGAATGCGGGCAGTTTTTTTTTTTTTAAGGCCAGCATGGAGGAGATACTGAGACAGCTGGCTCTAGCAAATGCAAATCAGCAGCGGACAAATGCAACTTTGCAGCAGAGTCTGGAAGCTCAGCAGAAAGCTCAACTGCAGAGTCTGGACGCTCAGCAACAAGCCCAGCAGCAATCTGAGGCCCGCTTCATAGAGCTGTTACAAAAGCAAGAGCAGAGACTCCAACAACAAATCGAGACATTAATGCAGCAACGGCCGCAGACCAGTGAGGCAAGTGGTTCCACTAATACTGCATCCTTTGGTGTGAGCCGTTTACTGACAAAAATGACTGGAGAGGATGATCCGGAGGTGTTTTTGACCACATTTGAAAGGACTGCTGAAAGGGAAAAGTGGCCTAAGGAGCAGTGGGCTGGACTTGTGGCCCCTCTGTTAACAGGGGAATCGCAGAAAGCCTATTATGACCTAGAGCCGGACCAAGCAAAAGACTATGTGGTGCTAAAAACAGAAATATTGGCACGGCTGGGTGTCACCCTGGCCGTCCGGGCTCAGCGTGTACATAACTGGACTTTCCGGCTTGGAAAACCCCCCAGGTCTCAAATGTATGATCTCATTCACCTGAGCAGGAGGTGGCTGCAGCCAGAGACTTTGACCGCACCAAACATTGTGGAACGTGTTGTTATGGATCGTTTTCTGAGAGCTCTTCCTACTTCCATCCAAAAGTGGGTAAGCCATGGAGACCCAGAAACTGCAGATAAGCTTGTGGATCTGGTTGAGAGGTACTTGGCTACAGAGAACCTGACCACCTCTTCCAGGGACTCACGGACTTTCCACCCTAAGACCAGACCATCCCCAGTGGCGGGTAAGATGACTCCAAGGGGTGAGGGTGGAGAGAGTGAGAAGGTGGGGGTTCAACCTAATGTCTGGCGGAAGCAGCCCGGGAAGCCCAGGCCGCAAGGGGCAGCGAAAAAGATTATTTGCTACCGCTGCCGGCAAGAGGGACATATTTCAGCTAATTGCCCAGTTGTGGATGAACCTATGCAATGTGACTTTATAAGGGACAGACGTCAGTCGATGTTTGCGACAGTCGCTTGTACTGCCATTCGGGGACCTGAGAAACATTTATGTAAAATGTGTATTAATGGTAGAAATGTGGATGTGTTGCTGGATTCAGGTAGCCTGGTGACATTGATAAAGGCTGAATTAGTTACTACAGTGGTCTCTGGGAATAACAAGGTGGCTGTTATTTGTGTGCATGGGGACACCCGAGAGTATCCTGTAACTTCAGTGTTTTTTGAGACCCACAAAGGTAACCTCTCTCATCAGGTGGGGTTAGTGTCTCACTTACCACATGATGCCATTGTGGGAAGGGATTTTCCAATGTTCTGGAAACTCTGGGATTGTCCTGAGCCCCCCACTGGTGCCCCTATAGACCAGAAAGATGATGACCAGAATTCCTCTGAGAGTGGTGAGGACTCTCCAGAATTTCCCTTGTCGGTATTGGCAGGGGAAACTCGAGAAAATGGGGAGGAGCCAACATCCTCAGATGAAAACATGCCGTCTGTGGAATTTTCAGATCTTGAGGTTCACAGGGAAAATTTTGCCACAGAACAGTTAAAAGACCCCACCCTAATAAAGGCACGGGAGAATGTGGTGAAAATAGATGGTGAGTTAGTGAACCCAGAAAAAACTTGCACTTACCCGTACTTCACTGTGGAAAGGGACCTACTGTATCGAGTGGCTCAAAGGGCAGAAGAAACCGTTGAGCAACTTGTGGTGCCCAAACCTTACCGGAAGTTGGTGTTGGAATTGGCCCATGGGCACATTCTTGGAGGTCATCTGGGGACAGAGAAAACCAGAGAGAGAGTATTGCAGAGATTCTATTGGCCTGGGGTCATGAAGGAAACAGAAAATTATTGTTCCTCCTGCCCTGTGTGTCAGAAATCGGCACCTATGCCACATTTCCGTAACCCGCTGGTACCTCTTCCTATCATTGAGATCCCCTTTGAGAGGATCGCAATGGATTTGGTAGGTCCGATAATGAAGTCCGCTAGGGGGCATCAGTACATTTTGGTTATAATGGACTATGCCACCCGTTATCCGGAAGCGATTCCTCTTCGAAATACCTCGGCCAAAACCATAGCCAAAGAACTATCACTTGTTTTTAGCCGTGTGGGTATTTGTAAGGAACTGCTTACGGACCAAGGTACACCTTTTATGTCCCGAGTTATGAAAGAACTATGCAAGTTGTTCAAAGTGACACAATTACGTACGTCTGTGTATCACCCCCAAACAGATGGGTTGGTTGAAAGATTCAACAAAACCCTAAAACAAATGTTAAAGAAGGTGGTGGATAGAGATGGAAAGAATTGGGACTGTCTAATACCCTATTTGATGTTTGCCATTAGGGAGGTACCCCAATCCTCTACGGGTTTCTCACCCTTCGAGTTACTCTATGGGAGACACCCAAGAGGACTGCTGGATATCGCCAAGGAAACTTGGGAAAATGAGAGTTCTCCCCACAGGAGTGTGATTGAGCATGTCGCCCTGATGCAAGATAGAATTGCACAGGTAATGCCAATCGTAAAGGAACATTTGGCCCAATCGCAGTTAGCACAGCAGAGAGTGTACAACCGTGGGGCCAAGACCCGTACTTTTTCCCCAGGGGATAAGGTATTGGTGCTAGTCCCTACGGTTGAAAGCAAATTCATGGCCAAATGGCAAGGTCCATACGAAGTTCTCGAAAAAGTGAGTGAGGTGAACTATAGGGTTAGACAGCCAGGAAGGCGAAAGCCGGAACAGGTATATCACGTCAATCTGCTGAAAGCCTGGAGGGATAGGGAATCCCTAGTCGCAGAGACTTTGTCACCGGTCCAGTCTGATTGCTTTGTTCCTGAGGTTGGAATCGCAGTCTCCTTATCGAAACCCCAAAAACAGGAGGTTAAAGAGTTTGTACTTCGCAACAAAGAGATTTTCTCTGAGCTACCGGGAGAAACCTCTGGCGTAGAGCATGATATTATTACCCCGCCAGGAGAAAGGGTAAAACTAAAACCTTATAGAATACCAGAAGCCCGACGGGAGGCAATACGTGGGGAGGTTCAAAGGATGCTGGAATTGGGTGTGATAGAGGAGTCCCAGAGTGACTGGTCCAGTCCTATCGTACTAGTGCCCAAACCAGATGGGAGCTGGCGGTTTTGTAACGATTTTCGACAATTGAATAAAGTTACAAAATTTGACACCTACCCCATGCCGCGTATAGATGAGTTGATCGACCGGCTGGGAACAGCCCGATACATGACAACTCTCGATCTCACCAAAGGGTATTGGCAAATTCCCCTGGCCGAGTCGGCCAAGGAGAAAACGGCGTTTGTAACCCCAGATGGGGCGTTCCAATACAAGAGAATGCCGTTTGGGTTACAGAATGCACCTGCAACATTCCAGCGGAAAATGGACAAGATTCTGAGGCCCCATCAGAAGTATGCTGCAGCTTACCTGGATGATGTGATTATCCATAGCACAGATTGGGTCTCACATCTGCCAAAAGTGCAAGCAGTCTTAGACTCCATACGGGAAGCTGGGTTTACAGCCAATCCAAAGAAGTGCACCATTGGACAGGAGGAGGCCAAATATCTGGGGTACACTATTGGGAGGGGAGTGATAAAGCCTCAAGTCAATAAAGTTGAGGCCATACAGAGTTGGCCACGTCCCAACAACAAGAAACAGGTACGAGCCTTTCTGGGAATCGCTGGCTATTATCGGCGATTCATCCCCCATTTTGCTTCTCAGGCTGTGCCCCTCACCAACCTGACAAAAGGGAAAGAGTCTGTCATGGTCAAATGGTCCCCAGAGGCTGAAGCAGCATTCCAGTCATTAAAAACCGCCTTATGTAGCCAGCCAGTGTTGTACTCCCCAGACTTCTCTAAGGACTTTGTTGTACAAACTGATGCATCAGACGTTGGGTTGGGAGCAGTGTTGTCCCAGGTCTGGAACGGGGAAGAGCACCCAGTCATTTACCTCAGCAGGAAATTGAAGTCCCATGAGGTAAATTACGCCACAATTGAGAAGGAGTGTTTAGCTGTGAAGTGGGCTCTAGATTCCCTTCGGTACTATCTATTAGGTAGGCACTTTGACCTGGTAACTGATCACGCTCCTTTAAAGTGGATGGCTCAAAACAAGGAGACCAATAGAAGGATAAATAGGTGGTTCCTGGCCCTACAGGAATTCAACTTTACAGTAAAGCATCGCCCTGGCGTTAAAATGGGGAATGTGGATGCTTTGTCTCGAGTACATGCGTGCCTGACTGCGTGTGTTCCAACCCCAAGGTTGAAACAAGAGGGGGGGGTATGTGACAGCAGGCAGGTAAAAACACCTGGTTGCATCCAGGATGGAAAATATGTATGCCCTAGATTCAGGCTTTATGCTGACTTATACCACTAGGGGGAGTGCTGGGAGTCCTGCAGGGGAAGAGTTAATGAGCCCAGCTGAAGTAAGTGGGCTCATTAAGACCTATAGAAAACACCCCAGTAGGCTTAGGGAGATGCTCCATCCTGGAACCAGTTCTGTGATTGTGTAGACTGGGGAGTGTGGTATCTGAGCTTTGCGGTGAGTTAACGCCTGTGTGGCAAAACTTCTCAAAGAGAGACAGGGTCTGGGGCAGCACAAGGCTGCACCCAGTTGTTAGTTAGGGAATCTACGTGTGTAGTAAGCGGTCAAGCTGACCAGGATTTCTTTTCATGTTTCTTTTTGTTTTTCTGTTATTTTTTCAATGCATCTAGTCTGAATAAACCGCACCTTTGTTTTTTGTTTCACCTACCAAGCTGTCTGCTGTGCCTGTTTTTGTGTGGTGAACCCATCCAGGGGGTCACACACACCCGCTGCCGAGCTAACCCCTCACACCATATACTACCCTAGTCTGTCCATATACTACCTTAGCCTGTCCATGCCTGACAGCGGAGCTGGCCGTAACCTCTAGCAACCAATGGGTGAGCAATAATGATGTGCTGTAACCACTAGCAACCAGTGAGTGGTAATGATGTGCAGTAATCGCTAGCAACCAATTAGTGAGTGGTAACAATGTGCAGTAACCTCTAGCAACCAATAGGTGAGCAGTAATGCGCATTAAACTCTAGGCAACAATCAGTGAGTGGTAAAGATGTGCAGTAACCTCTAGCAACCAGTGAGTGGTAATGGTGTGTAGTAACCTCTAGCAACCAATGGATGAGCAGTAATGATGTGCAGTAGCCTCTAGCAACCAACCAGTAAGCAGTAGGGATGTTCATAACCTCTAGCAACCAATGGGTAAACGCGAATGATGTGTAGTAACCTCTAGCAATTAATGGGTGAATGGTAAGGATGTGCAGTAGCCTTTAACAACCAGCCAGTGAGCAGAAATGTTGTGCTGTAAACTCTAGCACCTAATCATTGAGCTGTTATGTGTGCTGTAACCTCTGCAACCAATCGCAACTGCTTCCTGATCTGCTGCAGTAAACTGACTTTGAGTCTAGCTGACATTTATCGTATGCCTCAGGACCAGGTGGAGAGCAAAATGGGGGGGGGGGGGGCTGGGGGGGCGTAAGAAAATGTAAGAAAATGTTTTCCCAGGGTCCAATCAATAATAATCAATAAAAATAATAAAGACAGCCCTGACCCTAGCCTGTCCGTATACTACCCTAGCCTGTCCATATACTTCCCTAGCCTGTCTATATACTGCCCTAGCCTGTCCATATACCTGCGGACCACGGCTGGCGTGAGGAAGCGAACTGGTGTCACCACTATTTGTCTTCAGGCCGGGTCCAGAGGTGCAGGTGCGGGCCTGTGGACCATGGCTGAAGAAATAGGTGGAGAGGTGCTGCAAAAATCTCCACCATGCCACCTCCACCATATACATGGGCAGGGCAAAGACTGTGGAGTCAGGGACAGAGCTAATCGGGGCGGCACCCAAATGAGGTTTTGCCTAAGGTGTGGAAAAACCCTTGCACCAGCCGTAGATATTATAAATGGCGACTTTGAGCTTCCACGAGAACTGGATTCCATTTTGTGATGTAGTTGTTTCCGGAAAGGTGACAATCAGAGAGTCATTCATTGAAGGTGAAAGGAGCTGATTTTCCTGTGCATAGGGAACCGGTAATGTGTTCTGATTATCTGCTTTAATATGTGCATATGTTACGGCCGTTGAATATGCGTCTCCTTCTGCTGCGGGAATGAAGAGCCGCTAATCAGAGAACACCGCTTTCCATGCCATGTGCAATCTCAAGTTGTTGTGATCTCTATTTCATGCAAGAAGCGGAGAGAAATAAGAATGAGGTCCAAGATTCTAGAAAGTCACAAATAATGAATAGAAAATTAAATGCAGGTGTTACCAATGGTGGGGATCAGTTGGTGTGCAGAGGATGACAGAGGTTTATAGTGAACTTGGCATCATGTCCATTTTTATGTTAAAGACCTACTCCTGGCAAAATACAGTATGACCCTCTCATCTCCCCAACCCATTCAGCAGGAATTAACTGTTCCTTAGCTAGTACAGCAACTATATATATATATATATATATATATAGTATATATATATATATATATATTATACTCACCTAAGACCACTATCTAGGTCCCTCACCAGTGTCATTTCTGGGTGCGGGGATCACTAACCCAGCACTGCAGTTGGTCCCTCGCTGGTCAGTTCACTTGCAATGAAGTCATTCTTCTTCTGGGTCCTGGGAGAACCCTGTGTCAGGGCTGGGCTCAGCCCTTCCTTCTCTGAGCTGGCCGCTCACCCGTCGGCTAATTGCCAGCTCTCTCCACAGTTACTCAGCTGTTGATATCCTGCTCGTCAGTCCTGCCTACTTAAGCCGTCCAGCCCAAAGGATCTCTGCCTTTGCCTTGGTCAACATCACAGAAACATTCTCCTGCGTTCCTGTTTAAAGACTTGCTTGGCTGACATCCCTTCTGGCTCCAGATCCTGCTTGCTGTTCCACTACATCGATCCCTGACTTCTGGCTTGGCTGACTATACGTTCCGGTTACTGAACTTTGGCTATGTTTTGACTACGTTTGTTCTTTTTACTTTTATTATTAAACAAGTGTGATTTAACTGTACTTCTGTCTCGGCCTGATTTCATGGTTTCTAACACCCTGCCACTGGGCAGCAATGTGGCAGCGATGTGGACATCTAGAGAAGGACTCGTGGATGGTCATGTGGAGGATCTCATGACCACGGCTTTCGGTAAGTAAAATGGGCATTTACCTGGATTTTTTTTTTTACTACCAGCATTAAGTTAGAGAAGGGTGGGAAGTAGGATGGCTTTATCCAGGAGATAGGTTTTAAGTGCACATGCATGCTTAGTAATGTGTCAGCACAACAATTCCTGGTATTTATTAGTTTCCGCAGGATGGCACCATTCTTGGTCAGTCATCAGCCCAGGTCTCCATCAACTTTCTGACACAATCATGTCAATTCCAGTGTTTGTGCAGTTCTTGGCCCCTGCTACAGCATCTCACCTTGAGATTTGCTACAAAGTTATAATATACAGTATGAGTCATCACAGGTGGACAGGAGACTGCAGAAATGTTTTTTTCTGCCTGCAGCAGACTGATGGCATCACCAGGGGCGGACTGACTCATGGGGCCCCCGGGCAATCAGAGATTATGGGGCCACACAGTATACACACACACTGTATACAATCACACAGTATACAAATACATGTACACACAGTATACACAGACATGTTTCTATTGGCTGAGAATGTACTGTAGAGGTGGGGCAGCTATAATCTCGGGATTTTTAGACCAAAAGGATGTCGGTAAGGGACATTTCAGAGACAGATGTAAAAAAAACACAGATTTTTACATGCTGTCCATAGTTTTACTGAGGCTGGCAACCCTGATGGGGCCCCCTAGTGGCCCAGGGGCCCTCGGGCAGTGCCCGAGTGGCCGAATGGTCAGTCCGCCCCTGGGCATCACCCCAGCCTAGGCAAAGTCACTGACTGAAGTTCAAGGTTTTTTAAGTATAGAAAGTGAAGTTTTTTTGAAAAATGAAGCCGTTGCTGTAGATTGTTAAGAATGTATTCAGACAGACTGAGGTCCACTTGAAGCAGGGATGAAGTGGGACTGTAAAGACGAGTCTTCTCTAATGATAGTCTACATATGCCTGCATATCGACAAATACCACAAAAGATGAAGGTCGCATCAAAGATCACTTCAGGATGAACACTGCAATAAACAATCAAAGGATGTACTCTCTGGCAGCATGCTGTACAATCCTTGTATATATATATAGTGGTGTGCATTCATCTGATTTAGTGCCAGTTCTCCTGCAAACTCTACAAACCTGCAGGTGATTCTACAAGGTCACATCGTCACAGACAATACAAACCCATCACATAAATAGGTTTGGTGTCGGTGCAGGCGGTAAACGTGGTGGCCGTGCCAATCCTGCCTCTAAATCTGTACACAGAGACATTGAACCAGCTGCATGCCATTCACTGAGCTCTACTAACGACCTCATATGTCTTCTGCTCGAGAGAACAGGCACGCTCCGCTCACACACTACCAATAGGCTTCCCTCTGTACCTCTACATAGACTCACTTCAGGGATGGAGATCAATCCCATTCTTCAAAACTCGCAATGTGACTAGTACTCTGAAAAATAAATGTATCTGAGAGTGGAAGGTGAACTGAGGGGTCATTTACACTTGGTTCAAAATGTAGCATTGGACACACTTTTTAAAGCACTCTGGATGCCAATCAAAGCGCCTCTGCCTAAATAAAATGGATACCTTACAGTCCTGTTTGCTTTGTTTCGCTTCAAAAATGATCACCCATGTCGCTTTCTTGGTACTTCAAAGGGTCTCCAAAGCCTCCATAGAAGTCTAGGACAACGCTCGCGTACAGCACTTGCAGCTTTTGAGGAGCCTTTATTCAGCTACAGCTTAGCTTTGTTTTGGATGTATTGCAGGTATGAGATATCCCAGGATGCACTGGGAAACCAACAAGCGAACCGGAAAGACGTCATCAGCAGTCACTTTTGGTTCATATGCATATATCAGAGAGTGTCTGGTGCTGGTGTGAAGCGTGGAGCAGCAGGAGGGTGAGCAGTGTTCAGACTGGAGCGGAGCAACTGGCAAATAACACATATAGTGCGCAACATGGGAATGCTATAGCGGAAGATGATCGGGGACCAGAGAAAGGACTGTGCAGTGGAGGATCAGCAGAGCTGGGGGACTAGAGCAGGATAAACTAGCAATGTTACACATGGTGAGTAGCATGGGAGCAATATAGTGGGAGGTGAGCAGGGACTGGAGGGAGAAAGTACTGAGTGGCAGAGAATCAGGCAGAGCTGAGGGACCAGGGCGGGAGAAAGTAGCAAATGTCACACATGGTGCGCAGCATTGGAGCAATATAGCGGGAGGTGAGCGGAGACTGGAGAGAGTGGAGGATCAGCAAACCAGAGGATCAGCAGAGCTTGGAATTACTATTGAGTGGGGGATTAGCAGAGCTGGGGGTTCCTACTAAGTGAAGGATCAGCAGATATACCGGTTACTACTGAACGGGGCATCAGCAGAGCTAGGGGTTATTACTAAGTGAAGGAACAGTAGAGCTGGGGGTTCCTACTAAGTGAAAAATTAGCAGAATTGGGGTTTACTACTGAGTGAAGGATCAGCAGAGCCTGAGGTTTCTACTGAGTGGGTGATCAGCAGAGCTGGGGGTTACTACTGAGCAGGGGATCAGCAGACCTGGGGGTTACTACTGAGCGGGGGGGATCAGCAGAGCTGGGGGTTACTACTGAGCGGGGGGTCAGCAGAGCTGGGGGTTACTACTGAGCGGGGGATCAGCAGAGCTGGGGGTTACTACTGAGCGGGGGATCAGCAGAGCTGGGGGTTACTACTGAGCAGGGGATCAGCAGACCTGGGGGTTACTACTGAGCGGGGGGTCAGCAGAGCTGAGGGTTACTACTGAGCGGGGGGTCAGCAGAGCTGGGGGTTACTACTGAGCGGGGGATCAGCAGAGCTGGGGGTTACTACTGAGCGGGGGATCAGCAGAGCTGGGGGTTACTACTGAGCGGGGGATCAGGAGAGCTGGGGGTTACTACTGAGCGGGGGGTCAGCAGAGCTGGGGGTTACTACTGAGCGGGGGGTCAGCAGAGCTGGGGGTTACTACTGAGCGGGGGATCAGAAGAGCTGGGGGTTACTACTGAGCGGGGGGTCAGCAGAGCTGGGGGTTACTACTGAGCGGGGGGTCAGCAGAGCTGGGGGTTACTACTGAGCAGGGGATCAGCAGAGCTGGGGGTTACTACTGAGCGGGGGGGTCAGCAGAGCTGGGGGTTACTACTGAGCGGAGCGTCAGCAGAGCTGGGGGGTACAACTTAGTGGGCGATCAACAGGGCTGGGGGTTACTAATGAGAAGGGGATCAGCAGAGCTGGAGGTACTACTGAGTGTGGCATCCGAAGAGCTTGGAGTACTACTGAGCAAGGGATGTGCTAAACAAGGGTATTAATAAGCTGGGGATCTGCTGTGCAGGAATACTAATGATCTGGGGATCTGCTGAATGGGAGTACTAATGAGTTGGGTTTCTACTGGACCCCTTTAAAACAAATAGCAAGCCAACACACACAGGGCATTTGCCGAGCTTCATTAAAGCATCAAAAAAGCATGTTGAAGCGGTAGGGGCTTTAATATGTGTTAAAGAAAAAGATACAATTTAAAGTTTAATTAAAAGGCAACATTTAATTTTTTATTTTATTTTTTGGATAGAGGTGAGATGGATTAGAACACCTGATTGGGAGATTCACCCTCTATATTTATTCTGGTTAACAACACCAAGAGTGAAAATGAAAGATATTATCAAATTTTGGGTTGTCCCCAAAACAGGAATAGTGGGGAAGTCTTCAAATAGGGACACTAGTTCTGGTGACAACCAGGGATTCCCTCACTTTGGAGGTAATTCCTCTAAGTTCCTGTTTTGCCTATGGGACAGGAAGTGAAGGGAAATCTCTCCAATTGGACACAAAACCTGCCACAGGCTATAAACCTCTCTTGCTCGATCGAAAAAAATAAAAATAAAGTATTGTCTTTAATTCTACTTTAACCACTTAAGGACCTAGCCTCTTTCTGAAATTTGTTGTTTACAAGTTAAAAACCCCCAAACATTATACATTTTTCTTCTAACACCCTAGAGAATAAAATGGCGGTCGTTGCAATACTTACTGTCACACCGTATTTGCGCAGCAGTCTTACAAGCGCACTTTTTTTGGAAAAAATACACTTATTGAATTAAAAAATTAGACAAGAGTAAAGTTAGCCCAATTTTTTTTTTATATTGTGAAAGATAATGTTACGCCAAGTAAACTGATACCCAACATGTCACGCTTCAAAATTGCGCCCACTCGTGGAATGGCGACAAACTTTTAGCCTTAAAAATCTCCATAGGCGACGTTTAAAAAATTCTACAAGTTGCATGTTTTGAGTTACAGAGGAGGTCTAGGGCTAGAATTATTGCTCTCACTCTACTGATCGCGGCGATACCTCACATGTGTGCTTTGAACACCGTTTTCATCTGCACATGAGCTCAGTGGGACGGGGCGCGTTTAAAAAATTTGTATTTTTTTTTAATTTTACCTTTTATTTTTAAAATATAAATAAACGTGCCTGCTCTGAAAAAAACAGATATATCCCAATAGTTGGGAGGTGCATATATAGTGTAAAACTATACTACAAAATTTCAATATAAAAAAAAAAAAATGCTAGTAATATATAAATTATAGAATGAATACAATCCTTATATAAAAGTATCCCATAAAGTGCAACATGCAAAAAAACAATATATATATGTGGTTATAAATATAAGATCAAAGTGCAAAATCAAGTGTCCACGTTTAAAAAGTTCAATTCATTGATATCAACACATAAAGTGCAAGTAAGTGGTGTCCACAAAAAACAGTGTTCCTCATGCTCCTCCTTAATGGTGTTCACAATCCAGCATGCTTCAGTGCTCTCCTGTGACCCCCCACTTGTGCTTGCGCTCACCTCTGAGCGTGTGACACGGTAATTAAACGGTGTCTAAACACGCATTGGAGCCACCCCTTGGGCTCATACAGGGTATGCTGGTATAAACTCCACCACTCTCAGATGTCATCAGATAGTCTCACATATAAGAAAGAAAAAGCTCCATAGTGTGATACAGTAGGGATTTATTTAAAATATATTAAAACTTCCCTCCAGAATCCAGATCATGATCCCCCAGAGGAAGGCACGTGACCCCTGTGCCGAATACGCGTCGGGGAGGGGTAGGACGGAGCTGTCAGCAACAGAGGTAGATGAGGAACGACACACCGCACGCCATACAAACGCTTGTTTTATACAAACACTCTCTGGAAAGATTGGTGCACTCACACACCTACATATTGTGAGTACCCTTCTGGAGGGAAGTTTTAATATATTTTAAATAAATCCCTACTGCATCACACTATGGAGCTTTTTTAATTTTTATGGATTGTGAACACCATTAAGGAGGCGCATGAGGAACACTGTTTTTTGTGGACACCACTTACTTGCACTTTATGTGTTGATATCAATGAATTGAACTTTTTAAATGTGGACACTTGATTTTGCACTTTGATCTTATATTTATAACCACATATATATATTGTTTTTTTGCATGTTGCACTTTATGGGATACTTTTATATAAGGATTGTATTCATTCTATAATTTATATATTACTAGCATTTTTTTTTTTTTAATATTGAAATTTTGTAGTATAGTTTTACACTATATATGCACCTCCCAACTATTGGGATATATCTGTTTTTTCAGCGCAGGCACGTTTATTTATATTTTTTTGTTTATGCACGCAATGAAACGTGGTTAGTGTTTGCAGCTTATCTATATTTGTTCACCTCACAGAGGCATCAGTCCATCTTTGGCTCACAAGACCCCCACATAATTATTTTTTTATTTTTACACTGTTCTTTTAAAAAAAAAAAAATAATTGTGTCACTTTTATTTATATTACTAGAAATGTAAACATCCCTAATAGAAATAGTAATAGAAAAAAAGCATGACAGGACCTCTTAAATATGAGATCTGGGGGGTCAAAAAGACCTCAGATCTCATATTTACACTAAAATGCAATAAAAAAAAAATGGCCCTTGAAGAGCTATGGGCAGAAGTGATGTTTTGACGTCGCTTCCACCCTGAAATGGTATGGTGACGGGTGGGGGCCATCTTCCCCTCACTCTTCTCCATACCCAGCAAGGAAGAGGATCCAATCGTCTCTGCCGCTGCCAACGGCTCTGGTAAGTGGCGGAGGGAGGGGGGGGCCTCTCCCACCGCCGATAAAAGTGATCTTGCGGCGAATCCGCCACAGAGACCACAATTTTTGGAAACCAGACCGCCGGCTGAAGGAGAGGATACTGGGGTTATGGCAGCTAGCTGCTGCCATAACAAAGATATCCCTCTTCAAAGTTAGGACGTATATCGGCGTGCGGCGGACCGGAAGTGGTTAAAAGGTAACTTAACCTTTTCACAAAAAATTAAAAGGTGAACTAACTGCAAATACCTCGGCCACCCCTCATATATTGCTGTATGAAGAGCTTGATGAATGTTCTGATATTCAGTTGTCATTTTCTCTATAAATGAATGGTATTTTTGGGAGACCATGGTTTGTAACTGCTTCCTGACCTGAAGATGCTGCTGGTGAAGAAACACTTGGGCTGCATTCACACCTGAGCGTCGCGTTTGTATGCGCATTTTTGAGAGTTTGTGCACAGCGTTTTTACAGCATTTTTGAGCTTTGTTGTTTTTTAATTAGCCAATAGAAAAAATGTCATCTGTTTCATCCTTTGTTGCTATGTTTTTCAGCTTTTTCATCCGCTTTTATTTATTATTATTGATTTGTTTATTTTTTTTTACTTTTTTTTTTGGAAGGGGTTAATTTATTTATTTATTAATATTTATGTGCTTATATTTTTTTTATTTTGTTAGGTTAGGGTCAGGGGTTAATATTAGGGTTAGGGTTTAGAATTAGGGTTAGGGGTTAATATTAGTGTTAGAGTTAATATTAGGATTAAGTGTTGGGGGTTAGTGTTTTTATTTATTTATTTTTATTATTTAAATTATTTGTTTATTTTTATTTAAATAATGTATTTCTTTATTATTGTTTCTTTATTATTGTTTTAATTATTTTGTTTATAATTATTATTTCAATTATTTATTTATAATTATTAATTTTCATTTAATTATTGCATTTGAGCAGAAAAAAAAACACACTAAAACACTTCAAAAAACACTTGAATTAAGCATTTCCATGCATTTCTATGGAGCAAAAAACGCTTCAAAAAACACACCAATCTGCCTGATTCAAGCTACAAAAAAAAAAAAAAAACTTTTTTGAGCTTCGGGTGACTTGTAGTAGAGATGTGAACCAACTCCATAGAGAATAGTTGGATTTTTTTTTCTCCCCCAGCGTTTTGGAGCTTTGAGTTTCAAGTTACAAAATGCTGAGGTGTGAATGAGGCCTTTGTGATGATCCAGAAGCAGCAGAAAGAATGTTTCTGGAATGAGAACGTTGGAGGGAAAAGCTCCTTGCACTTTCATTCTGATCCTCATCATTTCATTCCATAAAGTATTTTTTAAATATCTTTAGGGGCCCCTCTGGATGTGTTTTGTCCTCCTTGTAGCATTTGGAAAAGAATATTTCTTCTTGCAATATTTGAAAATTGCAGCTTTGCCCTCGGCAGAAATCACACTGTGGAAACGTTTCCAAACTCTAGATGTTGGTCTCACCATTTTACTGAGAGTAGGAAAAGAAAAGCCAATTTACTGAGTAAACTATGAGGAAACATTATGCTGTGCTGGTGGAGAACATTGATAAGAATCATTTGCAGGTTATAAATATAAACTAATTTGTCAGACAAATTTACCCTCTTTCCTCTCAATTATGGCCTGAGAGGACAGAAACTATCATTCTACCCTATCCCAACAACGACCCAACTGTAGGAGGTACAAGATGGAGCCAAAAGGCAAACTAAACTGGAGCCTTTCTGCTGTAGTGCCCCCTAGTGGCAGAAATGCACATTTCCCTTTTTTGAGAACTGAATTGAGAAGTACAGTGTTACTTGAATTGTATTCCAGGATTTGCTTGTCCTCAGCTGAGAGAACTTGCAATAGTTTAAGACTTTGCATCAAGTCTCTGAAATCTTTCATCAAGGTCTTCATTTTCTATACTTTGAATACCATGTCATAGATATATTATTTATCATTGTAAAAGAACATATTCCACATTTTTATTTTTCTGGGGAAAAAAAAATGTTTTCATTTGAATCTTTCTGGATTTTTTCCAGGTCTTCCTATTTCTAAACAGAACAAGGATTTTTTTTAACCCTTTCAGCCCTCCTTTCCTATATCTCATCTGCAGGCTGTCCCTATGCGATCTGTAGATGAACTCCTTCACCGCCCTTATCCTGCACATTACCTCAGTCATCTCCATCCTCACATTGTACAGCCGTGGCCAAAAGTTTTGAGAATGACACAAATATTAATTTTCACAGTCTGCTGCTTCTATTTTTTTTTTTTTAGATCTTTTTGTCTTTTTGTTACTATGATACACTCAAGTATAATTACAAGCATTTCATACGTGTCAAAGGCTTTTATTGACAATGACATGATGTTTATGCAAAGAGTCAATATTTGCAGTGTTGACCCTTCTTTTTCAAGACCTCTGCAATTCCACCTGGCATGCTGTCAATCAACTTCTGGGCCACATCCTGACTGATGGCCGCCCATTCTTGCATAATGAATGCTTGGAGTTTGGCAGAATTTGTGGGGTTTTTTTTTGTTCATCCGTCACTTGAGGACTGACCACAAGTTTTCAATGAGATTAAGGTCTGGGGAGTTTCCTGGCCATGGATCCAAAATGTCGATGTTTTGTTCAAGCCACTTAATGTATCTCTTTTGCCTTATGGCAAGTTGCTCCATCATGCTGGAAAAGGCATTGTTCCTTATCCGACTGTTCTTGGATGGTTGGGAGAAGTTGCTCTCGGAGGATATTTTTGTACCATTCTTTATTCATGGCTGTGTTCTTAGGCAAAATTGTGAGTGAGCCCACTGCCTTGGCTGAGAAGCAACACCACACATGAATGGTTTTAGGATGCTTTATGGTTGGAATGACACAGGACTGATGGTATCGCTCACCTTTTCTTCTCCATACAAGGTTTTCTTCCAGATGTCCCAAACAATCGGAAAGGGGATTCATCAGAGAAAATGACTTTTCCCCAGTCCTCAGCAGTCCAATCCCTGTACCTTTTGCAGAATATCAGTCTGTCCCCGATGTTTTTCCTGGAGAGAAGTGGCTTCTTTGCTGCCCTTCTTGACACCAGGCCATCCTCCAAAAAAGTCTCCTCACTGTGTGTGCCTATTGTCCTCACACCTGCCTGCTGCCATTCCTGAGCAAGCTCTGCACTGGTGGTGCCACCGATCCCTCAGCTGAATCATCTGTAGGAGATGGTCCTGGCGCTTGCTGGACTTTCTTGGGCGCCCTGAAGCCTTCTTCACAAATGCAGTGGAAATGTTTTTTTTTTTTGGGAATAAGTTCATTTTCATGGCAAAATAGGGACTTTGCAATTAATTGCAATTCATCTGATCACTCTTCATAACATTGTGGAGTATACGCAAATTGCCATCATAAAAACTGAGGCAGCAGACTTTGTGAAAATTAATATTTGTGTCATTCTCAAAACTTTTGGCCACAGCTGTATATGACCTGTACATTAACCCCTTCACCTCCTCTTTTTAATGAGGTGCTGATTTCTTGTGAAAAAAAAAAAAATGATGTGCTGTATCTCGTGCACCATTGCTAAACTCCATGTTTTAACCCCCACAATGTTTCCTCAATAATAATAGAATCACCTTGGAGTGTCTACTTTCCAAAAAGGGGTCATTTTTTTTGGGGGGGGGGGGGTTTCATACAGTTGCCAAAATTATTTCCCTTTTTTCCTTTATATCAGGGCCGGACTGGAACAATAAATAGACCCGGGCATTTTTAGACTGAGCAGCCAATTTTGCCAGGAACTTTTTTTTCCAATTTTTCCAGAAAAAAAAACAAAAAACGGGTTAGAAAGAAAAAAAAAATAGCAGCTTTGAAAAAAAAAAAAAAAAAAAAAGACGGCTTTGAAAAAACAACAACATTTTTTTCACCAATTTTTCTGTTTTTTACAGCCCTTCCCATCTCCAGGAGGGACCAGACCTGTAAGTGCGGCAGATAATCTCCTCTTCTGCTATACAAGGCTGTACAGTGTGGCAGAGCTGTATAAAACACAGAACTGGATGGACAGAAATACAATACCTTTGGCAAGTAGCACAGCCCCTTTCTATGTATTTCATTTGTGGATTTAGACATTTTCTAGAAGTTCAGCTCTAAGTTTTGCAGATGAGTACAGGCTTTATCCACTTCCCACCCGAAAAGCTGTCATACGATGTCCTGGAATTGAAGTGGTGATATCTGGATGATGGGTGCAGCTACAGGCATCACCCAGATATCTTACTTTTCAGCCAGCGATTTCCTATCTTGTAAAAGCCATCCTAGTGGCTAATGAGCCCCTGGATTGCTTTTACAGGCAGCAGGAGCGTTCCCCTCCCCCTGCCCTCCGATACCTCTCCGGTCTCTCCTATGTGATCGGTGACCTGGAGAACAGATCCGGTGTTCTGCCGAAAACTCTAACTCTGCAAAATCTCCAACCACTTCATTTCCAGTGACTCTCCAGCAGGAATAATTGAAGATTTCGACGAGTTGCCTGTCTTCACAGAACACCGGGTAAGGAGGAAAAAAGTTGTCGCCGTCTTGGAGGTGGCCATGTTGTTAATTAGTAGCGGGCGGGCTAACAATGTGCACTCATTATATGGTGTACCGTAGTTTATACGCTGCCGGTGTTCTGTGAAAACAGGCATCTCGTCAAAATATTTGACGTGGTTAGAAATTTCGCAGAGTTGGAGTTTTTCAGCAGAACACCGGATCTGTTCTGCAGGTCACCAGTGGCGCCGCCGGATTACTGTAGAGCTGGCTGTGGTTCAGATCTATATGACCCTGGGAGGCCAGAAGTGATGTCATGACGTCACTTCTGGCGCTGGCAGATGTAAACACTGCCAGTCTTTTTACCCTGGAAAGCCGAGATGAATGTTTTTTTTTTTTTTTTTTGTTTTTTTAAGCTTTCCAGGGTAGAGGAAATATCTGGGGTCTCCAGATGTCTCCATAAAGAAGACCTGTCATGCCCTATTACTATAACAAGGGATGTTTAAATTTCTTGTAATAGGAATAAAAGTGATTAAAAAATAAAGAATTAAAGAGATGGTGTAAAAATAAAAAATAAAAATATTATAAAAAAAATATATATTTTTAAAATGCCCTTGTCCCCTACGCATACGTAGTTCACACCCCTGTATGTAAACGACGCTCGGACCACACATGTGAAGTATCGCCGCGAAAACATTAGAGCGAGAGCAAAAATTCTAGACCTCCTCTGTAACTCTAATCATGTAACCTGTAAACATTTTTAAAGCGTCGCCCATGGAGATTTTTAAGTACCGTGGTTTTGCACCATTCCACGAATGTGTGCAATTCTAAAGCATGGCAGGTTAGATATCTATTTACTCGGCATAACATCATCTTTTATATTTTACCAAAAAAAAATGGGTTATCTATGGGGGGGGGTTTTTTGCATTAAAATTCTTAAAGTGTATTTTTTTCTGTATGACCCGTATGTCATTTTGCTAAAGTGGTTGTACCAGGGTGATGCCCGCAGCTGCATCACCCCGGTACCGTTTTTTAGAGCCTACGATTGGCTTTCTTGTAATAACAACCGATGAATAGGGATGAGCTTCGTGTTCGAGTCGAACCCATGTTCGACTCGAACATCGGCTGTTCGATCGTTCGCCGAATTGCGAACGTTATGGGCCGTTCGCGCTAAATTCGTGTGGCGCGTCACGGCCCATAATTCACTGCGGCATCGCAGTGCATTGCTGGCTGATGATTGGCCAAGCATGCACTATGACCCGCATGCTTGGCCAATCACAGCGCTGTCAGTAGAGAGAGCTGTAATTGGCCAAAGCCAGGGTGGCTTTGGCCAATTATGGCTCAGGGGATTTAGTACACACCCCACACTATATAAGGCCGCCTGCACGGCGGCCCTGTGTAGTGTGTGTTCCGGTGTGCTGAGAGATAGAGAGAGAGAGAGACAGTGTCATTTGATTTGAGTTAGATAGATTAGGCAGAACAGTCAGTCAGTTAGCTGCACTTACAGTGTATTGTGTATATATATGCATCCCAGGTGTTGCATATATATATATACACTGTATTCAGTTTAGCTAGATCCGTTCCTGTTATCTTCTATCTAGACTATTTACATTTAATGCAGTGCGTCCTGCTCACAGTGTTCAGCTAGATCCGTTCCTGCTATTTACATTTAGTGCAGTGCGTCCTGCTCACAGTGTTCAGCTAGATCCGTTCCTGTTATCTTCTAGACTATTTACATTTAGTGCAGTGCGTCCTGCTCACAGTGTTCAGCTAGATCCGTTCCTGCAATTTACATTTAGTGCAGTGCGTCCTGCTCACAGTGTTCAGCTAGATCCGTTCCTGCTATTTACATTTAGTGCAGTGCGTCCTGCTCACAGTGTTCAGCTAGATCCGTTCCTGCTATTTACATTTAGTGCAGTGCGTCCTGCTCACAGTGTTCAGCTAGATCCGTTCCTGCTATTTACATTTAGTGCAGTGCGTCCTGCTCACAGTGTTCAGCTAGATCCGTTCCTGTTATCTTCTAGACTATTTACATTTAGTGCAGTGCGTCCTGCTCACAGTGTTCAGCTAGATCCGTTCCTGCAATTTACATTTAGTGCAGTGCGTCCTGCTCACAGTGTTCAGCTAGATCCGTTCCTGCTATTTACATTTAGTGCAGTGCGTCCTGCTCACAGTGTTCAGCTAGATCCGTTCCTGCTATTTACATTTAGTGCAGTGCGTCCTGCTCACAGTGTTCAGCTAGATCCGTTCCTGCTATTTACATTTAGTGCAGTGCGTCCTGCTCACAGTGTTCAGCTAGATCCGTTCCTGCTATTTACATTTAGTGCAGTGCGTCCTGCGCACAGTGTTCAGCTAGAGCCGTTCCTGCTATTTACATTTAGTGCAGTGCGTCCTGCTCACAGTGTTCAGCTAGATCCGTTCCTGTTATCTTCTAGACTATTTACATTTAGTGCAGTGCGTCCTGCTCACAGTGTTCAGCTAGATCCGTTCCTGTTATCTTCTAGACTATTTACATTTAGTGCAGTGCGTCCTGCTCACAGTGTTCAGCTAGATCCGTTCCTGCTATTTACATTTAGTGCAGTGCGTCCTGCTCACAGTGTTCAGCTAGATCCGTTCCTGTTAAATTCCTACTGACCGGCAGGCTTGTCTGGTTACAGTATATAAAGCTACCTGAAGAAAATTACAGGTGTTCTATTTGATCCTATTAGTACCACGGTCAGGCAGCTAGACTATTTACATTTAGTACAGTGCGTCCTGCTCACAGTGTTCAGCTAGATCCGTTCCTGTTATCTTCCTACTGACAGGCAGGCTTGTCTGGTTACAGTATATAAAGCTACCTGAAGAAAATTACAGGTGTTCTATTTGATCCTATTAGTACCACGGTCAGGCAGCTAGACTATTTACATTTAGTACAGTGCGTCCTGCTCACAGTGTACAGCTAGATCCGTTCCTGTTATCTTCCTACTGACAGGCAGGCTTGTCTGGTTACAGTATATAAAGCTACCTGAAGAAAATTACAGGTGTTCTATTTGATCCTATTAGTACCACGGTCAGGCAGCTAGACTATTTACATTTAGTACAGTGCGTCCTGCTCACAGTGTACAGCTAGATCCGTTCCTGTTATCTTCCTACTGACAGGCAGGCTTGTCTGGTTACAGTATATAAAGCTACCTGAAGAAAATTACAGGTGTTCTATTTGATCCTATTAGTACCACGGTCAGGCAGCTAGACTATTTACATTTAGTACAGTGCGTCCTGCTCACAGTGTACAGCTAGATCCGTTCCTGTTATCTTCCTACTGACAGGCAGGCTTGTCTGGTTACAGTATATAAAGCTACCTGAAGAAAATTACAGGTGTTCTATTTGATCCTATTAGTACCACGGTCAGGCAGCTAGACTATTTACATTTAGTACAGTGCGTCCTGCTCACAGTGTTCAGCTAGATCCGTTCCTGTTATCTTCCTACTGACAGGCAGGCTTGTCTGGTTACAGTATATAAAGCTACTTGAAGAAAATTACAGGTGTTCTATCCCAGCTTAGTGCAGCTACAGGCCATTAGTATGTCTGGAAGGCCAAGAAGGAGAGGCAGACAGTCACAAGCCAATAAGAGAGGGCAAGCAGGCTCTGTGTCTAGTGCTGGTCGTGGAGACGGTGCATCCTCATCAGCACGTGGCCATGGGACACGCTTGGCCTTTTTTTCGGCAGCTGGCCATGTTGAGCCGCAACATGCGGAAGACTTGGTCGAGTGGATGACCAAGCCGTCCTCATCCTCCTCATCCTCTCTCACCCATGCCCAGGGTGCTTTGTCTGGCAAAGCAGCGGCCTCTTCCCTCAGCTCAATGTCATCAGTGACTCCTTCCCTAGCTCCACCATGTCCTCATGAGGATTCCCTCGAACTGTTTGACCACAGTGTTGGGTACATGCTCCAGTAGGATGCCCAGCGTTTGGAAGGCTCTGATGACGATACTGAGCTCGATGAAGGCAGTAACATGAGCGCGGACAGAGGGGGTGCCCAAGAAGGACAGCAATCTGGCAGTCATGCTCCCCCTGCTGCAGCATACTGCCAGGTTTGCTCCAGTGATGAGGAGGGAGGGGATGATGAGGTCACTGACTCAACGTGGGTGCCTGATAGGAGAGAGGAGGAGGAGGAGGAGGAGGAGGAGGAGGAGGAGGCGGCAGCACATCACCAACGAGGCAGGATGCCCTCCAGGGGCCAGCCTAAGGGCAGCACATTGACTGCATCACACCCCAAAGCTCCACATGTGCAGGGCGCTGCAGTCTCTGCGCGTTATTCAAAAAGTTCTTTGGTGTGGGCCTTTTTTGAGACGAGTGCATCAGATCGCACCGCTGCTATTTGCAACATATGTCTCAAGCGTATCTCGCGTGGCCAAAATATCTCCCGCTTGGGTACCACATGCTTGACCAGACATATGTTGACCTGCCATGCAGTTCGTTGGCAAGCATATCTAAAAGACCCACACCAAAGAACAAAGAGGATCTCTCCTTGCTCCTCATCAGCTGAGATTTCCAACCCCACTAGACCTTCAGTCCTCTCTGAGACCTGCAGTGAGAGGAATGAAGGTGTAGAATTAGGTGTGTCACAGTCAAGTACTTGTGGGCAATCTGCTTTTGGTACACCGACGTCAGATTGTACCAGGCAAATTTCCCTGCCCCAGCTGCTGCACCGCCGAAAGAAGTTTGCTCCCAGCCATCCACATGCCCAGCGGTTGAATGCTAGCTTGGCAAAATTGCTAGCACTTCAACTGCTGCCTTTTCAGTTGGTAGACTCTGCCCCCTTCCGTGAGTTTGTGGAATGTGCGGTTCCTCAGTGGCAGGTACCCAAACGCCACTTTTTCTCACGGAAGGCGATTCCGGCTCTCTACCGGCATGTGGAAGGCAATGTCCATGCCTCGCTGGACAGGGCGGTCAGCGGTAAGGTGCATATTACCGCTGACTCATGGTCCAGCAGGCATGGACAGGGACGTTACCTAAGTTTCATGGCGCATTGGGTGACTCTGCTGGCAGCTGGGAAGGATGCAGGACAAGGTGCAGTAGTGTTGGAGGTTGTTCCGCCACCACGCCTCCAAAATGCTGATTGTGACACACCTCTCTCCTCCACCCCCTCCTCTTCTTCTTCCTCCATGGCCTCTTCCTCGGAACCAGCGGTGCTCCGTAGGCGTTCAAGGGGCTACGCAAGTACGCAGGCCAAAAGATGCCATGCGGTGCTTGAGCTGGTGTGCTTGGGGGACAGGAGCCACACTGGGGCAGAGGTTCTGTCAGCTCTGCAGGGGCAGGTTCAGAGGTGGTTGACGCCACGCCAACTTAAGGCAGGAATGGTGGTTTGCGACAATGGCACCAACCTCCTCTCTGCCCTCCGACAGGGACAAATGACCCATGTGCCCTGTTTGGCTCACGTCCTTAACTTGGTGGTGCAGCGGTTCTTGGGCAGGTACCCGGGCTTACAGGATGTCCTGAGGCAGGCCAGGAAAGTCTGTGTGCATTTCCGCCGGTCATATAATGCCAGTGCTCGGCTGACGGACCTCCAAAAGGAGTTTAACCTGCCCAAGAACCGCCTAATCTGTGACATGCCCACCAGGTGGAACTCAACGTTGGCCATGCTGCAGCGGCTGCACACGCAGCAGAGGGCCATCAATGAGTACCTGTGCGACTATGGCACCAGGACAGGGTCAGGGGAGCTTGGTTTTTTTTCCCCACGCCAGTGGGCCATGATCAGGGATGCATGCACTGTCCTGTCACCATTCGAGGAGGCCACGAGGATGGTGAGCAGTGACAGTGCATGCATCAGTGACACTGTCCCCCTTGTCCACCTGTTGGAGCACACGCTGCGTGGAATAATGGACAGGGCACTTGAGGCAGAACAGAGGCAGGAAGAGGAGGACTTCCTTAGCTCTCAAGGCCCCCTTTATCCAGACAGTGTTCCTGCGTGCCCGCCGATCACACAGGAAGAGGACGAGGAGGAAGAGGAGGAGGAGGAAGATTGTGTCAGTATGGAGGTGGAGCCTGGCACTCAGCATCAGCAGCAGTCTTTAAGGGATCAGTCCCAAGAAACACATGGACTTGTACGTGGCTGGGAGGAGGTGGCTGCGGACCATGTCGTTCTTAGTGACCCAGAGGACTCCGGACCGAATGCCTCAGCAAACCTACGCTGCATGGCCTCCCTGATCCTGCAAAGCCTGCGTAAGGATCCTCGTATTCGTGGTATCAAGGAGAAGGACCAATACTGGCTGGCAACCCTCCTTGATCCACGTTACAAGGGTAAGGTTGCGGACCTTATCTTGCCATCGCAGAGGGAGCAGAGGATGAAACATCTTCGGGAGGCCTTGCAGAAAGGTCTGTGCAACGCGTTCCCAGAGACTGGGAGGTTACAAACTCCTGTTTCTGGACAACGTGTTGCTGAGGCTTCGGTCAGTCAAAGAAGGAGCGGTGGAGAAGGTGGCCGTCTGACCGATGCGTTCAGACAATTTTTTGGTCCGCAGCCCCAAGGTATGATCGGTTCCAGCAACCATCGCCAGCGTCTGTTTTACATGGTGCAGGAATACCTAGGGGCAAGATCAGACTTGGACACCTTTCCCACCGAAAATCCTCTGGGTTACTGGGTCTTGAGGATGGATCACTGGCCAGAGCTTGCACAGTATGCAATTGAGCTACTGGCCTGTCCTGCATCCAGCGTTCTTTCGGAACGCACATTCAGTGCTGCTGGAGGCGTGGTAACCGATCACAGGGTGCGTCTGTCCACCGACTCGGTCGATCGGCTGACCTTCATAAAAATGAATGAGTCTTGGATCACCACCAGCTACCAAGCACCTGATGCTGATGTAACCGAATAATTTTTTTTGAAATCTCAGATCCCTTCAAAGACTGCCTATGCTGATGCTGAGTGACTATCCCTGAGTAATTATCCTCTTCCTCCTCAATCATCACGCTGATAGCTTGTAAGAACATTTTTGGTTCTGGGCGCCACCACCAGTGCCTAAGGCACAATTTTTCAGCCCCTGTTTAACAGGGGCGTGTAATTACAATTTTTGATGTAATACTTTGCAGCAGGGCTCGTTCCTGCATTCCAACTAGAGTGTCTGTGAGGGGTTGCAGTATTGTGGCACCAGCACCAGTGCCTAGGGCCCAATTTTTCTGCCCCTGTCTAACAGGGGCGTGTAATTACAATTTTTGATACAATACTTTGCAGCAGGGCTCGTTCCTGCGTTCCAACTAGAGTGTCTGTGAGGGGTTGCAGTGTTGTGGCACCAGCACCAGTGCCTAAGGCCCAATTTTTCTGCCCCTGTCTAACAGGGGCGTGTAATTACAATTTTTGATGCAATACTTTGCAGCAGGGCTCGTTCCTGCGTTCCAACTAGAGTGTCTGTGAGGGGTTGCAGTGTTGTGGCACCAGCACCAGTGCCTAAGGCCCAATTTTTCTGCCCCTGTCTAACAGGGGCGTGTAATTACAATTTTTGAAGCAATAATTTGCAGCAGGGCTCGTTCCTGCGTTCCAACTAGAGTGTCTGTGAGGGGTTGCAGTGTTGTGGCACCAGCACCAGTGCCTAAGGCCTAATTTTTCAGCTCCTGTTCAACAGGGGCATGTAATTACAATTCTTGATCTAATATTTCACAGCAGGGCCCTGTGAGGGCTTACAGTGTTGTGGCCACAGCAACACCTAAGGCCCAAATTTCTGCTGAGTATATAGGGCAGGACCCTACTTTCAAACATCTAACTTACAAACGACTCCTACTTGCAAACGGAAGGAGACAACAGGAAGTGAGATGAAATCTACCCCTAGGAAGGGAAATTCTCTCCTGTAAGAGTTAATATGGGAAAACAAGTTCTCCTTTCCACTGATGCTTTCCAATCCTTGTTCCACAAAAAAACCCAAATTTTCAAAAAACATTTTTCATTGGGACAAAAAAGTGAGGTGAAATCTTCTGAAGAGGAGGAAAGACAGCAAAACAAATGTCACAGGGGTGATAACCCTTCCCTATGTTTTCCAAAAAGCTTAGAAAAGATTTTTTGGCTGGAGCTAAACACGTTAAAAATGTTCAAAATTACAAACAGATTCTACTTAACAACAAACCTACAGTCCCTGTCTTGTTTGCACCGCCTGTATACTGCTGTTCAGAGTATATAGGGCCTGGTGGCCCCACACCTTTCCTTATTTTAATTTGGGTGCGGGGTTCCCCTTAATATCCATACAAGACCCAAAGGGACTGGTAATGGACTGGGGGGTACCCATGCCGTTTGTCTCACTGATTTTCATCCATATTGCCATGACCCGACATGACATTAAACCCGCAAGCAGTTTTAAATGAGATTTTTTCCTTTAAAAATGACATTTGGTGCAGGGACTGTTCTAAACATGGGAAACACGCGTCACTTTACAGGCATACTATAGACACCCCCCAGGTACGATATTTAAAGGAATATTTCACTTTTTTTTTTTTACTTTAAGCATCATTAAAATCACTGCTCCCGAAAAAACGGCCGTTTTTAAAAGTTTTTTTTGCATTGATACATGTCCCCTGGGGTAGGACCCGGGTCCCCAAACCCTTTTTAGGACAATACCATGCAAATTAGCCTTTAAAATGAGCACTTTTGATTTCGAACGTTCGAGTCCCATAGACGTCAATGGGGTTCTAACGTTCGTGCGAACTTTCGGTCCGTTCGCGGGTTCTGGTGCGAACCGAACCGGGGGGTGTTCGGCTCATCCCTACCGATGAAGCTAAGCAGCCGCTCAGCTGTTATTACAAGCAGCCTTCTTCCGCTCTGCCCGGGTCTACTGTCCAACCGGGAGACCTGAACGACCAGCTGGCACGTCCCCTGGCTGGCCGGAATGTAGGGTTGCCACCAGTGGCGGCTGGTGAAGTTTTAGGATGGGGGGGCGCCACACCCCGCCCTTACTTTTTGACCCCTCCCACTTGGTGAAAATGGGCGTGGTTTCAACGAAATAGTGGGCGTGGCTCTAAGTTGGTGTGGTTAGCGTCTGAGATGAAGGAGGGATGGAGGGAAAGGGAGAGAGGGATGGAGGGACAGCAGGCCCAGGTCCTACACAACAATAGAAATATGTGTATTCTAGAAAGTTTAACAATCAGCAGATAAAGATACTCAAAACACCTGGTGTTAGCACTTCAATCATCCCGGCACCATTATGTTATGGTGCCAGGATTATTTTTATTATTACATTGTAATATAAAATGAAATCATTCAACTCACCATAATGCAGAATCAGTGGGAGCCCCGAGCGTGTCACTAGCGACGTCGCCTACAACCAGATGCCATCAGGCGTCCCCAGCAGAGTTCGTCTTTACATCAAGTGCCCCCAGCGGAGTTCCTCCTTACATGCAGCCTGTGTCATATCAAATGCAGCCTTTGTCACATAAAATGCAGCCTCTGTCCCACCAAATGCAGCCTCTGTCCCACCAAATGCAGCCTCTGTCTCCCCCCAAATGCAGCCTGTCTCCCCCAAATGCAGCCTCTGTCCCCCCCCAATGCAGCCTCTGTCCCCCCCCCATGTAGCCTCTGTCCCCCCCCATGTAGCCTCTGTTCCCCCCCATGCAGCCTCTGTCCCCCCCCATGCAGCCTCTGTCCCCCCCAATGCAGCCTCTGTCCCCCCCAATGCAGCCTCTGCCTCCCCCAAATGCAGCCTCTGTCACCCCCCAAATGCAGCCTCTGTCCCCCCCCCAAATGCAGCCTCTGTTTCTCCAAATGCAGCCTCTGTTTCTCCAAATGCAGCCTCTGCCCCCCCCCCAAATGCAGCCTCTGTCCCCCCCAAATGCAGCCTCTGTCTCCCCCCAAATGCAGCCTGTCTCCCCCCAAATGCAGCCTCTGTCCCCCCCCCCAAATGCAGCCTCTGCCCCCCCCAAATGCAGCCTCTGTCACCCCCCAAATGCAGCCTCTGTCACCCCCCAAATGCAGCCTCTGTCACCCCCCCAAATGCAGCCTCTGTCCCCCCCCCCCAAATGCAGCCTCTGTTTCTCCAAATGCAGCCTCTGCCCCCCCCCCAAATGCAGCCTCTGTCCCCCCCAAATGCAGCCTCTGACCTCCCCCCCAAATGCAGCCTCTGTCCCCCCAAATGCAGCCTCTGCCCCCCCCCCCAATGCAGCCTCTGTCCCACCAAATGCAGCCTCTGTCTCCCCAAATGCAGCCTCTGCCCCCCCAATGCAGCCTCTGCCCCCCCAATGCAGCCTCTGTCCCCCCAAATGAAGCCTCTGTCCCCCCCCCAAATGCAGCCTCTGCCCCCCAAATGCAGCCTCTGCCTCCCCAAATGCAGCCTCTGTCCACCCCCCAAATGCAGCCTCTGTCCACCCCCCAAATGCAGCCTCTGCCCCTCCCCAAATGCAGCCTCTGTCCCCCCCCCAAATGCAGCCTCTGCCCCCCCCCCAATGCAGCCTCTGCCCCCCCCCCCCCCCAAATGCAGCATGCCTGTGTCCTATTAAATGCAGCCTCTGTCCATCCCCTAAATGCAGCCTCTGTCCCCCCTCCAAATGCAGCCTCTGTCCCTCCCCAAATGCAGCCTCTGTCCCCCCCCAAATGCAGCCTCTGCCCCCACCCCACCCCCCACCCCAAATGCAGCATGCCTGTGTCCCATTAAATGCAGCCTCTGTCCCCCCCCCAAATGCAGCATGCCTGTGTCCCATTAAATGCAGCCTCTGTCACTTCAAACCCCCCCTCCCGTTCTCCGCACAGCGGTGCTTACCTTGCCGTCTCCTCTCTTGCGGTGTCGGTGTCTCCTTTCACTGGCAACGGCGATGGTGTTGCATACTTCCTGTTTCCTCTCTCGGGCGCAATGGGAGAAAGACTCAGGTCAGATGTCAATCAAATCTGAAGGGCCGAGTAGCTTCCGCCCAGCGCCTGTAGTATATATTACTATGGCCGGGCGGAAGCTACTCGGTGCTTCAAAAAACACCGCAAGGCGGGCTAAACGCCCGCAAATGCAGCGCCACGTCTGTAATCTCGTGATTGCATAGATGTGGCGCTTCCCATTAGTGCATTGTGTCCGGCGACCTTTTATTTTTTCATTTTTTTTTTTTAAAGGGTCAGTATTAAAAAAAATTATTATTTTTTTTAAATTTTTTTTTGTGGCTGCCTAAAGGGGGGAGGCGGCGCCCATGCACCCGATATGGATGGGCCGCCACTGGTTGCCACCTTTTCTTCAAGCCAGACCCGAACACGTTAGCGGCCTGGGAGTGGGTGCCCCAAGGAGAGTAGTAATGCAGTGAGTATAGCGTGCAGCAGCAAACTGTGGGTGTGACCAAATTGCTTTTTCTGATATCATTGCCCTGCCCCCCCCCTCCCAGTGATGCCAAACCTGCCCCCAAGACAGCTGCCTGCAGCTCCTGGCCACAGCCAAATCTGAATAATGTGTCCCGGTTTCAGCCTGCCTGAAACCCGAACACATGATTCAAAACCCAGACTGTCCAGGTAATTCCCAGACAGGTGGCAACCCTACCGGAGTCCCCAACAATGCCAGAATCGGCTTTGATCGGACCTCCGATGTAGTAACCCAGGAGCTACGTTACTTCCGGTTTACATGGCAGCTAGAGGCGCAGTTTTAAGAAATCCAAAAATGCCAATCTTGCCATTTTGAATACTTTGAAGTGCAAAGGGGAGGTTTGGGGTCTTTCAGACCCCCAGATCCCTCCATAAAGAGTATCCGTCACTCTATTACTGCCACAAGGGATGTTTACATTTCTTGTGACAGCAATAAAAGTGATCAGAATTTTTTTATTTTTATTAAAGGGACGGTGTAAAAAAAATAAATAAATAAGAATTTTTTTTTTTTAAAGTGCCCCATCCCTCCATGTTTGTGCGCCAAAGAAAACGCATATGTAAGTCACGCCCGCAAATGTAAACAGTTTTCAAACCACACGTGAGGTATCGCCGCGATCGTTAGAGATAGTTCCAGCGCTAGACCTCCTCTGTAACTCTAAACATGCAACCGTTTTTAAAAGCGTCACCTATGGAGATTTTTAAGTACCGTAGTTTGTCGCCATTCCACGAGTGTGCGCAATTTTGAACCACGACATGTTAGGTATCTATTTACTCAGCATAACAGCATCTTTCATATTATACAAAGCAATTGGGCCAACTTTACTCTTTTGTTTTTTGTTTTTTTTTCATTAAAGTGTATTATTTTCAAAAAAAATTGCAAAACCACTGCGCAAATACTGTGTGATATAAAACAATGCCATTTTGATTTGTAGGGTCTCTGCTAAAAAAATAAATAAATATATATATATATATATATATATATATATATATATATATATATATATATATATATACAGTATGTCGTCATGGAGGAGGGGAAGAGGACTCCAGTGACAACCTGTGAAGCTCTGGTGAACTCCATGCCCAAGAGGGTTAAGGCAGTGCTGGAAAATAATGGTGGCCACACAAAATATTGACACTTTGGGCCCAATTTGGACATTTTCACTTAGGGGTGTACTGACTTTTGTTGCCAGCGGTTTAGACATTAATGGCTGTGTGTTGAGTTATTTTGAGGGGACAGCAAATTTACACTGTTATACAAGCTGTACACTCACTACTTTACATTGTAGCAAAGTGTCATTTCTTCAGTGTTGTCACATGAAAAGATAGAAGAAAAGATTTACAAAAATGTGAGGGGTGTACTGACTTTTGTGAGATACTGTAGGTATAATGTTTGGGGGTTCTAAGTAAAAAAGCAAAAAACAATGATTTTTAACTTGTAAACAACAAATGTCAGAAATAGGCCTGGTCTTGAAGTGCTTAAAAATAATTACTGCGCAAATAACGTTTGAAATAAAAAATTGCAGCGACAGCCATTTTATTCTCTAGGGTCTTTGCTAATTAATATATATATATATATATATATATATATATATATATATATATATATATATATATATATATATATATATATATATATATATATATATATATATATATATATATATATATATATATATATATATATATATAGACAGATATATCTATATATCTATCTATATCTATCTATCTAGATAGATAGATAGATTAGATAGATTAGATAGATAGATACACATATATATATTAGCAAAGACCCTAGAGAATAAAATGGCTGTTGCTGCAATTTTTTATTTCACACGTTATTTGCGCAGTAATTTATATATATATATATATATATATATATATATATATATATATATAGAGTATATATAGAGGTTCTGAGTAATTTTTTTTGCAAAATTTTTTTTTTTATTTTGCAAAAAAATTCATATTTATATATTTATAATAGCAGAATTGGCCTGGATGCGAAGTGGTTACACGGAGCAGTCCCCTTGTTCATTCTGTGTCGGTGTCTGTGTTAGGAGATAACTGCTGTAAAACGCGAGGATTATTTATTTTTCTACCCCTAGAACTTCACATAAAAGGATTAAACATTCTGAGATACGGTATAGGCTGTCTGATTATTTATTTGAACTCCCGGATTGTATCACAGGAAATTAATTTTCATAAATCTTTTTCTGTTATCGGAGGAATAAGAATCCCTTTTTATAGAGCGGGTAATTCATCGCCGCTCTCCCGGGCCGAGGAACATAACTAGACAGGAGAATAAGCCGTGCGGCTTGTTTTGTGTGTGAGCTCCTGTGTACAGACCTAGAGAATTATTTATGTGTCGTCTGAGTAAAATACAGGCCGGCTCCGAGGGGGTTCGATGAGATATTAGGTAATAATAGAGGGAAGCGTATTGATCCGCGGATTTTGTACGGCCTGAGCAGTATCGTTGCCATGTCTCCACTCACAGATATGGAATAATCATGGGAAACAACGCCAAGCTGGCCGCCATGGTGGTTCAGCAGGTTTGTCCTCCATGGCTGAAGACCATTTCTTCTCATGAAAATCTAAAGTGACATTTGTGGGGCGATTTTATATGATTTTATATGTTTATATGAAGCAGTGACATCCATTTATTTTATTTTTTTTTCCAGCAGATTGTAATGTACGGGAGCCGGGTCCCGGAGGCGGGACTTTTTGTACGTCACTCGGCCTCGCTGTCGGGAGATCGTTCCCTGTTGCCGCGGCTCGGGGCTAATAATGTATTTAGGGATTTTGAGACCCGAGGCTTTTGGGGGGCACACTCGGGGCTCCAGCCCCCCTCAGCCCCTCCCAACGCCATTTGGTTTTAGTCTAATAGGGCGTACACACGGTCGGACTTTGTTCGGACATTCCGACAACAAAATCCTAGGATTTTTTCCGACGGATGTTGGCTCAAACTTGTCTTGCATACACACGGTCACACAAAGTTGTCGGAAAATCCGATCGTTCTGAACGCGGTGACGTAAAACACGTACGTCGGGACTATAAACGGGGCAGTAGCCAATAGCTTTCATCTCTTTATTTATTCTGAGCATGCGTGGCACTTTGTCTGTCGGATTTGTGTACACACGATCGGAATTTCCGACAACGGATTTTGTTGTCGGAAAATTTTATCTCCTGCTCTCCAACTTTGTGTGTCGGAAAATCCGATGGAAAATGTCCGATGGAGCCCACACACGGTCGGAATTTCCGACAACACGCTCCGATCGGACATTTTCCATCGGAAAATCCGACCGTGTGTACGGGGCATAAGTCTTAGGACTAATATGGAATTTTAGTTTTAGTCCCATTTTAGTCTTCTGCAATTACATAGTTACATTAAACATTAAATTGTTTTAGTTTTAGTTGTATTTATTTAGTCAACTAAATCTCCAGAAAATTTTAGTCGTCTAAAATTGAATGGGTGTAATTAAATTGTAATGCATTAGTTAACATTTCTCTACAATTTCCAAACTCATTATATACTGCAGGAGTGAAAAATCTCTTCTGTTATTATTTAAGGTATTCAGGTATGAACATGCACTACAGACCAGTATTCATTTTGAAGACAAATTTCAATTTAGTTTAAGTCTTAAGTCGCCCCAAGTCGCTTGACATTGGGAATTGCAGTATAGTCAATGAGAGCCTTCTTAATGTACACTATTAAAGTCGCTCCGACTTCAGAAAAGGTCCCTGTACTACTTCAAGGCGACTTCTAGGTGACCTGTACCCATAGAATTCAATGGAAGTCGCCTCCAAGTCGGATCCTCATCTATAGTGAAGCGACTTTACAGGAAAAAGAAGATTATTAGGGGGAACTCCACGACAAATAAAAAAAAAAAAACAGCAGGGGTTCCCCCTCCGGGAGCATGCCATGGCCCTTAGGTCTGGTATGGATTTCAAGGGGAACCCCCTATGGTGTGGGGGTCCCCCCCCAAATCCATACCAGACCCTTATCCGAGCACGCAGCCCGGCCGGTCAGCAAAGGGGGTGGAGACGAGCGAGCGCCCCCCCCCCCCAACCGTACCAGGCCGCATGCCCTCAACATGGGGGGGTGGGTGCTTTGGGGCAGGGGGCGCCCTGTGGCCCCCCCACCCCAAAGCACCTTGTCCCCATGTTGATGAGGACAAGGGCCTCTTCCCAACAACCCTGGCCGTTGGTTGTCAGGGTCTGCGGGCGGGGGGCTTAGCGGAATCCGGGAGCCCTCCTTTAATAAAGGGGCCCCCGGATCCCGGCCCCCCCACCCTATGTGAATGAGTATGGGGTACTTCGTACCCCTACCCATTCACCTGGGGGAAAAAAAGTGTCAATAAAAAAACACTACACAGGTTTTTAAAGTAATTTATTAGGCAGCTATGGGGGTCTTCTTCTGACTTCAGGGGTCTCTTCCGACTTCTCCGCTCTCTCCGGCCTCTTCTCCCGCTCTCCGGCCTCTTCTCCCGCTCTCCAGTATCTTCTGCCGGGCTCCTCCGCTATCTTCTGCTCTTTTGCCCGCTCTTTTGCTAGCGCTGGCCCGGTCTTCTCCGCCGTCTTCTTCCCTCTTCTCTTCTTCAGATGTTGACACGACGCTCTCTCCCACTGTAATGCTGTGTGCGCGGTCCGCAACGACTTATATAGGGATGGGGCGTGGTCACCGGGTGACATCACAGTCCCATCATGCCCCGGAACTGTGACGTCATAAGGCACCCACCCCCCCATGTTGAAGGCATGTGGCCTGGTAGGGTTCAGGAGGGGGGTGGAGCGCTTGCGTGCTCGGATAAGGGTCTGGTATGGATTTTGGGGGGAACCCCACGTTTTTTTTTCGGCGTAAGGGGTTCCCCTTAACATCTATACCAGACCTAAGAGCCTGGTATGTTCCTGGAGGGGAATTCCCTCTCGCTGCAATAGGAAAATATGTTTTTCCTATTGCAGCGAGCGCCAGATGCACAGTACCCTGTCGCTGAGAACCAGCGCAATCCCACATTCTCGCGGGCAGGTACTGTATGTCACATGTTATTATTTTATTTATTTTGCCTCATTACAAGCAAAAAGTGCTTTTTATTTATTTATTTATTTTATTTATTTTGCCTCATTACAAGCAATAAGTGCTTTTTATTATTCATGGAAATCAATAAGTACTTTTTTAAATTTTTTTTTGCTCATGATAAGCGATATGTACTTTTTAAAATTTTTTTTTTCTACTCAAAATAATAGTAACCTACTGACTTCCACAAAGTGTGATATTTTAAAAACCACTTTAACTAATGAGCGGGGAGTGTGTTTATGAATCTATGCAGCGTCTGTGTGTAAGGATTGGTGGTAAGGGAATGCCAGCTGTTGGGAGGACTGAGAAATGCTGCAGCCTGGCGCAGCGGGGATCGATAATCCTGATCGATTATTGGTAATTGGATGTTTGATGTAGAGAAGCAGATGGACATTGATTTCTGGCTGGCGTGAACTGGGGCTTTCAGGGGAGATGGATTACCGTCTCGTGTCCTGCGATCTAAATCCGCGTCTAGATAGCGACGCCACAGGGTAATGGAGAGGGGAGGGGGGGAGAAAGAGGAGAGGGGCGGGGGGGAGAAAGAGGAGAGGGGCGGGGGGGAGAAGGAGGAGAGGGGCGGGGGGGGAGAAGGAGGAGAGGGGCGGGGGAGAAGGAGGAAAGGAGCGGGGGGAGAAGCAGGAGATCGGCTCTCTCCTCTCCCATCCATGTGAGTGGAGGGGGAACTGTCAGTGCAGGCTCTGGGCTGTATGAGAGACACGCTCTCAGCTCAGAACCCTGCTGATAGGCGGCACGGATAGGCTGCACCAATGAGCACTGATAGGTGGCACCGATAGGCTGCACCAATGAGCACTGATAGGTGGCACCGATAGGCTGCACCAATGAGCACTGATAGGTGGCACCGATAGGCTGCACCAATGAGCACTGATAGGTGGCACTGACTAAACTGATGGGCACTAATAGGCAGCACAGATAGGCTGCACTAATAGGTGGCACTGATGGGCAATGATGAGCACTGATAGGCCGCACAGATAGGCTACACTGTTGGCACTGATAGGCAGCATTCATGAGCACTGATAGGCTGCACTGAGAGGCTGAACTGATGGGCACTAATAGGCAGCATTGATGAGCACTGATAGGTGGCACTGGTAAGTGGCATTGGAGAGCATTGATAGGTGGTACTGATAGGTGACATTGATGAGCACTGGATACAAGCCGAGGTCTGTTTACAGCCAGGCCCATACCCCGAATGGGAAGCAGCATATAGAGTCCAAAGACAGGCCGATGTCACAACAGGTAGACAGGAATCCAAAAGTAAACCTAGCTGGTCAGGTCACAGGTAAGTCAAGAACTAGCTGAAGACCAATCTGCTCATGTCAGAATCCAGCTTTAATAAGCTGTTTGGCTCCAGTAGCATGCAATAGCCTTCTCATACATACTGGACTATTCTTCTGCAAACTATTATGAATATTATTATGAAGTTATGAATTATCCGAAATAACGATTGCCGCATCTAAACAAATGGAACAGAACAAATTAATAATAAATAATAATAAAAAGGTTTTATTATTATTAATGTTATTTATTATTATTAGATCGTTACGTTCCATTTGTTTAGATGCGGCATTCGTTATGTCGGATAATTCGTAACTTCAGATAAATTCGTATTCGTTACGTTCACAAACAGCCAAATTTGAAAGGAAATTCCAATACCTATAATTTAATAGTTAGTTATTATTTCGAATTTTACTCATTTTCTTTAATTCTTTCAGATTTTCGAATTTTTGAATTTCCAAATTACCGATTTACGAATTTCATAAAATTCGATAATATGAAATTTGGAAATTCGGAATTTCGGAAACTAAAAAATTTGGAAATTTCGGAATTAACGAATTTGTCAGAATTCCTTAAAAAACTCATTCGGAACTAAACGAATTGCACATGTCTAGTTCTCAGCTCTTTCTTTGGACATCAAACCAACTCCTCCGTATGTTAAGGAGGGGGGGGGGGGTAGAAGGTGTTATGTAGTCTTGTCCTAGGGCAGTGATGGCGAACCTTGGCACTCCAGATGTTTTGGAACTACATTTCCCATGATGCTCAACTACACTGCAGAGTGCAGAAGCATCATGGGAAATGTAGTTCCAAAACATCTGGGGTGCCAAGGTTCACCATCACTGCCCTTGGTAAGAACAGTATGATAGTGAGCATTGTCCCCCTAGGACAGGAAGTGTGTTACTGGCAGGATTACCAGGTGAAAATAATGGGGGGGGGGGAAGGAAACAAACGCAGACATCACATCTAAGGTTTAGTACGCTGCAACATATTATTTCTCTTTATATTTAAGCCAACTACACTCACATTTATAAAACAAATGTGAGCGCCTATACATTCTATGAGGAAGCCTCCACAGAAGCTCCAAGGATGGTTGCGGTAATATGTTTAATCACGTAGTTTTCCCGTCACCATTAACAATGGAATGTGCTTACCTCTATCACGCAATTGTCTGAGAATTGGACTTGACAGGGTTGTTGTTGTAGTTCAGCATACTTGATGTTGGGGACTGGCTGTCATTACATCGTTTGTTCTTCGTGTTCCAAGTTCCATTGTACATCAAGCCAATTAAAGCGCTCATTGTGAGCGTCGGTGGCGTGCCAACGCTGCTCTGCTTGTGTTCCTGTCCCATTAGCTGGAAGAGACATTTCATTGTAAGTGATTATATACAATGTGGAGGCAGCCAGACAAAGACACACTGACATTGTCTCACTTTATATCAGTATTAAATACTAAGAAATGCACTTGCTGTAGATCAGAGATCTCCAAACTTTCTAAGCAAAGGGCCAGTTGACTGTCCTTCAGGCTTTAGTGGGGCCAGACTGTGGCCAGTGGGAGTAGAAAATGCCCCATCATTGGTTTTAATGGGATTAATAGTGCGGCATAGCTGGTGTCAGCAGGGAGAATGGTGCCCCATCATTGCTTTTAATGGGATTAATAGTGCTCCATTGTTGGTGTCAGTAGGGAGAATGGTGCCCAATCATTGGCGTCAATTGGTGGAATAGTGCCCCCATCATTGGTAAGCAAATGGCCACATCTGGCCCCTGGACCGCAGTTTGGAGGCCACTACTGTAGTCCATCCAACCCAACATACCAGGTTATTCAACACTCCCTGCAAAGGCCAACAAGGGGGTTACTTGTTGGCCTTTGCAGGTTATTCAACACTCTCTGCAAAGGCCAACTCATACCAGGTTATTCAACACTCTCTGCAAAGGCCAACAAGGGGGTTATTTGTTAGCCTTAAATAAAAAAACCCAACAAACAGTCAATTTCCAACAGTGTGTGTCCAGTCAGATAAGTTGAACTTGCACAAAAAGCCATTGGAAGGGCAGATGTACCACCACCCATCTATCACTATCATTAGGTCATTGGAAAGGCCATTGAAAACAGGCTCACTGGCTTAATGGTTAACCAAAATTCGACTGGGATTGGTCAATTGGTGGAATAGTGCCCCCATCATTGGAGTCAGTTGGTGGAATAGTGCCCCAAGGGCCAGACAAAGGTAAGCAAAGGGCCACATCTGGCCCCCTGGACCGCAGTTTGGAGGCCACTACTGTAGTCCAAGCACCCAACCCAACATACCAGGTTATGCAGCACTCTCTGCAAAGGCCAAAGATGGGGTTACTTGTTGGCCTTTGCAGGTTATTCAACACTCTCTACAAAGGCCCACTCATACCAGATTATTCAACACTCTCTGCAAAGGCCAACAAAGGGGTTACTTGTTGGTCTTAAATAAAATAACCCAACAAACAGTCAATTTCCAACAGTGTGTGTCCAGTCAGATAGGTTGAACAAAAAGCCATTGGAAGGGCAGATGTACCACCACCCATCTATCACTATCTTTGGTCATTGGAAAGGCCATTGAAAACAGGCTCACTCGCATAATGGTTAACCAAAGTTTGACTGGGACAGGTATAGATCATGCCTTCTATTCAGATTAACTGTAGATTTTTGGAAAAGAATGGGCTGCCCTGCACACGATGCCTGAGAACACACCCGTGCTTGGTTGCATGTATAGGTGTGAACCAGGCCTACATACTGTAGCTCTATCATGCAAAGAAGCCACATCTGAACATGATCCAAAAACGCTGCCATCTTCTCCAGGCCAAAGTCCATTTACAATGGTCTGTTGACATTCTTTGTGGTAACCATGGGTGAGTCCTTCGAACTAAAGGGGAGAGGGACCTTCTGGCTTGTGTAATATTGGGGGTTGTTTAGCTTAGTGTAGAGCCTACCAGTGAGCTGAGTCCAGACCCGATATGCCGTCTAAGGGCTTGTTGACCCACGTTTATTAAAGAAAAAGAAAACAAGTCCGATAACAGAAGAGTTGCCCACACAGGGGTTTTAGCTTTCCACAGTAACAATGTAAGATAAACAGAAAATACCAATCCACCTGGCTCTCTTTAGCAGCACCACTGCTCAGACTTATGCTTCAGCCCCCTTGGCTCTATAACAGAGGTCCTGTACCTCAGCACTCTTTTCCAGCTTCCTTGCTGTTCCAGCCCACAGACTTGGACCCTCTGTCTGCTCTAACACAACTGTGCAGACATGCACACTTCTCCCTTGCTTGCCTGGACTCCTCGTGTGGGTGGAGCCCAGAATCAGGGTCAGGTGTCTACAAATAGCCCAGCACACACCTGACCAGTCAATATGCTGGTGGTTCTCAAAACCTGGACCCAGGACTGGGGATTTCATCCCACCCGGATCGCTACAAAATCGCCGGGCTCCAGATCCCAAAACGGATTTTAGTAAATAGTGAGGAAATTGAAAGGCCAGTTTCCTCCCAAATAAGCAAATCCCCTGGAGCCCCTCAACCTGCCCAGTTGAGAACCCTGCTTCCTTCTGCTGGTGGGGTATCACACTACCACATATCCCCCCCCCCCCTTGTTTCGACCCAGAGGGCGGAACACACAAGTTTCTTTTGGCACCTCTGTGCCAGCTACCATTTACAGGAGTCCAATCCTGTCCGACCTCACTTCTCCTAAGCTCTACCCAATGCCTCCTTTGGTGTCTCCCTCTAAGCCTCACTGTCACTCTGCTATGAGCTTTGATGCGACCTGCACAACTCTTCTTTCGAGTGCATTTCCATAAGCACTTCCTCCCCTGAAATTTTAACGGGTTACCCTTGGTCTTTCTACCAACCCTTCTAGCTCCACGCTTCAGGTTCCCAGATTTCCCAACACCTCTCTCAGCATTTGTTAGGGCAGTGCCTGTAGAGGGCACATACACTGGAGGGTGAAAATCACCCACAAGAACCTCACAAGATGCCACCTCCCCTGGTCCCTGGTCTCACCCACTCAGCAGGCAGCTGTCCTACCACCTGACCTTTAATACCACCTGGATTTCTATCCAAAACTGGAACAGGTGAACTCTCGTCTGATCCGCATACCAACCTTACTGCACTTTTTACCCATTTCCCTGTCTCAGGGACCTTAACAGGTTTGTCACATAAACCTATTATTGGACTGGTGACCCCAGTCTCTTTAACCATCTCTGTCTGAGCCCTGGTCAGGATTTCTGCAATTTTCTGGTCTACACTTGCCCCTTCCATCTCACGCTGTTTGGCCACTGGTACCGTATGCGCGCCCTTCACCGACACTGACCAGCACCACCCTGAACCATAGCAGCAGAACTGCTTTCCACCTGGCTGTTAGGAGGTGAAACCACAGACATTTTGGGCTCATTTTCCATTTCTCCAAAGTCTCTCTCATATATTATATCTTCCGGATGTAATCCAACAGCATACGCAGTGGCAACTTTTAACAAAAAGTAATAAATTCAAGAATAAACCATTCCTGTCCTGTTCTTTGTTCTGTACAGCCTGCCATTCAGTGCTCCACCTAGTGGTACGCCTCAGTACCAGACCGTCAGACTATGGAGGAGACACACTAGTATAGATTGGCTGTACAACAAACACCAAAGTTCAAACATCTCTTTTAATGCTTTGGTTACAGACCAGACCCTTGATCCCAGACCCAAGTCCTTCCTGGTGATTGTTATTAAACTGGGAATGCAAACAGACTCATTCCCAAAGACTTGAGAAGTTGCGACTTTCAAACGAACATCTTCCCAGCTGGAGGTAACCACAGCCTGGTGCTCACCCAGAGCGCTGCCAGGTGCTGGACTCATACGCAAATTTTCAGGCTCAGCATCAATGAACTGCTCCAGAACGTTACCAGTGACAACGTCACTTCGACACTCCATGTCAACCTCAGTTTTGTGGGTCACGGACAATGTCTCTGCTGTGCGCTCGCCCTTATTTGGTTCATCCTGCTCATGAGGGTTAACCCCTGCAGCAGCCACCGCGCCCTCCGGTACAAGCTGTTCTGCAGTCCCTCCTGCTGGCACAGCAGAAACCGTGTCCACCTTATTTTTGTGCATAAAAGCCTTATCTATCAGGGAGATTAGATTTTTCCCCCAACTATCCCAAAATTATTGTATGTGCGCTCCCTTCAGTGGTACTCCTCAGCACCGATCCATCTGCCCAAGGAGACACATAAGAACAGACAGGCTTAGTTGCAGACTCATTACACCAGTCATTGTAAATCACGTCAGGTTGTGGTAATACGTGTTTTAACACAGAAGGTTGCAATACACCATATTCACCACCTTGCTCGGATGGCGCTTCACAAACTTCAGCGACTTTTACACTTTCTACAGGTTGCATTAACCCACTATTCACCTGCACATTTTTAGTATTAGCAGCTTGTACTAAGACATTACCATTATAAGGTGCAGTTCCACTCTGCCCCAACAGAGTGACATCACCGTTGTCCAGGGCAACCTCCGGCTCCAATACATAAAGTTGTGAGATGAGATGAGATGTCTAGGGACAACTGTGCTGTCTTACCACCAGTTGCTATGGGCAACGACCCATCTTTAACCACAACATTTGCTTTGCAAGAACCTGGGGTTTTCCCAACAGCAAAATTTTCATTAACATTAACAGCATTTTTAGCTCTTGCAGGCTGTCCTAAGCCCACTGCCAACCTGAGACCGGCAGACATTAGACACATTACTATTCCCCTCTTGAGAAGCACACACAGGTGCAGGTTTGACTTTAACCCCTGCCTCCCCACTGTACAGGGAAAAGTCACCCTCAAGAACACATTCAGTGGCCCCACTAACTGGGGTCACTCTCACCTCATGGACAGTCTCATAACCAGTCCTTTTCCACATAAACTCAGCATTTCCAGTCATCATTCCATAAAAGACAGTCTTACCCACCGCAGTAGTAGGGGTCAACATCTTCATTTGAGTACGGCATCTCACGAACCAGTCCTCTGCTGCACTTCTACTGGCCAACTCCCCCGGGTGGCCACGGGATGAAACTACAGCAGGTATCTCCCACTGTTTAGTACCCCCTGCAGGCACAACAGGAAGCTTCTCCTTGTTGCTAGGGGTGTCTGCAAACATATTTGCACAGGAATTTGGGCCCATAGATAAAGACTTTTGCCCAGCAACATTACATCCAGCTGTATTCCATAACCTAGGGCAAGAAAACATGCCATGCCCCAGCTGGCCACATTCCAGGCAAGGTACTGGACGATTTTTCCCAGAGCGCTTCTCTCTTGGTGATTCCCAGCTGGCTGGAACGCACAGGCCTCTTTGTGGGGACGCTGAGCCAAATCTCCACTGCAGCTCTTCCTTTTCCGTCACCACTTTCACTCTCGTTGTCATGGGAGACCGCACTCTCCCAGCAGAACTTTGCTGGCTCTCTCCAACATGCTGTATCGGCTCCTCCTGAAGCCACTTGCCACGATCCCTGTTAGACATACCCCATGGTACACAGACAGCCCGACTGGCTTCCTCTGTGTTGCTATGGGCAACCACTCTTGGTCTCAGCCTTTGGTCAGCCTCTCTTCTGGCACATAACACAGGCTTCCCTCTGCTGGACCCTGTCTCAAGCTGTGTCACTTTCACAACAGCTGCTGGTTTAGCTGCAGCAGCGTTGCCAGGAGCAACAACACCCCTCTTCCAGTTATGGACATCCAGCCACTCTCCCCTTGCACTGAGGGTTCGGCTTGCTTTCCTCTGTAGCTTGGTTAAGCACTGCCAGGTGCCGTTTGCACCAGTCCACACCTGATTCAAACACTGGTGGACTCTCCATATTGCCAGTCACTCCACTGCACGGAGTGACAACAGGAGCACTGTCTCTTTAAGGGGCCTCTCCCTTCCGGTTACACCACCTGCTGCACACACTGCAGAGCACAGTCAGTTTCTGGCAATAGCTCACTGGTATATGCGAGGATCTTCAGTTATGCCCGCATTCTCCACCACTTGTAATATTGGTGGTTGTTTAGCTTAGTGTAGAGCAAACTGGCGGCCCTCCAGCTGTTGTGAAACTACACGTCCCATGAGGCATTGCAAGGCTGAACAGTTACAAGTATGACTTCCAAAGGCAGAGGCATGATGGGACTTGTAGTTTCACAACAGCTGGAGGGCTGCCAGTTTGAGACCCCTGGTGTAGAGCCTACCAGTGAGCTGAGTCCACACCAGATATGCCGTCTAAGGGCTTGTTGGCCCACGTTTATTAAAGAAAAAGAAAACAAGTCCGATAACAGACAAGTTGCCCACACAGGGGTTTCAGCTTTCCACAGCAACAATGTAAGATAAACAGAAAATACCAAGCCACCTGGCTCTCTTTAGCAGCACTGCTGCTCAGACTTATGCTTCAGCCCTCTCGGCTCTATAACAGAGGTCCTGTACCTCAGCACTCTTTTCCAGCTTCCTTGCTGTTCCAGCCCACAGACTTGGACCCTCTGTCTGCTCTAACAGACAGAACTGTGCAGACATGCACACTTCTCCCTTGCTTGCCTGGACTCCTCGGGAGTGTGGAGCCAGAACAATGGTCAGGTGTCCACAAATCGCGCTGAAACACACCTGACCAGTCAGTATGCTGGTGGATCTCAAAACCTGGACCCAGGACTGGGGATTTCATTGCACCCGGATCGCTACGAATTCCCCGGGCTCCAGATCCCAAAATGGATTTTAGTAAATAGTGAGCAAACTGAAAGGCCAGTTTCCTTCCAAATAAGCAAATCCCCTGGAGCCCCTCAACCTGCCCTGCGTACTTCTGCTGGTGGGGTATCACACTACCACACTTGTTATCAGCGCTTAGTTTCAGGGTGCATCAGAATGTATGGAATGGGCGGCTTGTACATCTGGAAAGGCACCATCAATGCTAAAAGATACAGTATATCCAGGTTTTAGAGCAGCATATGCTCCCATCCAGGCAATGTCTTTTTCAGGGAAGGCCTTGCATGTTTTAGCAGGACAATGTTAAACGGCACACTGCATCTATGACAACAGCATGGCTTTCTAGTAGAAGAGTCCGGGTGCTTAACTGGCCTGCCTGCAGTCCAGACCTTATCAGTAGATTGGTCAGAATGTAATAATGGCTCTCAACAAAAACAGGGTGTCCCTCAAACAAAATTTGAAGATCCATGTGTACTTCCATGAGTCCAATGACAGTGCCAAACAAACATTCCAAGAGTCCAAAAACCTTTATTAATAGAATTAGTTTGTGAAAGGCAACCCAGAACATCCAAAGCATTTTGGGGGCTCAAAGATCTCTCCTTTCTTCAGAGCATCAACATAATGTGATTAGAAAATGTTTACAAGCAAATTATTTGCTGCATAGGATATAGCCAGAGTCATTGAATCAGCAACGCTCCGATTCCGTGATCCTGGCTATAGCTTATGAAGAAGGAAGGGGGAGGTCTTTGAGCCACCAAAATGTGTTGGTTGTTCTGTGTTGTTGTTTGGGAACCAACACTATATTTAACCACATGCCAACCGTAATACGTATATATACGTTGCGGTTTGCAAGTGGTTTTACCGGGATTATGGCTGAAAATATCAGCTATAACCCCCAGTATTGTTTTTTTACAGCCAGTGGCTGGCTTTCTCATGAAAGTGGTCCGAGTGGCTCATGAGCTGCTGGAGCGCTTTCAGAAGCGGCGGGAGGGGGCGATCCCACGGTACCGCCGGCTGGCCACGCAGGTGATCAAAAAGTAGATCCGCTTTGATCGCCTCTATGGCCTTGGAGGACAGGAGCGACGTCATAATGTCACTTCTGGTCCAGGCTGGAAGTAAAAAAACAAGTTTTATTTTTTTTAAAGCAAAAGATCTAAAATATATATTTTTTAATCTTTTTCTTTTAAAGGTAAAGAAGAGATTTGAGGTCTTTTTGACCCCAGATCTCTCAATAAAGAGGACCTATCATCGTAATTTCTATTACGAGGGATGTTTACATTCCCTCTAATAGGAATAAAAGTGATAAAAAAACAACAAAAAAACAATTAAAAGGGAGAGTGTAAAAAGAAAAATGTTAAATAAATAAGCAAAAAAAAAAAAATGTTAAAGCTCTCACATCCCTTCGCGCTCGTGCATAGAAGGGAATGTATAGTCACGCACGCATATGTAAACGGTATTCACGTGAGGAATCGCCACGAACATTAGAGTGAGAGCAATAATTCTAGTGCTAGACCTCCTCTGTAACACTAAACAAACCTGTCAAGGTGTTTAAAGCGTTGCCTATGGAGATTTGCCCCCTTAATGACCAGGCCATTTTTTGCGATACATCACTGCGTCGCTTTAACTGACAATTGCGCGGTCGTGCGACGTTGTACCCAAACAAAATTTATGTCCTTTTTTTTTCTCACAAATAGAGCTTTCTTTTGGTGGTATTTGATCACCTCTGCAGTTTTTATTGTTTGCGCTATAAACAAAGCGACAATTTTGAAAATATATTTGCTATAATAAATATCCAAAAAAAAAAAAGTAAATGTAAAAAAACAAATTTCTTTCTCAGTTTAGGCCAATATGTATTCTGCTACATATTGTTGCTAAAAAAAAAAAAATAATAATATATGGGATAGATTTACAGCATTTTTATTATTATTTTTTTTTTTTTACTAGTAATGGTGGTGATTTGCGATTTTTAGTGGGACCTTGACATTGCGGTGGACAGATCGGACACTTTTTTGGGACCACTGAAATTTATACAGTGATCAGAGCTAAAAAGAGCCACTGATTACTGTATAAATGTCACTGGCAGGAAAGGGGTTAACACTACGGGGGCGATTAAGGTGTTAAGTGTTCCCTAGGGAGGTGTTTCTAACTGTGGGGGGGGAGGGGACTGCCTGGAGGAGGAGAGAGATCGCTGTTCCTAATCACTAGGATCAGACGATTGCTCTCTCCTCCCGACAGAACGGGGATCTGTTTGCTTACACTGACAGATCCTCGTTCTGCCTGTCTCTGGAGCGATCGCGGGTGGCTGGCAGACATCGAGTCCCCCTGGACCCGCTGGTTTGCTCCCCTGCCCGTGAATAGGCGCGCGCGCGCCCGACGTAATAAATGGTGGCAATTCGCGCAGGGGAGCCAACCTGCCGCAGTACAACTGCGGTGGGCGGTTCATAACTAGTTAAGTACCATAGTTTGTCGCCATGCCACGAATGTGCGCAATTTTAAAAGCGTGACATGTTAGGTGTCTGTTTACTTGGAGTAACATCATCTTTTGTATTTTCCCCAAAAATTGGGGTAAATATTGTGGTTTTTTTTTTTTTTATTCTTTAAAGTGCAAAACCACTGTGCAAATACAGTTACATAAAAAAAAAGTAATTTTCTAGCAAGAAAATAAACAAAAAGTGCCAGAAAAAGCCTGGTCTTCAAGCAGTTAAAGGTTTTTTGGACTTTCTGTTTGTTTCGGCGCTCTCCCTTGACTTTGTAAATAAAAAAAATTGATGGCCATTTTGGATGACACTTATGCTAAGGCTTGGCTCACACCTACACGTATAACCAAACATGGGCAACGTTCCCATGTGTCATCTGTAGGACCAGCCCATTCATTTCAATGGCCTGTCCTACACACGAGATGAAAAAAAGGTGAATGTAATTTAAAACACGGCGCACAGAGCGCACTAAATGCTGTTCGGTTAAACTTTACGTCATCTTTAATGCTCTCTATTACTAACTGGCTGTAAAGCATGTAATGTTTATCTTTACTGTCTTAATGATGAATCAATGCTAATAAAAGTTTGGTTGCACGCGCTCCCTTCGCTTACATTAATGTAGACATTACATTATCAGGACTCTATGTTCCTGACGTCACCCATGGGAGTAATGAGAGAAAAGTGGCGAGGAATAACAAAAGTGCATTAAGGCGGACTGGGAAATGCCGGGGAGGTTAATAACGGCACCGCCAATCTATTTCCCCCACCACCACCACGGCACAATGACATCCGTCCTGTAAATGCTCGCCTGGGTTTGGCTGCTGAAGCATCAGAGAAGTGCATTTAAATGCATTATAAAGATTGCTCTGCCCTACAGTTCTGACAAGAGGCGGCCGCGGTCGCCGGGTATATTTTAACCGCCAGATTGAAAAGAACATTGCCCGGGAATTAACTACAAGTGGAAAATTGAAGACTCTGAATTTGGAAACGCCTGACAGGGCGCACTCTAGTCCCCCGGGAAATGGCTGACGAATAAAGTACGACCCCGACAGGGCACAGCAAGAGCGAACTCTGCGAAGAACTGTTTTTTTGTAACGTGTCCGTTTGTAAACTGCTCTCATTTTGCATGATTCAGGATGGCAGGGGTGTCAGTCCATGGTGTGCCTAAGGGGTTGTAAACAGGCTGCAAAAAACAAGGAACTCGTTGTGGTTCACTCCAACATATGTGCATCTGAGGTGCCTTGCCTTAGTGTGTGTGTGTGTGTGTGTGTGTGTGTGTGTGTGGGCATTGAATGGCCACAAAGCTCTAATGGGCCTGCAGAAAAGACAAATCTCCTGCGTTCAAGAGAAGTGCACTGGCAAGAGTGAATCCAGAATCCTCGGCTAATCCAATATTCACATAGGCTGTGCTGCCCCCTACAGGCTGGGGAAAACCCAGACGGAGTACTACAAAAACAGAACCAAAAATGAACCTAGCGCATTACCTTCGTGATAGCTTTATTTATTTTAACCCCTAGGCGCTGACTGCACGGAAATACCTCTCGGCGGCCGGGCCTTGGCGCCGAAGGCCCACATATTTGAATGCATAGGACAAAAGAAAAACGAAAAACCCCCCTAAGCGGGGCTTTAATGCAGCCAATGATATGAAAAAGCAATGGGGTGGTCACATTTAATTTTATTGGTACAAAGGTTATAAAATATAATAATTTCTGACATTAAAAGTCAAGACATGAACTGTAGTACAAAAAGTTATTAAAAAGCCGGCAACAGTATACAGTGCAGTATATCCAAAGAAACAAGATTAAAATTAATTATTGATGTCCTGACGCGTTTCGACCCCAGTGGGTCTTCTTCAGAGGACAGATGGTTAACAGCTGCAAAAATGTAAGTGTGTATCACAATCTTTTAAAACAACACAGACAAAAAATATATAAGTACATTAAATTTGTGAGCATCTTAATGCATTACATAATTACCAATCGAGTTGCTTCCAATGATTGTAGATAGCCGTGGTGTGGGGGAGTTGTCCCCTCCCTTTTCTCCTCTGCCTTACAGACAGTGAGCCAACCCCCTGGTGAGCGAGCATTGAGTCAACTCGCCTTGCAAGGAATCACACAAAAGCTACCCTCAGAACAACCGGGGGAAGAGGGGGGGTGTGTATGCACCGCACCTGCAGTAAAGTAACAGTCATACTCAATTAAGAGCAATAACATAGAAGGGAATTGCTTGTTTCCAACATATTGGAGAAAAAAGAAAAAAGAAAAAAAGGGCCGATTACAATAGCTGTAAATCAAACCGATGGGGATTAAGGTCCATACCTGTGCAGGGAGCGAGGAGCATATGGGCCGATAGAGCTGGGCTGAGAGTGCTCTCGGCACAGTGACCGGCAACCCACAAAAAGCTACCGATCGCTTCTTATGATTGGGAGTTTTCCAATCATGTGACCACCGTACCTGGTGCTGGAGGCCAATGGAGAGAGGGCTTCCTTCCCTAAGTTCCAGACTCACCTCAAAGTGAGAACAGGAGGAGTCAGGCTCAAAGTAGCACAGGTCGCCTGTGATGTTGTTTGTAGAGGAACTCAGAAGGATTTCTGATGTGCCAAGTAGTGGCTGCAGACAGGTGGCGCCTGTGAGACGTGGCAGGGTTGTAGTAGCACCGAGACAATGGGAAGTCAGTTCAAGCCAGAGTTTGGAGCCAGGAGGATAACAGAGCAGGCAAGGTCAGAGGGGAAGCCAAGATCAGATACAGGAGAAAAGAAGAGAATATCCATGGACAAGCCGAGGTCAGGTCAGGAGACAGGCAGGAGAATAGTCAAGGACAAGCCAGTTCGGTAGCAGAGAACTTTCAGAAACAAGGATCACAGGAACACGGTACAAGCTGAAGATCAATCAGCAACTCCAACCACCGCCAAACTTCCTTATAAAGACCCATGTGAAGGGCTGGTAGAGATGCTGGGTCCTAGAGCCCTTCTCCTGCTGTTGGTGTCCTGACAGATGCTGGGTCCTGGAGTCCTTCTTCTGCCACTGGTGCCCTGACAGTGACAGCCAATCACGGCAGTCACATGGTCCCAAGCCCTGTCCTGCCTCCTGGAATGCGAAATCCCTTCAAGGGACTTGGCGCCAGTTTGGTAAATAACAGATGTGTACTCACAAATAACATCAGCAGTAAGGCACATCAGAGACCACAAAATGCTAGAAGCAGCCTGGTCCCTAGGCAAGTGGGGCTCTGAGGAAGAGGGGATCTCCCCTCTAAACGCGTCAGTCTTTTGGAGGCTGTCACGTACCTTGTGGCAGAGCCTTACGTGTAGAGGGAGGAGTCTCGTACAGCCCGGCTCTGGGAACCACTGATGATTAAGATGTTCCGTCAGCCGCAGCAGTGGGTTAAAGACCAAGCACCTGCCACCTGCTGTCTGCCCAATCCAGGGTCTGCTGCCATCTGCCGTTCCAGCGATCTGAACTGTCTCTGAAAACACACCTGCATCACACTGACATTTGGATTTGGCCATCTGAATCTGTGAAATAAGGTTCACATTAAACCTCTTCTTAAATCCGGGTTCAACTCTACTGGCATGTAGACATCTTCAGAATTCCAGGAGGTCGCAGTAACTTGAAACTAAAGACAAAGCATATTTTGGGTAGGGTGTTTTTTTTTTTTTTAAACAACATGTCAAACTTACCTCCTCTGTGGGGTTTTGCACAGAGTGGCCCCGATCCTCCTCTTCTGGGTTCCCCCAGCGGCGCTCCTGGCTCCTCCCCGCATCGAGTGCCCCCCTCGGAGACCCGCATTCCAAGGGGGCACCCATGCGAGTCCTGCTGCTGCGTCCATTGATACAGACAGCAGGACTCACCCCCGCCCCCCCATGTCACTGAATTGAATTGACAGCAGCGGGAGCCAATGGCTGCGCTGCTATCAATCTATCCAATGAGGACCTGAGACAGTGGCTGGAGCTGCTGGGCTCGTCCCTGACGCTGGAAAAGATCGGGTTCAGGTAAGTAAAAGGGGGGCCTCTGGGTTTTTTAGGGTTTTTTAAGGTTTTTACACCTTAAAGCGGGACCTTCGGTCATTTTTTCATCTTTCCATCTATTAAATCTTCTGCCCTTGTTGTTGTCTTAACTTTGGATAGCAAAACATTTTTTTTTTCCTGCTAGTAAATCCCTTATACAGCCCACTTCCTGTTTCTTGTCTGGTCATTAGCCTAGACTTATGACATTATGCACAGCTCTCTCTCTCACTCTCGTGAGAGTTTGCCAGGAAGGGAGGGGGGGTGAGTCATAAGAGGGTCAATGAGAGCTGCAGAGCTAGAGGTGTGCCTCCTGTGTGTCTGTGTAAATCCAGGAACTGAACAGATTCAAATGCCCACAGTTAAATTGGTTGCAGCCAGACTCAGTGGAGGGAGATTTCTGCAGCATATTTGGCAATCACAGTATATATAAAATAATATGCAAAGTGGTTGGAGGGAAGCTTCAGAATAGCAAAGATGTTTTTATTACAAATTATGTGAGCAGACTGCAGTTTCTCTTTAATGCATAGAATGCATTAAAGGGGTTGTAAACCCTCAGCGTTTTTCACCTTAATGCATTAAGGTGAAAAACCTTCTTTAGTGCAGCAGCGCCCCCCGAGCCCCTTAACCACTTGCCGACCGCCGCACGACGTTGTACGTCGACAGAGCGGCACGGGCAGGCAAAAGGACTTACAGGTACGTCCTTGCCTGCCCGCGGGTGGGGGGTCCCCCGGTGCCTGCGGCGGTCGGCAAATCTCCCCCGGCGATCGGTGGTGAGGGGGAGGCCATCCATTCGTGGCCCCCCCCCCTTGCGATCGCTCCCAGCCAATGGGATCATTTCCCTGCCTCTGTATTGTACACAGAGGCAGAGGAAATGATGTCATCTCTCCTCGGCTCGGTAATTTCCGTTCCGGCCCGAGGAGAGAAGACAGGTATGTGAGTGCACAAACACTACACACACAGTAGAACATGCCAGGCACACTAAACACCCCGATCCCCCCCCCGATCGCCCCCCGATCCCCCCCAATCACCCCCCCCCCTGTCACAAACTGACACCAAGCAGGTTTTTTTTTTTTTTTTTTTTTCTGATTACTGTATTGGTGTCAGTTTGTGACAGTTACAGTGTTAGGGCAGTGAGTGTTAGGCCCCCTTTAGGTCTAGGATACCCCCCTAACCCCCCCTAATAAAGTTTTAACCCCTTGATCACCCCCTGTCACCAGTGTCACTAAGCGATCATTTTTCTGATCGCTGTATTAGTGTCGCTGGTGACGCTAGTTAGGGACGTAAATATTTAGGTTCGCCGTCAGCGTTTTATAGCGACACGGACCCCCATATACTACCGAATAAATGTTTTAACCCCTTGATTGCCCCCTAGTTAACCCTTTCACCACTGATCACCGTATAACCGTTACGGGTGACGCTGGTTAGTTCGTTTATTTTTTATAGTGTCAGGGCACCCGCTGTTTATTACCGAATAAAGGTTTAGCCCCCTGATCGCCCGGCGGTGATATGCGTCGCCCCAGGCAGCGTCAGATTAGCGCCAGTACCGCTAACACCCACGCACGCAGCATACGCCTCCCTTAGTGGTATAGTATCTGATCCGTTCAGATCTATACTAGCTTCCCCAGCAGTTTGGGGTTCCCAAAAACGCAGTGTTAGCGGGATCAGCCCAGATACCTGCTAGCACCAGCGTTTTGCCCCTCCACCTGGCCCAGCCCAGCCCACCCAAGTGCAGTATCGATCGATCACTGTCACTTACAAAACACTAAACGCATAACTGCAGCGTTCGCAGAGTCAGGCCTGATCCCTGCGATCGCTAACAGTTTTTTTGGTAGCGTTTTGGTGAACTGGCAAGCACCAGCCCCAGGCAGCGTCAGGTTAGCGCCAGTACCGCTAACACCCACGCACGCAGCATACACCTCCCTTAGTGGTATAGTATCTGAACTGATCAATATCTGATCCGATCAGATCTATACTGGCGTCCCCAGCAGTTTAGGGTTCCCAAAAACGCAGTGTTAGTGGGATCAGCCCAGATACCTGCTAGCACCTGCGTTTTGCCCCTCCGCCCGGCCCAGCCCACCCAAGTGCGGTATCGATCGATCACTGTCACTTACAAAACACTAAACGCATAACTGCAGCGTTCGCAGAGTCAGGCCTGATCCCTGCGATCGCTAACAGTTTTTTTGGTAGCGTTTTGGTGAACTGGCAAGCACCAGCGGCCTAGTACACCCCGGTTGTAGTCAAACCAGCACTGCAGTACCACTTGGTGACGTGGCGAGTCCCATAAGTGCAGTTCAAGCTGGTGAGGTGGCAAGCACAAGTAGTGTCCCGCTGCCACCAAAAAGACAAACACAGGCCCGTCGTGCCCATAATGCCCTTCCTGCTGCATTCGCCAATCCTAATTGGGAACCCACCACTTCTGCAGCGCCCGTACTTCCCCCATTCACATCCCCAACCAAATGCAGTCGGCTGCATGAGAGGCATTTTTATGTCCTCCCGAGTACCCCTACCCAACGAACCCCCCCAAAAAAGATGTTGTGTCTGCAGCAAACGCGGATATAGGCGTGACACCCGCTATTATTGTCCCTCATGTCCTGACAATCCTGGTCTTTGCATTGGTGAATGTTTTGAACGCTACCATTCACTAGTTGAGTATTAGCGTAGGGTACAGCATTGCACAGACTAGGCACACTTTCACAGGGTCTCCCAAGATGCCATCGCATTTTGAGAGACCCGAACCTGGAACCGGTTACAGTTATAAAAGTTACAGTTACAAAAAAAGTGTAAAAAAAAAAAAAAAACAAACAAAAATATAAAATAAAAAATAATAGTTGTCGTTTTATTGTTCTCTCTCTATTCTCTCTCTCTCTATTCTCTCTATTGTTCTGCTCTTTTTTACTGTATTCTATTCTGCAATGTTTTATTGTTATCATGTTTTATCATGTTTGCTTTTCAGGTATGCAATTTTTTATACTTTACCGTTTACTGTGCTTTATTGTTAACCATTTTTTTGTCTTCAGGTACACCATTCACGACTTTGAGTGGTTATACCAGAATGATGCTTGCAGGTTTAGGTATCATCTTGGTATCATTCTTTTCAGCCAGCGGTCGGCTTTCATGTAAAAGCAATCCTAGCGGCTAATTAGCCTCTAGACTGCTTTTACAAGCAGTGGGAGAGCATGCCCCCCCCCCCACCGTCTTCCGTGTTTTTCTCTGGCTCTCCTGTCTCAACAGGGAACCTGAGAATGCAGCCGGTGATTCAGCCAGCTGACCATAGAGCTGATCAGAGACCAGAGTGGCTCCAAACATCTCTATGGCCTAAGAAACCGGAAGCTATGAGCATTTTATGACTTAGATTTCGCCGGATGTAAATAGCGCCATTGGGAAATTGGGGAAGCATTTTATCACACCGATCTTGGTGTGGTCAGATGCTTTGAGGGCAGAGGAGAAATCTAGGGTCTAATAGACCCCAATTTTTTCAAAAAAGAGTACCTGTCACTACCTATTGCTATCATAGGGGATATTTACATTCCCTGAGATAACAATAAAAATGATTAAAAAAAAAAAAAAATGAAAGGAACAGTTTTAAAATAAGATAAAAAAGCAAAAAAATAATAAAGGGAAAAAAAAAAAAAAAAAAAAAAAAAAAAAAAGCACCCCTGTCCCCCCTGCTCTCGCGTTAAGGCGAACGCAAGCGTCGGTCTGGCGTCAAATGTAAACAGCAATTGCACCATGCATGTGAGGTATCGCCGCGAAGGTCAGATCGAGGGCAGTAATTTTAGCAGTAGACCTCCTCTGTAAATCTAAAGTGGTAACCTGTAAAGGCTTTTAAAGGCTTTTAAAAATGTATTTATTTTGTTGCCACTGCACGTTTGTGCGCAATTGTAAAGCATGTCATGTTTGGTATCCATGTACTCGGCCTAAGATCATCTTTTTTATTTCATCAAACATTTGGGCAATATAGTGTGTTTTAGTGCATTAAAATGTAAAAAAGTGTGTTTTTTCCCCAAAAAATGCGTTTGAAAAATCGCTGCGCAAATACTGTGTGAAAAAAAAAAATGAAACACCCACCATTTTAATCTGTAGGGCATTTGCTTTAAAAAATATATATAATGTGTGGGGGTTCAAAGTAATTTTCTTGCAAAAAAAAATAATTTTTTCATGTAATCAAAAAGTGTCAGAAAGGGCTTTGTCTTCAAGTGGTTAGAAGAGTGGGTGATGTGTGACATAAGCTTCTAAATGTTGTGCATATAATGCCAGGACAGTTCAAACCCCCCCAAATGACCCCATTTTGGAAAGTAGACACCCCAAGCTATTTGCTGAGAGGCATGTCGAGTCCATGGAATATTTTATATTGTGACACAAGTTGCGGGAAAGAGACAAATTTTTTTTTTTTTTTTTTGCACAAAGTTGTCACTAAATGATATATTGCTCAAACATGCCATGGGAATATGTGAAATTACACCCCAAAATACATTCTGCTGCTTCTCCTGAGTACGGGGATACCACATGTGTGGGACTTTTTGGGAGCCTAGCCGCGTATGGGACCCCGAAAACCAAGCACCGCCTTCAGGCTTTCTAAGGGCGTAAATTTTTGATTTCACTCTTCACTGCCTATCACAGTCTCGGAGGCCATGGAATGCCCAGGTGGCACAAAACCCCCCCAAATGACCCCATTTTGGAAAGTAGACACCCAAAGCTATTTGCTGAGCGGTATAGTGAGTATTTTGCAGACCTCACTTTTTGTCACAAAGTTTTGAAAATTAAAAAAAGAAAAAAAAAATTTTTTTTTTTGTCTTTCTTCATTTTCAAAAACAAATGAGAGCTGCAAAATACTCACCATGCCTCTCAGCAAATAGCTTGGGGTGTCTACTTTCCAAAATGGGGTCATTTGGGGGGGGGTTTGTGCCACCTGGGCATTCCATGGCCTCCGAAACTGTGATAGGCAGTGAAGAGTGAAATCAAAAATGTACACCCTTAGAAATCCTGAAGGCGGTGATTGGTTTTCGGGGGCCCGTACGCGGCTAGGCTCCTAAAAAGTCCCACACATGTGGTATCCCCGTACTCAAGAGAAGCAGCAGAATGTATTTTGGGGTGCAATTCCACATATGCCCATGACCTGTGTGAGCAATATATCATTTAGTGACAACTTTGTGCAAAAAAAAAAAAATAAATAAATAAATAAATTGTCACTTTCCCGCAACTTGTGTCAAAATATAAAATATTCCATGGACTCAACATGCCTCTCAGCAAATAGCTTGGGGTGTCTACTTTCCAAAATGGGGTCATTTGGGGGGGATTTGTGCCATCTGGGCATTTTATGGCCTTCAAAACTGTGATAGGTAGTGAGGAGTAAAATCAAAAATGTACGCCCTTAGAAATCCTGAAGGCAGTGATTGGTTTTCGGGGCCCCGTATGTGGCTAGGCTCCCAAAAAGTCCCACACATGTGGTATCCCCGTACTCAGGAGAAGCAGCTAAATGTATTTTGGGGTGCAATTCCACATATGCCCATGGCCTGTGTGAGCAATATATCATTTAGTGACAACTTTTTGTAATTTTTTTTTTTTTTTTTTGTCATTATTCAATCACTTGGGACAAAAAAAATGAATATTCAATGGGCTCAACATGCCTCTCAGCAATTTCCTTGGGGTGTTTACTTTCCAAAATGGGGTCATTTGTGGGGGTTTTGTACTGCCCTGTCATTTTAGCACCTCAAGAAACGACATAGGCAGTCATAAATTAAAGGCTGTGTAAATTCCAGAAAATGTACCCTAGTTTGTAGGCGCTATAACTTTTGCGCAAACCAATAAATATACACTTATTGACATTTTTTTTACCAAAGACATGTGGCCAAATACATTTTGGCCTAAATGTATGACTAAAATTGAGTTTATTGGATTTTTTTTAGAACAAAAAGTAGAAAATATCATTTTTTTCAAAATTTTCGGTCTTTTTCCGTGTATAGCGCAAAAAATAAAAATGGCAGAGGTGATCAAATACCATCAAAAGAAAGCTCTATTTGTGGGAAGAAAAGGACGCAAATTTCGTTTGGGTACAGCATTGCATGACCGCGCAATTAGCAGTTAAAGCGACGCAGTGCCAAATTGGAAAAAGTGCTCTGGTCAGGAAGGGGGTAAATCCTTCCGGGGCTGAAGTGGTTAAAATACTTACCTGATCCCCATAATTCCTGCAACAGGAATGAGCACACCAGCTCCAGCCAGTGTCTCCTGTCCTGATTGGATAGATTGATAGCAGCTCAGCCATTGGCTCCCCGTCGCTGTCAATCAAATCCAATGACGCAGGCGCCGAGTCCTGCTGTCTGTGTCAACAGACACAGCAGCAGGACACGGGAGCGCGCCCGTCCGTCGAAGGAGAGTGCTTCTCCGACGGGGCACTTGAGAAGAGGAGGAACCACCAGCGCTGCCGAGGGACCCTAGAAGAGAAGGGTCGGGGCCACTCTGTGCATAACCAACTGCACAGCGGAGGTAAGTATGACATATTTGGTTTTGTTTTTTTTAAAAAGGAACCTTTACAACCCCTTTAGGGTGAAAAACCTCCTGGGTTTACAACCCCTTTAAGTTGGCTTGTGATTTCTCATGGTCACCAGTAGATATCACGGGTATCACTAGTCATAGTGTGGGATTTCACAAACAAAAACTAAGTTATGAATATTTATATTTCCTTCAGCCAATCCAGTAGGAGGTCTATGCCACTGGTGCATGCTGGGGGAGGTGATAAATATTTGGGCCAGGCCATGCGCTTGCTCTCTTTCCCTGAGCTGAAGCCTAGGGAAGTGCTGCTGGATGGAGCTCTGCTGGTAGGTACAAAAGCCTGGTTTGGGGTCTAACGTGTGCTGAAATGGTCCTGAAGCTGTCCTACCTGGTCTGGAGTCACCTGTGCCAAGAAAGAGACGCAGGGGAGGGGGGGGGCCATGCTGGAGAGAGCCAGAAAGAAGGCTGTTTTTTTTAGAAGGGTCTGGTGGGGCTCACTTGGCGGACGCACTGAAATTTGGGAACGTGCTTACAGTGTTGCCGGGTTGGCTCTAAGGTTCTGACACTGCAAAACTGGACAGAGTCTGTAAGTGATCCGATTCGGTATCTGGGACCCCTAACCCTCAACTCCTTAACCGTTCTGCAATAAAAAAAGGGACTGGTGTCCAATATCCTTTCCAAGACCCCCATTTTAGCCTTGGGAGGTGAAATGCTAGTCTGCCCCTGGCCTCTGGAGGTGCTATCCTCCCGTTGGGGTGTCAGAGGGGTGCTACATGGGGAATCCCCCGAGTACAAACCTTACTACATGTCTCCTATGTTCCAGCTGTGCATTTAGCTGTTCAGCCGGCGTTTACCCCCAACAGACTAGCAAAGCGAATAATACCAAAGCAGGAATATGTTTCCATCGACCTATAAAATCAGAAAATATGGAGCGGCTCCAGCCAGGCGAAGTGGCCAGTCAAGTGTCAGCGGCTGAACGTCTCATCTGAAATGTTACAGACAGCTTGGCTGGAATTTTCCAGGTCATAAAGCGTTTGTCTGTCAATGTGACAGCGACACGGCAATGTCACCGGAGCAGGAGGAGACGGAGGGGAGAGAGACTTTTAGGAGGAAAAGCAAGACGGCCAGCGAGAAAGATGAAATTGTTTTTCTAGTGAAAGAAAAATTCATTGTATCCTCCAAGGACACTTCTAGAAGAGACCTTAACCACTTCAATACCAGGCACTTAGACACCTTCCCGCCCAGACCAATTTTCAGCTTTCAGCGCTGTCGCAATTTGAATGACAATTGCGCGGTCATGCTACACTGTACCCAAACAAATTTTTTATCATTTTGTTCCCACAAATAGAGCTTTCTTTTGGTGGTATTTGATCACCTCTGCAGTTTTTATTTTTTGCGCAACAAATAAAAAAAGACCGAAATTTTGAAAAAAAACAAGTTTTTCTTTGTTTCTGTCAAAACTTTTTTGTAAATAAGTACGTTTTCTTCTTCAATGACGGGCACTGATACGGCGGCACTGATGGGCACCGATGAGGTGGCACCAATGAGGTGGCACTGATGATGGGCACTGATAGGCGGCACTGATAGGCGGCACTGATGGGCACTGATAGGTGGCACTGGTATGCGGCACTAATGGGCACTCATAGGTGGCACAGATGGGCACTTATAGGCGGCACTGATGGGCACTCATAGGTGGCATTGATGGGCACATATAGGTGGCATTGATGGTTACTTATGGGTGGCACTGATAGTTGGCACAGATGGGCATGGATGGGCACTGATAGATGGGCACTGATGGGCACGGATGGGCACTGACAGGTGGCATGAATGGACACTGATGGGTGGCACTGATGGCACTGCTTGTTTGCAGTGATGCCCCTAAGGGTGGCATTGCTGGGCATCACTGCAACATAATGGTGCCAATCAGTGCCCATTTGTGGGCACTGATTGGCACAGATTTGGCACACTGGGCACATGTGGATGGCCATGGGGTACATACCTGGCCATCCACATGTTGCCCCTTCCCTGGTGGTCCTAGTGGCGATCCCTGGTGGTCCAGTGTTGTGATCTGCGGGGGGGCTGCGCTGATAAACAATCAGCGCAGACCCCCCCTGCCAGGAGAGCCGCCGATCGGCTCTCCTCTAATTGCGTCTGTCAGACGCGAGTGAGGAAGAGCCGATCAACGGCTCTTCCTATTGACAGCGTGATCAGCCGTGATTGGACACGGCTGATCACGTGGTAAAGAGCCTCCGCCGGAGGCTTTTTACCAAGATCAGTGTAGCGGTGTGTCAGACTGACACACCGCTCCACCGATCGCCGCGTTGCGCGCCCCCGGGGGCGCGCTGCGGCATGTTATCCTGCTGGACGTCATATGACGTCCAGTCAGGATAACAGAACCACTTCCCGGACGTCAATCCGCCATAGGGCGGGCGTGAAGTGGTTAAAGTAGAGATCTCTAAACTTCCTAAACAAAAGGGCCAGTTTACTGTCCTTCAGACTTTGATGAGGCCGGACTATAGCCAATGTGAGTAGCAAATGCACTGGCCTCAATGGGAGAAAACAATGTCCCATCATTGGTGTCAGTGAGAGGAATGGTGCTCTATCGTTGGTAACAGTGGGAGGAATAATGCCCCATCATTGGTGTCAGTGGGAGGAATAATGCCCCATCACTGGTGTCAGTGGGAGGAATAGTGTCCCATCATTAGTAACTGTAACGAGCCCCTTGCTCACTCGGTTCCACTCTCCCGACACTCCTCTGCAGCTATAGAATCAGATTGCAGATCGCAACATCTGATTGTTCGGTCATCCAATGTTCCGGGATTAGAACTACAGCTATGTGCCGTTCTAACCCAGTTGTGATAGCTCAGAACAAACACCAGGCAGGCTGTATGTAAGTTCAACCAGGAATCTCCTTTATTGCAAAAAACAGGCTCTTTTATACAATAAAAGAGGAGGTGCAGACCTCCTGCCCATATTACTCTAACAATACAGCTGTAACCTAATTAACCTAATTAACATGAGCTAATTAACTAATCCCTTTAGACAGCCTAGATGACTCAGACATGACCTTTAGGCCAGACTGGCCGTCTTGTAGCTTGGAAACCCCCAATCAACATTATCACAATAGCAGAGTTAATTAAACACAAACAACAATGGGGATCTAATGACTCTTAGATCCCATACTAGAGACTTATTTACAATACACATTTTAGCAGACAGCAGACAGGTAGCTGGAATTGATGACATTAGCATTTAACAGTAGGAGTCCCAACGGTATGAATCAGTCACTATTCCAATATGGCAAATCCAGGGTCCCCAGAGTCTGTGTGTCCTGGGGGACCAGGACCCGAATCCACAGTAATACCACCTCAAGGGTCCCCAGGCATACAGCTCACAAAGAACACCGTTCCCCCAAATGCCAGGGCCCACGATCGATCGGCAAGAGGCTAGCATACAGTCCCCTCCAAAAGTCTCTCTCCTGGCTAGGTCTGTCACAGTAACAGTGGGAGGAATAGTGTCCCATCATTGGTAACAGTGGGAGGAATGGTGCCCCATCATTGTTGTTAGTGGGAGGAATAGTGTCCTATCATTGGTGTCAGTGGGAGGAATGGTGCCCCATCTCTGGTATCAGTGGGAGGAATAGTGCCCCATCATTGGTGTCAGTGGGAGGAATAATGCTCCATCATTGGTGTCAGTGGGAGGAATTGTGTCCCATCATTGGTATCAGTGGGAGGAATAGTGCCCCATCATTGGTGTCAGTTGAAGGAATTGTGTCCCATCATTGGTGTCAGTGGAGGGAATTGTGTCCCATCATTGGTATCAGTGGGAGGAATAGTGCCCCATCATTGGTGTCAGTGGGAGGAATAGTGTCCTATTATTGGTGTCAGTGGGAGGAATAGTGTCCCATCATTGCTAACAGTGGGAGGAATGGTGCCCCATCATTGGTGTCAGTGGAAGAATTGTGTCCCATCATTGGTGTCAGAGGGAGGAATAGTGCCCCATCATTGGTGTCAGTGGAAGGAATAGTGCCCCATCATTGGTGTCAGTGGAAGGAATAGTGCCCCATCATTTGTGTCAGTGGAAGGAATAGTGCCCCATCATTGGTGTAAGTGGAAGGAATAGTGCCCCATCATTGGTGTCAGTGGTGAGTCTTGACCTCATCCCGATAGAACACCTTTGGGATGAATTAGAACGGAGACTGCGAGCCAGGCCTTCTCATCCAACATCAGTGCCTGACCTCACAAATGCATTTCTGGAAGAATGATCAAATATTCCCAGAAGAGTTGAAGCTGTTATAGATGTAAAGGGTGGGCCAACTCAATACTGAACCCTACGGACTAAGGGGGGTGTGCGTGTAAAGGCAGGCGTCCCAATACTTTTGGTAATATAGTATACAAGCGTAAGCTGCGGAGGCCGCAACAAGGCACCCGATTATTATCTGCAGTCCTAACCCTATACATCTTTGAGAGCCTCCATAGTAGAGGCACTTGCATTATAATGGATAGACAGAGGGCAGGTGAGCCTCGAAGGAGCCCGCCCTTCCTTAACCACTTACCCACTGGGCACTTAAACCCCCTTCCTAACCAGACTAATTTTCAGCTTTCGGTGCTCTCACACTTTGAATGACAATTACTCAGTCATGCAACACTGTACACATATTAAATTTTTGTCCTGTTTTTCACACAGAGCATTTTTTTGGTGGTATTTAATCATCGCTGTTTTTTTAAATGTTTTGCTCTATAAAAGAAAAAGGAGATTTTTTTAAGTTGTCATTTTTTTCCCATAATTCTTTGCAAAGATCAAGACTTTTTTTTTTTTTTTTTTACACAAAATTGTCTTATTAGCAGGTTATTTCTCACACACAGTATATGCATACCACAAATTGGGTACTGCTGAGTACTGCTGAGTACAGCTGGGTATGGCTGGGTATGGATGGATGAATATTGCTGAGTGTGGATGGCTGCATGGATGGATGCATGAGTATTACTGAGGGATGACTGAGCATGGATGGATGGATGGATGAGTATGACAGAGGGATTACTATGGATGGATGGATGGATGAGTATGACAGAGGGATTACTATGGATGGATGGATGGATGGATGAGTATGACAGAGGGATGACTGAGTATGGATGGATGGATGGATGAGTATGACAGAGGGATGACTGAGCATGGATGGATGGATGAGTATGACAGAGGGATGGCTGAGCATGGATGGATGGATGGATGAGTATGACAGAGGGATGACTGAGCATGGATGGATGGATGAGTATGACAGAGGGATGGCTGAGCATGGATGGATGGATGGATGAGTATGACAGAGGGATGACTATGGATGGATGAGTATGACAGAGGGATGACAGTATGGATGGATGGATGAGTATTACTGAGGGATGACTGAGCATGGATGGATGGATGGATGAGTATGACAGAGGGATGACTGAGCATGGATGGATGGATGAGTATGACAGAGGGATGGCTGAGCATGGATGGATGGATGGATGAGTATGACAGAGGGATGACTATGGATGGATGAGTATGACAGAGGGATGACAGTATGGATGGATGGATGAGTATTACTGAGGGATGACTGAGCATGGATGGATGGATGGATGAGTATGACAGAGGGATGACTGAGCATGGATGGATGGATGAGTATGACTGAGGGATGGCTGAGCATGGATGGATGGATGGATGAGTATGACAGAGGGATGACTGAGCATGGATGGATGGATGGATGAGTATGACAGAGGGATGGCTGAGCATGGATGGATGGATGGATGGATGAGTATGACAGAGGGATGACTATGGATGGATGAGTATGACAGAGGGATGACAGTATGGATGGATGGATGAGTATTACTGAGGGATGACTGAGCATGGATGGATGGATGGATGAGTATGACAGAGGGATGGCTGAGCATGGATGGATGAGTATGACTGAGGGATGACTGAGCATGGATGGATGGATGGATGAGTATGACAGAGGGATGACTGAGCATGGATGGATGGATGGATGAGTATGACAGAGGGATGACTGAGCATGGATGGATGGATGGATGGATGGATGAGTATGACTGAGGGATGACTGAGCATGGATGGATGGATGGATGGATGAGTATGACTGAGGGATGACTGAGCATGGATGGATGGATGAGTATGACAGAGGGATGACTGAGCATGGATGGATGGATGGATGGATGGATGGATGAGTATGACTGAGGGATGACTGAGCATGGATGGATGGATGGATGGATGAGTATGACAGAGGGATGACTGAGCATGGATGGATGGATGAGTATGACAGAGGGATGACTGAGCATGGATGGATGGATGGATGAGTATGACAGAGGGATGACTGAGCATGGATGGATGGATGGATGGATGAGTATGACTGAGGGATCACTGAGCGTGGATGGATGGATGGATGGATGAGTATGACAGAGGGATGGCTGAGCATGGATGGATGGATGGATGGATGAGTATGACAGAGGGATGACTGAGTATGGATGGATGGATGAGTATGACAGAGGGATGGCTGAGCATGGATGGATGGATGGATGGATGAGTATGACAGAGGGATGACTGAGTATGGATGGATGGATGAGTATGACTGAGGGATGACTGAGCATGGATGGATGGATGGATGAGTATGACTGAGCGTGGATGGATGGATGGATGAGTATGACTGAGCGTGGATGGATGGATGGATGAGTATGACAGAGGGATGACTGAGCGTGGATGGATGGATGGATGAGTATGACAGAGGGATGACAGAAATTTGGGAGGTTCTGTACTAGGATGGGGGATTGGGGAGAATATTTGCTGGGAGGGGGGATTTGGAGTGGGGGGGGGGGAGGTTTTGTGCTCAGAGGGGAAATTTGAGGGGTAGAGGATTTGTACTAGGAAGGGGGTGGATTTGTACTAGGAAGGGGGTGGATTTGTGCTGGGAAGGGGGTGGATTTGTGCTGGGAGGGAGGATTTCAGCAGGGGGGTGGATTTGCAATGGGAGGAGGGGGAATGTATGCTTAGGGGGCTGAGCGTTGTCACCCTATCACAGGAAGTGCCTCGATGAGGACCCTCGTGGCGGGATAACCAGGGAATATAATGAACGCTGCAGATTTATAACAAAAATAACTACTTTTGCAATTAAACTTTGAAACTTCTCTGATCTCTTAGCGGTTGGGTTTGCATCTGCTGCGTGTCTTTATTCTAAAGAGAGGCTTTAGTGTGAGCTTCTTGGGGGGTTTATGGTTTCCAGAAAGTGTCGCACAAGACCGGGAATGTTCCACCGGCTATATAACCTCGTTTATTATTAAAGCAAATGTAAAATGTCAGCATCTGGTACACCATTTAGCAGTTTGCAGCGTTCGCAGTACAGAGACGAAGGCACAATTTATTAGCAGTGTAACACAGGGACCTCTGGCGGACTTCTTCTGGTAGGAGACGTGTCGGCGAGCCGGGGATACTTATTTGCAGTTTACAGTCTGATTTGTTTATCAGAGAACCGCGCTCCTGAATCAGAGGGAAGCTGTGCGGGGGTCAGCCTGCAAATAATTATCCTTGTTTGTTTTCTTCTCCTGACAATCGTCTGAGATAAGTGATGACAAATACAAATCAACGGAGATAATGGTGATACTGATTGGTTTGGGTGAAACAAGAACCCGATGCTAAATATTACTAGAAATATAAAGAATGCTGGGATACAGCGTGGTCTATGGAATGAGATGAGGAGGTGTGGAATAGGGAATGTACTGCATGGTATATGGAATGAGGTGTGGTGGAATAGGTCAGGTACAGTATGGTATATGGAATGAGGTGTGGTGGAACAGGTGAGGTACCTTATGGTATATGGAATGAGGTGTTGTGGAATAGATCAGGTACAGTATGGTATATAGAATGAGATGTTTTGGAATAGGGAATGTACTGCATGGTATATGGAATGAGGTGTTGTGGAATAGGGAATGTACAGTATGGTATACGGAATGAGGTGTTGTGGAATAGATCAGGTACAGTATGGTATATGGAAGGAAGTGTTGTGGAATAGGGAATGTACTGCATGGTATATGGAATGAGGTGTTGTGGAATAGAGAATGTACAGTATGGTATACGGAATGAGGTGTGGTGGAATAGGGAATGTACAGTATGGTATACGGAATGAGGTGTTGTAGAATAGAGAATGTACAGTATGGTATACGGAATGAGGTGTGGTGGAATAGGTAAGGTACAGTATGGTATACGGAATGAGGTGTGGTGGAATAGGTAAGGTACAGTATGGTATATGGAATGAGGTGTGGTGGAATAGGTAAGGTACAGTATGGTATACGGAATGAGGTGTGGTGGAATAGGTCAGGTACAGTATGGTATAAGGAATGAGGTGTGGTGGAATAGGTAAGGTACAGTATGGTATACGGAATGAGGTGTTGTGGAATAGGTCAGGTACAGTATGGTATATGGAATGAGGTGTGGTGGAATAGGTCAGGTACAGTATGGTATATGGAATGAGGTGTGGTGGAATAGGTCAGGTACAGTATGGTATACGGAATGAGGTGTGGTGGAATAGGTAAGGTACAGTATGGTATACGGAATGAGGTGTGGTGGAATAGGTCAGGTACAGTATGGTATACGGAATGAGGTGTGGTGGAATAGGTCAGGTACAGTATGGTATATGGAATGAGGTGTGGTGGAATAGGTAAGGTACAGTATGGTATACGGAATGAGGTGTTGTGGAATAGGTCAGGTACAGTATGGTATATGGAATGAGGTGTGGTGGAATAGGTCAGGTACAGTATGGTATATGGAATGAGGTGTGGTGGAATAGGTGAGGTACCTTATGGTATATGGAATGAGGTGTTGTGGAATAGGGAATGTACTGCATGGTATACAGAATGAGGTGTTGTGGAATAGGTAAGGTACAGTATGGTATACGGAATGAGGTGTTGTGGAATAGGGAATGTACAATATGGTATACGGAATGAGGTGTTGTGGAATAGAGAATGTACAGTATAGTATACTGAATGAGGTGTTGTGGAATAGAGAATGTACAGTATAGTATACGGAATGAGGTGTTGTGGAATAGGGAATGTACAGTATGGTATACGGAATGAGGTGTTGTGGAATAGAGAATGTACAGCATGGTATATGGAATGAGGTGTGGTGGAATAGGTCAGGTACAGTATGGTATATGGAATGAGGTGTGGTGGAATAGGTGAGGTACCTTATGGTATATGGAATGAGGTGTTGTGGAATAGGGAATGTACTGCATGGTATACAGAATGAGGTGTTGTGGAATAGGTAAGGTACAGTATGGTATACGGAATGAGGTGTGGTGGAATAGGTAAGGTACAGTATGGTATACGGAATGAGGTGTTGTGGAATAGGGAATGTACAATATGGTATACGGAATGAGGTGTTGTGGAATAGAGAATGTACAGTATAGTATACTGAATGAGGTGTTGTGGAATAGGGAATGTACAATATGGTATACGGAATGAGGTGTTGTGGAATAGGGAATGTACAGTATGGTATACGGAATGAGGTGTTGTGGAATAGAGAATGTACAGTATGGTATACGGAATGAGGTGTTGTGGAATAGAGAATGTACAGCATGGTATACGGAATGAGGTGTTGTGGAATAGAGAATGTACAGTATGGTATACGGAATGAAGTGTTGTGGAATAGAGAATGTACAGTATGGTATATAGAATTAGGTGTTTTGGAATAGGGAATGTTCAGCATGGTATACGGAATGAGTTGTGGAATAGGGAATGTAAAGCATGGTCTATGGAATGAGGTGTTGTGGAATAAGGAATGTGCAGCATGGTATACGGAATGAGGAATTGTGGAATAGGGAAGGTATAGCCTGGTATATTGAATGAGGAGTTGTGAAATAGGGAATGTACAGTATGGTATATAGAATGAGATGTTTTGGAATAGGGAATGTACAGCATGGAATACGGAATGAGGAGTTGTGGAATAGGGAATGTACAGTAGAAATACACTGGGTTCTTGTCGCCAGAATATGCTGGGTTCTTGTTGCAGGAACACCCTAGGTTCTAGACACAGGAATATTCTAGGTTCATGTTGCATTAATACCCTGGGTTCTTGTTGAAGGAACACCCTGGGTTATTGTTACATAGTTACATAGTAGGTGAGGTTGAAAACAGAGTTAGGTACCTGGTAACTCTTTTTCTAAGAAGTCTTCCAGGGCAGCATCCGAGAGATAGGCTCCTCCTCCCTAAAACAGGAAACACATTAGTCCACCATTATAAATTTCACACTCTTACCTGTGTGCCTCAGTTATGTTAAAGCACCGAAGGAATTCCCTGTAAGCTGCAAGCTCCCCCTCTGTACCTGGTTTTTGTTGTTTCAAGGGTGGGAACTAGTGCTGCCCTGGAAGACTTCTTAGAAAAAGAGTTACCAGGTACCTAACTCTGTTTTCTCGAATCGTCTTCCAGGGCAGCATCCGAGAGGATATATCAAGCAATACTTACTAGGGTGGGGTTAGAGACTGGAGCACTTTACGACCAAATGCTTGGTCTTGGTCAGACAGCTGGTCTATGCGGTAGTGCTTAGCGAAAGTACTGAAGCTCGACCATGTCGCTGCCCTGCAGATCTGCTCCGGAGTTGCCCCTGCTTTCTCTGCGGCCGAGGTTGCTCAGGCTCTAGTTGAGTGCGCTCTGATTTCACTAGGTGGAGTGAGATTCTGTGCCTTATAGGTAATCTGTATGGCCATCCTTATCCATCTGCTGATGGTGCTTTTTGAAGCTTGTTTCCCTCTGTTGATTCCTGCATAGAGGATGAAGAGGGAGGTCGTTCTACGCCATTCTTTTGTTCTTTCGAGATACGCTATGAGCGTGTTCCTTACATCAAGTTTGCTGTAAATGTTTCTTTTCCTACTATCCATGGTTGTTGGAAGTGAGGGTATGACGATGTTTTGGGTTCTGTGAAATGTAGAAGAGACCTTGGGTAGAAAGGCCGGATCTGGAGAGAGAATTATCTTGTCCAGATGTATTAGACAGTATGGTTCTATTGAAGATAGCGCTTGGATCTCACTCACTCTTCTGGCGGATACTAAGGCCAGAAGGAGCGCAGTTTTTAACGTGAGGTTTTTGTCTGAGCTGTCCTCGATAGGTTCAAACGGAGGGGAAAGAAAGCCCTTAAGTACTGTGCCCATGTCCCAGGTGGGAGTTTTGTACAATTTGGCTGGTTTGGATCTTTTAAGAGCTATGAGGAATCGTCTTATCAGCGGGTCTTCCGCTAGTCTAGTATCCATGACCGAGGAAAGTGCTGCAACTTGTACTTTCAGGGTACTTGGTGATATGTTTTTGTCTGCACCATCTTGTAGGAAGTCCAAAACTATTGGAATTATCCCACCGTTGGAGATTGGTCTGTCTTCGTACCAAGAAACAAATTTTTTCCTTATTTTCTCATAGATGGCTCTCGTTACCGGCTTTCTGCTGTTTAAGATGGTGTTGATTACTCTGTCTGACAGGCCTTTGTTCTGGAGTTTTACCCTCTCAGTAACCAAGCCGAGAGCTTCAAGATTTTGTGGTTCGGATGGTTGACTGGGCCTTGTGACAGTAGATCCGGGCGGTCCGTCAGTGTCAGCTGAGGTTGTATGCTGAGATTTTTTAAATGACTGAACCATGCTCTCTGGGGCCAGTGTGGTGCTATTAGTATTACTGTTGTTTTCTCTGCCTTGATTTTTTGGATTACTTTTGGGATTATGGCAGTTGGAGGGAATGCATAGCACAGATGCCATTTCCAGTTTTGGTTGAAAGCATCCACCCCGCTGTTGCCATCTGTAGGGTCCAGGGAGAAAAATATCGGAGATTTTGCGTTCGCCCTGGAAGCAAATAGGTCTACTTCGGGTATTCCCCACTTCTGGGTGATTTGAGTGAAGGTTGTTTGGTTTAGCGACCATTCCGTGTGTTTTATCGTTTTCCGGCTCAGGAAATCTGCCACTGTATTGTCTGTTCCTTTTAGATGAATACCGGATATCGATCTTATGTTCACTTCTGTCCACAGTAGGATAGATTGTGTCAGTCTCATCAGTTTTTGGGATTTTGTGCCCCCTTGTCTGTTTAGGTATGCGACTGTCGTTGCGTTGTCTGATTGTATCTTTACATCCTTCCCCTGTAATGCTGGCTTGAAGGTTTTTAGCGCTTCCCCCACAGCTTTCAGCTCTCTCAAGTTTGAGGAGGCTTGTGCCCATTTGGGTGTCCATTTCCCTTGCGAGAACCGCCCTTCCATGTGGGCTCCCCATCCTAGGGCGCTTGCATCGGTGGTGATGCTGACTGGATTGACTTGAGCCCATCTGCGCCCCTCGATGACCCGAAGTGGGTTGAGCCACCAGTGGAGTGTTTGTTTGACTGTGGCGGGGACGGGAATGGATTTTTCTAGGGATGCTTGCCTGCCATCCCATTGGGACAGAATGTAGTTCTGTAAGGGTCGCATGTGAATTTGTGCCCAGGTGATGGCTGGAATGGAAGACGTCATCAGTCCTAGTACGGACATTCCGTGTCTGATCATTGTGGAATGGTTCCTTAACAGGGACGTAATTGCTTATGTCATTTTTACGTCTTTTTCCTTTGTTAGGAAAATTTTTGACAGTCTGGAGTCCAGCACGTATCCCAGGTACACTACTCTCTGGCTTGGGATCATTTGCGATTTCTCTGCGTTTATTAACCATCCCAGGTTTTGCAGATAGATCATACTCTTGCGCAGGTTGTTTTCTAGGATTGCTGCTGAGTCCGCAAAGAACAGGAGGTCGTCTAAGTATGGTATTATTCCAATACCCTCCTGTCTTAGACCTTTTAGCGCTTCCGCCATTATTTTTGAGAATATTCTTGGAGCTGAGGAGATTCCGAAGGGGAGAGCTGTGTACTGTAGGTGCAGCGTAGCTGCTGGCCCCTGGATTGCGAACCTTAGAAACTTTTGGTGATCCTTCCTTATGGGGACATGTAGGTAGGCATCCTGTAAGTCTAGTGTTGCCATGAATGTCTCCTGCGGTAGGATGTTCCTGATTGAATAGATAGATTCCATTCTGAATCTCTTGTATCTTATTCCTCGGTTGAGTGGTTTGAGGTTTAGTATCAGCCTTAGTTTGCCTGATGGTTTTCTTTTTGCGAAGATGTGTGAGTAGAAGCCCTTTTGTTCCTCCTCTTGGGGAACGTGACAAATCACCTTCTGATCTAATAGTTTCTGTAGGGCTTCTAGAAACACCTTTGCTTGATTGCTGTCCTTGGGTAGCATGGTCGCTAAGTATTTGGTTGGGGGGCGGTTGGAGAATTCTATTGCGTAACCATCCGCTATGGTGCGCAGTATGAATTTGTTTTCTGTTATCTCCTCCCATTGGTGGGAGAAAGCCGCCAATCTGCCCCCCACCTGAAGGCAGTCATTGTTTTTTGTTCTTTTGGGTATTAGGCTTGAGGATGAATTCACCTTTGCCTTTCTTGTTTTGTTGACCCCAGTGCTTTTTTGCCCCTGGCTTATTGAATTTCTTGAAATGCCGAAAGGGCGCCTTCCCTTGTCTCTTCTTGGTTTGAGGGAACCCCTTATTTTTTGCTGCAGTCCTATCCAGGACTGTTTCTAGTTCGGGACCAAACAGTAGGTCTCCAGTGAATGGTATGCCACATAAACGGTTCTTGGAAGGTGCATCCCCCCCCCCAGGATTTTAACCACAGGGCTCTGCGGGCCGAGTTTAGTAGTGCCGTGGTCCTAGAGGATATTCTGACAGTTTCTGCTGAAGCATATGCCAAGAAAGCTGCCGCTCTAGTTAGTGTGGGGATGGTTTTAATTAGTTCCTCCCTGGGTGTGTCGTTCTCCAATAGATCTTGCAGCTGGGTTAGCCAGATTAGCAAGGTTCGGGCTGTGCAGGTGGAAGCAATAGCCGGATTTAGGTTTGCCGCCCCTGCTTCCCAAGCCCTTTTCAGGAGAGCTTCTATTTTCATGTCCATGGGGTCGCTGAGGGTACCTGCGTCATCAAAAGCCAAGTCCGATTTGTTCGTGATTTTTGCCAGAGAGGCATCCACCTTGGGGCATTTAGTGTCTGCTTCCGCAAACGGGTATCTGCGTTTGATTGTGGCGGGGATGAAAAGCTTTTTCTCTGGGTCTTCCCATTCCTTTTTGACTATGTCTTTAAGTGTTTGGTGTACCGGGAACGTTCTTGGCTTCTTGGGCTGGAGCCCTTTGTACATTCTGTCATGCATAGTGAGTTCTGCGGTTTTCTGTTCTTTAATGCCTAGAGTGTCAGTGATGGCTTTGAGAAGACTGTCTGTGTCCTCAGAAGGAAACAGGTTGCAGTCTGTCGTGTCATCTTCCTCCTCTGAGTCTGAACAGATACCGTCTTCTGATTCAGATTGTTCAGATTCATCTGAATCCACCTCTTGTTCTGCCTGTACCTTGTTCTCCCTTGGAATGTGTGTTCCGCTGGTAGATGGGATACTGGCCTGAGCGACACTTGCTGGCGTTTCTAATTTCTCTATAGCTGAGCGTAGTGGTGCCATGGTGCTCTGAATTTCTTTCTTAAAAGAATTGAGCAGGTCTTTCAAAAATCCCTGTGATTCTTTTGCCACCATTTTGTCTAAGCATTTCTGACACAGGGGCTTTTTCCAATCTGGGGAAAGCCTGTGGCTGCATGAGGCACATGTTTTGCCTTTAGCCTTCCTTTCCTCAGGGGTCTTTGCCTGCAAGCGAGCATAGAGAACAAAAAAAAAACCCCGTGAGTTTAGGTGGTCAAGGGAACTGCCTGTAGATAGGCAGTAAAGAGGTTAAGACAGAGATAATTCAAGAATATTCTGGCTTACCTTGGAGCTGTCCTGATTTGCAGGATCTGCAGGGCAGGGTGGGGAAGCGTCAGACATGATCAGCCACCAGGATCCTCTGCTTAGAGGCCTTTTTATCTGCTTCCTGCATAAGCTCCGGCCCCGCCCCCGGCTGACCCCGTGCAGGTTGGTGGACACACCTGCACATGCCGCTGTATTGTAGAGTAACTGTGCTGGTAGTGAAGGGTAGCATTGAACAAATTTGCTATTTGTATTCTGTTTTCTTTCTCTTTTTTTTTTTTTTTTTTTTAAACTTCCCGCCCCTAGGTGTCCCTGCTCTATCTCCGCAGTAGATAGACTACGGGAAAATGGCCGCCAACCCGGAAGCGGAACTTCCTCGGCGCCATCTTGGTACACCCCCGACTTCCTGTAGCGGCCTGTGGCGGTGAGGACGCTGCTGCGCCGCCCGGAGAGCGGCGGATTCGTTTGGGGGGACAGCCGCAGCCACCAGGGACCTAATTTAGAAGATGCAAACCCCTCCCTGCTAGACCCTCTGCTGCTGAGGTTTTCGGCAGCGGTCGGCGGCAGCGGTCGGCGGGGGGGGGGGGCGCCCATCTATGCATGTATCCATCCCCCCTGGCGGGCTCCAGATTCTGCAGAAAGCCAGAGGGGGGTGCTTGCGGAAGCATACACAGGCCTAAACAGCGGCATGGGGTGGGGATGACAGAGTCCTCCTGCAGCCTGGGGGGATGATTGCAGACCCCTCAGTAGGGGCGAAATCTCAGGCTTTGAGCAATGTTGCCCAGTGCTGCGCCTGCTCGCCCTCCCAAAGCCCCTTGGGCTGTATGGGATGCTGGCAGGGGGTCTCCTGCAACAAGCACAGAGACAGGTGAAAATAAAATAACAAACGTTCTTGCAGCTCCTGTGGGTCCGGAGGAAACACAAACAACTGAGGCACACAGGTAAGAGTGTGAAATTTATAATGGTGGACTAATGTGTTTCCTGTTTTAGGGAGGAGGAGCCTATCTCTCGGATGCTGCCCTGGAAGACGATTCGAGAAAAAAGACACAAGTCCATCAAGTCCAACCTATGTGTGTGATTATGTGACAGTATTACATTGTACATCCCTGTATGTTGTGGTCATTCAGGTGCTTATCTAATAGTTTTTTTAAACTATCGATGCCCCCCGCTGAGACCACCGCCTGTGGAAGGGAATTCCACATCCACCCACTTTTATAGTAAAGAATCCTCTGCGTAGTTTAAGGTTGAATGTCTTTTCTTCTAATTTTAAAGAGTGGCCACAAGTCTTGTTACACTCCCTTCCGCAAAAAAGTTTTATCCCTATTGTGGGGTCACCAGTCCGGTATTTATAAATCATATCCCCTCTCAAGCGTCTCTTCTCCAGAGAAAATAAGTTCAGTGCTCACAATCTTTCCTCATAACTACTATCCTCCAGACCTTTTATTAGCTTAGTTGCCCTTCTTTGTACTCGCTCCATTTCCAGTATATCCTTCCTGAGGACTGGTGCCCAGAACTGGACAGCATACTCCAGGTGCAGCCGGACCAGAGTCTTGTAGAGTGGGAGAATTATCGTTTTATTTCTGGAATTAATCCCCTTTTTAATGCCAATATTCTGTTTGCTTTGTTAGCAGCAGCTTGGCATTGCATGCCATTACTGAGCCTATCATCTACTAGAACCCCCAGGTCCTTTTCCATCCTAGATTCCCCCAGAGGTTCTCCCCCCAGTGTATAGATTACATTCATATTTTTGCCACCCAAATGCATTATTTTACATTAAACCTCATTTGCCATGTAGTCGCCCACCCCATTAATTTGTTCAGATCCTTTTGCAAGGTTTCCACATCTTGCGGAGAAGTTATTGCCCTGCTTAGCTTAGTATCATCCGCAAATACAGAGATTGAACTGTTTATCCCATCCTCCAGGTCATTTATGAACAAAATACATAGGATTGGTCCCAGCACAGAACCCTGGGGAACCCCACTACCCACCCCTGACCATTCTAAGTACTCCCCATTTATCACCACCCTCTGAACTCGCTCATGTAGCCAGTTTTAAATCCATGTCCTCCCCCTATGGTCCATGCAGACGGACCTTATTTTGTACAGTAAACGTTTATGGGGAACTGTGTCAAATGCTTTTGCAAAGTCCAGATACACCACGTCTACGGGCCTTCCTTTATCTAGATGGCAACTCACCTCCTCATAAAGGTTAATAGATTGGTTTGGCAAGAACGATTCTTCATGAATCCATGCTGATTACTGCTAATGATACCATTCTCATTACTAAAATCTTGTATATAGTCCCTTATCATCCCCTCCAAGAGCTTGCATACTATTGATGTTAGGCTAAATGGTCTGTAATTCCCAGGGATGTAATTTGGGCCCTTGTCGAAGAAACACCCTGGGTTCTTGTGGAAGGAACACCCTGGAGGATGAAGGAATGGTATCATGAAGGAGGAGATGGAGGGAGGAGGGAAAGTGTCATGGAGGAGATGGAGGGATAGTATGGAGGAGGAGGAGGAGATGGGGGGATGATATCATGGAGGGAGAAGGGGAGATAGAGGGAAGGTGTCAAGGAGGAGGAGGAGATGGAGGGATGATATCATGGTGGAGGGAAGAGGAGGAGATGGAGGGATGGTATCATGGAGGAGGAGGAGATGGAGGGAGGAGAGATGTATCATGGAGGAGGAGGAGATGGAGGGAGGAGGGAAGGTGTCATAGAGGAGGAAGAGATGGAGGGAGGAGAAGTGGTATCATGGAGGAGGAAGAGATGGAGGGAGGAGGGATGGTATCATGGAGGAGGAGGAGATGGAGGGAGATGGACAGGTGGTATCATGGAGGCGGAGGAGATGGACAGATGGTATCATAGAGGAGGAGGAGATGGAGGGAGGAGGGATGGTATCATGGAGGAGAAGATGGAGGAGGGGGGAGATGGAGGAGGAATGGTGTCATGGAGTAGGAGGAGGAGATGGAGGTGTCATGAAGGAGGAGATGGAGGAGGGGGAGATGGAGGAGGGATGGTGTCATAGAGGAGGAGGAGGAGGGATGGTGTCATGGAGAAGGAGGATATGATGGAGGAGGGATGGTATCATGGAGATGGAGGAGGAGGAGATGAAGGAGGAGATGGTGTCATAGAGGAGGAGGGATGGTGTCATGGAGGAGGAGATGGAGGAGGGATGGTGTCATGGAGGAGGAGGAGGATGAGATGGAGGTGTCATGAAGGAGGAGATGGAGGAGGGGGAGATGAAGGAGGGATGGTATCATGGAGGAGGAGGAGATGGTGTCATGGAGGAGATGGAGGAGGGATGGTGTCATAGAGGTGGAGGAGGAGATGGAGGATGGATGGTGTTATGGAGGAGGGATGGTGTCGTAGAGGTGGAGGAGGAGATGGAGGATGGATGGTGTTATGGAGGAGGGATGGTGTCATAGAGGTGGAGGAGGAGATGGAGGATGGATGGTGTTATGGAGGAGATGGAGGAGGGATGGTGTCATAGAGGTGAAGGACTAGATAGAGGATGGATGGTGTTATGGAAGAGGAGGAGGAAGAGATGGTGTCATGGAGGAGGAGGAGGAGGAGATGGTGTCATGGAGGAGGAGATGGAGGAGGAGGAGGAGGAAGAGATGGTGTCATGGAGGAGGAGGAGATGATGGAGGAGGGATGGTATCATGGAGATGGAGGAGGAGGAGATGAAGGAGGAGATGATGTCATAGAGGAGGAGGAGGAGGAGGGTTGGAGGAGGAGGAGATGATGGAGGAGAGATGGTATCATGGAGATGGAGGAGGAGGAGATGAAGGTGGAGATGGTGTCATAGAAGAGGAGGAGGAGGAGATGATGGTGGAGGAGGGATGGTATCATAGAGATAGAGGAGGAGGGATGGTATCATGGAGATGAAGGGGGAGATGGTGTCATAGAGGAGGAGGGGGAGGGTTGGAGGAGGAGGAGATGATGGAGGAGGAGGGATGGTATCATGGAGATGGAGGAAGAGGAGATGAAGGAGGAGATGATGTCATAGAGGTGTAGGAGGAGATAGAGGATGGATGGTGTTATGGAGGAGGAGGAAGAGATGGTGTCATGGAGGAGGAGGAGGAGATGATGGAGGAGGGATGGTATCATGGAGATGGAGGAGGATAAGATGAAGGAGGAGATGGTGTCATAGAGGAAGAGGAGGGATGGAGGAGGGGTGGTGTTATGGAGGAGGAGGAGATGGAGGAGGAAGAGACGGTGTCATAGAGGAGGAGGAGATGGAGGAGGAAGAGACGGTGTCATAGAGGAGGAGGAGATGATGGAGGCGGGATGGTGCCATAGAGGAGGAGGAGATGAAGGAAGAGGAGGAATGGTGTCATAGAGGAGGAGGAGATGGTGTCATGGAGGAGGAGGAGATGATGGAGGAGGGATGGTATCATGGAGATGGAGGAGGATAAGATGAAGGAGGAGATGGTGTCATAGAGGAAGAGGAGGGATGGAGGAGGAAGAGACGGTGTCATAGAGGAGGAGGAGATGATGGAGGCGGGATGGTGCCATAGAGGAGGAGGAGGAGATGATGGAGGAGGAGGAGATGAAGGAAGAGGAGGGATGGTGTCATAGAGGAGGAGGAGGAGATGGAGGAGCGATGGTGTCATGGAGGAGGAGGAGATGAAGGAGGGATGGTATCATGATGGAGGAGGAGGAGATGATGGAGGAGGAGGAGACCTGTCGGTCCTGTGACCGGCTGATATCCGGCATGGTTGTATTGTCGGCCTCCATCACACAGTTCAGTGACCGTCATGTCCGCCCTCCTTCTCCCCGCTCGGATGTGCCGCGGTTGGGCCTTGCGGGGTAGCCGGGTGCTGTGTGCGGGCGGTGTGCGGCTGCAGTGTGTAGGAAAGGTCGGTGATATGCGGCCTACCCCGGAGAGCTCGGTGTACACAGCCCGGGGCCCCGCCAGGCTGATCTCACAGGTGAGAAGGGAGGGAGGTGACAGGTGATGTGGGGAGAAGGTGGAAATAGACGCGGCCATGAAGTGCACCTGTCAGGAGGACAGACATCAGACATGTCATCTCCCGGAGCTCCTCCATAGATCTGATGAGGATCCCACACACCGCTCTCCATGTTAGATGTTGTTGTGGGGGGGATGTGTGCAGTGTTGTTGTTGTTGGGGGGGAGATGTGTGCAGTGTTGTTGTTGTTGTGGGGGAGATGTGTGCAGTGTTGTTGTTGTTGGGGGGGAGATGTGTGCAGTGTTGTTGTTGTTGTGGGGGGGATGTGTGCAGTGTTGTTGTTGTTGGGGGGGAGATGTGTGCAGTGTTGTTGTTGTGGGGGGGATGTGTGCAGTGTTGTTGTTGTTGTGGGGGAGATGTGTGCAGTGTTGTTGTTGTTGTGGGGGAGATGTGTGCAGTGTTGTTGTTGGGGGGGGGGGATGTGTGCAGTGTTGTTGTTGGGGGGGGGGAGATGTGTGCAGTGTTGTTGTTGTTGTGGGGGGGATGTGTGCAGTGTTGTTGTTGTTGTGGGGGAGATGTGTGCAGTGTTGTTGTTGTTGTGGGGGAGATGTGTGCAGTGTTGTTGTTGTTGTGGGGGGGATGTGTGCAGTGTTGTTGTTGTTGTGGGGGGGATGTGTGCAGTGTTGTTGTTGTTGTGGGGGGGATGTGTGCAGTGTTGTTGTTGTTGTGGGGGGGGGGGATGTGTGCAGTGTTGTTGTTGTGGGGGAGGGGGATGTGTGCAGTGTTGTTGTTGTGGGGGAGGGGGATGTGTGCAGTGTTGTTGTTGTGGGGGAGGGGGATGTGTGCAGTGTTGTTGTTGTGGGGGAGGGGGATGTGTGCAGTGTTGTTGTTGTGGGGGAGGGGGATGTGTGCAGTGTTGTTGTTGTGGGGGAGGGGGATGTGTGCAGTGTTGTTGTTGTGGGGGAGGGGGATGTGTGCAGTGTTGTTGTTGTGGGGGAGGGGGATGTGTGCAGTGTTGTTGTTGGGGGGGGAGATGTGTGCAGTGTTGTTGTTGGGGGGGGAGATGTGTGCAGTGTTGTTGTTGGGGGGGGGAGATGTGTGCAGTGTTGTTGGGGGGGGGGGGGAGATGTGTGCAGTGTTGTTGGGGGGGGGGGGAGATGTGTGCAGTGTTGTTGTTGGGGGGGGGAGATGTGTGCAGTGTTGTTGTTGGGGGGGGGGGAGATGTGTGCAGTGTTGTTGTTGTTGGGGGGGAGATGTGTGCAGTGTTGTTGTTGGGGGGGGGGGGAGATGTGTGCAGTGTTGTTGTTGGGGGGGAGATGTGTGCAGTGTTGTTGTTGGGGGGGGAGATGTGTGCAGTGTTGTTGTTGGGGGGGGAGATGTGTGCAGTGTTGTTGTTGGGGGGGGAGATGTGTGCAGTGTTGTTGTTGGGGGGGAGATGTGTGCAGTGTTGTTGTTGGGGGGGGGGAGATGTGTGCAGTGTTGTTGTTGGGGGGGGGAGATGTGTGCAGTGTTGTTGTTGGGGGGGGGGAGATGTGTGCAGTGTTGTTGTTGGGGGGGGGAGATGTGTGCAGTGTTGTTGTTGGGGGGGGGATGTGTGCAGTGTTGTTGTTGGGGGGGGGGATGTGTGCAGTGTTGTTGTTGGGGGGGGGGAGATGTGTGCAGTGTTGTTGTTGGGGGGGGGGGGATGTGTGCAGTGTTGTTGTTGGGGGGGGGGGGGGATGTGTGCAGTGTTGTTGGGGGGGGGGGAATGTGTGCAGTGTTGTTGTTGGGGGGGGGGGGAGATGTGTGCAGTGTTGTTGTTGGGGGGGGGAGATGTGTGCAGTGTTGTTGTTGGGGGGGGGGAGAGATGTGTGCAGTGTTGTTGTTGGGGGGGGGAGATGTGTGCAGTGTTGTTGTTGGGGGGGGGGAGATGTGTGCAGTGTTGTTGTTGGGGGGGGGGGAGATGTGTGCAGTGTTGTTGTTGGGGGGGGGGAGATGTGTGCAGTGTTGTTGTTGGGGGGGGAGATGTGTGCAGTGTTGTTGTTGGGGGGGGGAGATGTGTGCAGTGTTGTTGTTGGGGGGGGGGAGATGTGTGCAGTGTTGTTGTTGGGGGGGGGAGATGTGTGCAGTGTTGTTGTTGGGGGGGGGGAGATGTGTGCAGTGTTGTTGTTGGGGGGGGGGGAGATGTGTGCAGTGTTGTTGTTGGGGGGGGGAGATGTGTGCAGTGTTGTTGTTGGGGGGGGGAGATGTGTGCAGTGTTGTTGTTGGGGGGGGGGAGATGTGTGCAGTGTTGTTGTTGGGGGGGGGGAGATGTGTGCAGTGTTGTTGTTGGGGGGGGGGAGATGTGTGCAGTGTTGTTGTTGGGGGGGGGAGATGTGTGCAGTGTTGTTGTTGGGGGGGGGAGATGTGTGCAGTGTTGTTGTTGGGGGGGGGGGAGATGTGTGCAGTGTTGTTGTTGGGGGGGGAGATGTGTGCAGTGTTGTTGTTGGGGGGGGAGATGTGTGCAGTGTTGTTGTTGGGGGGGGAGATGTGTGCAGTGTTGTTGTTGGGGGGGGAGATGTGTGCAGTGTTGTTGTTGGGGGGGGAGATGTGTGCAGTGTTGTTGGGGGGGGAGATGTGTGCAGTGTTGTTGGGGGGGGGGGGGATGTGTGCAGTGTTGTTGGGGGGGGGGGGGGGGAATGATTGGCATTGATTACCCACTGTGTCTATTCATAACTGAAGCATAGTAACATGTTTAATACGCTTCAGTGTGTGAATGAAGAGGAGCCTCTGTACAGAGTGTTGTCTGTCCATTCACTGTCCAGTGTGGCTCAGGCTGTAGATATAGGGATAGAGGACTCTGTGTCCCGTTCTCTGTCCCAAACACATCAGATATTAGGGGTCTGTTTTACACCCCTGATATTTCCCCAAAGCTCCTCCCAACAGCATTGTGAGGGGAAAAAAAAAATTAAAAATTTGTAACAAATAATTTAAATTGTAAAAAAAAAAAAAAAGTTTCAATTGTAAAAAAAATCAGTTGTAGACTAAAAAAATGTAAAGTGTTAAATTAAATTGTAGAATAAAAAATTGTAAAAATTAAATTGTTAAAAAAAAAAAAATGTTTAATTGTAAAAAAAAGTGATCGGATGGGGCTGTGTGTGGGGGAGTCTGTGGTGGTGGATATGAAGGAGATTGTACAATGGGATTGTGCTGTGTGTGTTATTGGCGCCCCCTCCCCTGTATTAGGTGGAACGTTTCTTGTGTCTTTATCTGCAGTGCAGACGCTGTGTGTCCTTCCACCACCAGATATCTCCCCGACCATCTGCTCCTCCACCCTGATCAGCATTTCACCACATCTCTCCAACGCAAGGAATATGCGTATGCCGCCATGTGATCAGAGCGCTCTGTGCGTGTTCTGCTCTGTACAATTCACATGTACCAGTGTGCATTGTCTGTATTACAAGGCAGCACATTTTGTTTACTTTTTTTTTCTGTAAAAACTTTATTTAAAAAAAAAAAAAAAAAACGATAACGCGCAGTAATGCGTTGACATACAAGGGGAGTGCAAAATATGGTGCAGCTGTGCGATCGGCTTCTAACTTCAGCTTCTTCAATTAACCACGTGACCTCCGAAAGTTTTACCCCCCCCCCCTCGTGACCAGACCATTTTTTGCGATATGGCACTGCGTTACTTTAAGTGAAGATTGCGCGGTCGTGCGACGTTGTACCCAAATAAAATTGATGCCCCCCATCCCCCACAAATAGAGCTTTCTTTTGGTGGTATAATATAGGAATAAACCTCGAGGTTGGGATTGTAAAGGGGATTTTGAAAAAAAAAGAAAAATTGTATTTAAAAAAAATCTCTAATTTCCATTATAAATATAATTGATAAAAGGACTATCCTCGATACATAAGAATGTTATTATTGCTGGAGATGTAAACACAGCTGTACCTGTGAACAGGCAGGTAAGTATTTTAGTGAGAGGTCTGTTCAGTTTTTTTTTTTTTTAGTTTTTTGCATTTATTTTAAATATATTTAAAGAGGATGTCCAGCCTAAATTGGTGTTGCTGTTGAGGGCAGAGTTGGCACACCTATCATCAGGTTTCATCATCCCCCTGCTGAGATATTCCTTCCTGTCCAATAGGAAGTGAGAGGAAATCCCAACAGGTGACACCAGTGGTAGATTTCCCCTCACTTCCTGTTCTGGTGACAACGGAAGAATGTTGAATATCCCTTCACTTTCAGTGGTCACCAGTGTTAATCTCCACCAGTGGGGGGGGGGGGGGGGGGCGTCAATGATGGCAATGTAAACCTGCCAGGGGTTCCAACCACCCTTCCTCACGCCACCCAGAACTTTTATATTTACCGGCGACCTTGCTCATTCATGGAGACAGTCTCACGCAAGTCGCTGCACTTCTCTTCATTACTTTTCCCTTTACAGGGCCCTGCCGAACCAGCCGCCAAGGAGGCCGCCAGCGATGCCGCAGCCAGCGGCGGAGAGAAGCCGAATAAAACGCAGCAGCTGAAGCGCGTCTTCAAGGAATACGGGGGAGTGGCGGTGACCTTCCATGTGGGGATATCGCTGGTGTCATTGGGGATATTTTACGCTCTGGTGTCCAGGTGAGAACTGGTTAATTATGGGATTAATATTGTAGTTGCAATGTGTACAGCTTGTCCATGCTGAGCCTCCATGATGGCAGCAACTGAAATCCAATGAATGAAAGGGGGTGGGCCAGGGACAGTCAGGCTGGGCAGGAGGAGAAGGTCTGGAAGAGGTCTATGTTCTTCTGAATGCTGGGGGTGGGCCAGGGACAGTCAGGCTGGGCAGGAGGAGAAGGTCTGGAAGAGGTCTATGTTCTGAATGCTGGGGGTGGGCCAGGGACAGTCAGGCTGGGCAGGAGGAGAAGGTCTGGAAGAGGACTATGTTCTCCTGAATGCTGGGGGTGGGCCAGGGACAGTCAGGCTGGGCAGGAGGAGAAGGTCTGAAAGAGGTCTATGTTCTCTGGGGGTGGGCCAGGGACAGTCAGGCTGGGCAGGAGGAGAAGGTCTGGAAGAGGTCTATGTTCTCCTGAATGCTGGGGGTGGGCCAGGGACAGTCAGGCTGGGCAGGAGGAGAAGGTCTGAAAGAGGTCTATGTTCTCTGGGGGTGGGCCAGGGACAGTCAGGCTGGGCAGGAGGAGAAGGTCTGGAAGAGGTCTATGTTCTCCTGAATGCTGGGGGTGGGCCAGGGACAGTCAGGCTGGGCAGGAGGAGAAGGTCTGAAAGAGGTCTATGTTCTCTGGGGGTGGGCCAGGGACAGTCAGGCTGGGCAGGAGGAGAAGGTCTGGAAGAGGTCTATGTTCTCCTGAATGCTGGGGGTGGGCCAGGGACAGTCAGGCTGGGCAGGAGGAGAAGGTCTGGAAGAGGTCTATGTTCTCCTGAATTCTGGCGGTGGGCCAGGGACAGTCAGGCTGGGCAGGAGGAGAAGGTCTGGAAGAGGTCTATGTTCTCCTGAATTCTGGCGGTGGGCCAGGGACAATTAGGCTGTGCAGGAGGAGGAGGGGTTCTGGATGTCTATGTTCTCCTGAATTCTGAGGGTGGGCAGGAGGAGGAGTTCTGGATGTCTATGTTCTCCTGAATTCTGAGGGTGGGCCTTGCATGCTGCTTGTCCTTGATCAGAATCGAGCCTTGCCATGGTGCAGAAAAGCTGGCCACCATTACCATGGCGGTGAATGATGCCATGCGTCCTGGCCCTGAAACACCATTGGTTGTTATGGTGCTGGCGGTAGGCCCACACACAGCATGGCATTTCATGACAATGATTCAAGGCAAGCTAGGTCCTGTGCTCACGACACCCCATAGTTTACAAAAACTGGTATGGATATAGGTAAGGGGAAGCCTCCTAAGGTCCCACTCCTCATCTTTTCTTTTTTTTTTTCCCCCCCTTTACAGCGGTCTGGATGTCCCCGCGCTTCTCCTCAAAGTTGGCTTCAGTGAAGCTCTGGTCCAATCCAAGATGGCGGCGGGCACTAGCACCTTCGTTTTGGCCTACGCTATCCATAAACTGTTCGCTCCCGTGCGGATGAGCATCACCGTGGTGTCCGTCCCCTTCCTGGTCCGCTACTTCAGGAGAATCGGATTCTTCAAGCCGCCTCCCCCTCGCGCTTAGCGGGATCCTGCCACGACGACTCAGGCTGCTTCCTCGGGGACCTGGAACTTGGCGCCGGAGACGATAACAATGGCGGGTCGCTAGTGACCAGGATCCGAATTATACTTGAAATGAGAGTCATACCAACGTGCACTGGAGGGGGAGGGGGGGTGGCTAGTATGTATTGTGGCTCTTACCTGATACAGCTGAGGATTCCATCCCCTGCTAGGCTTGGCCACTTTATGTTAATGAATTAAAGAGAACCTGTCATTACTGCTCTTCCCTTCATCCCCTGCTAGGCTTGGCCAACTTATTCTAGTGAATTAAAGAGAACCTGTCATTGTGGCTCTTACCTGATACAGCTGAGGATTCCATCCCCTGCTAGGCTTGGCCACTTTATGTTAATGAATTAAAGAGAACCTGTCATTACGGCTCTTCCCTCCATCCCCTGCTAGGCTTGGCCTTGGCCAACTTATTCTAGTGAATTAAAGAGAACCTGTCATAACGACAGTTTTAAAGCAGGGGGTAGGCAACCTGGGGGCCCTCCAGCTGTTGCAGAACTACAAGTCCCATCATGCCTCTGGGAGGAATTGTAACTGCCAGCCTTGCAATGCCTCATGGGAAATTTAGTTCCACAACAGCTGGAGGGCCCCAGGATACCTACCCCTGCATTAAAGTCTAACTGAAGGCAACACTTTTAGACATAAAGTGGCGAGGGGTGTATACTAGACATGTGCAATTCGCTTCGTTTTGCAGTTCCACTTGAAGTCGCATAGATTGGAACACGGTGCCTTTGGAATCGATGGGCTGTGATTCGTTATGGACTTCGTGTGTCCACCAGTGGAAACCGAGTTTTGAATCTCCCTAACGGGGACACAGACAGCAGTACAAACCTGACAGAGGTTCCAATCCCTCTCCACTCTATCTAAAGCCAAATAAAGTGTTGGCTTTAGTTATATGGAAAATGAAATACCTTTCCTGGTGCCTATCCATGGCAGCATACACATGGGTGGGGGCACCAGGAAATAAGAGTGTGGATACAGAGAGAGGAGCTCACAGCGACTTCACTTGCTGCATGATTGTTCCAGGAAATATTGAAGAAGGGAGGTTGCCATTGCCCAGCACTGCTTATGCCCTGGCTGTGAATACAGGTATACAGAAAAGGAGCTACTTATCAATGGTACCCCCCACCTTTTTGACTCATGACAGGGTCACTTTAACTCTTGAAGGGGCGATGTCACTTTGCACATTCAGAGCCAAGGGCCATCCAGCTTTCCCATGGATAGGGTTCAGGACCTACTACTAGGATCCCCCCCCCCCATTCTAGAAATCTTTACCTAAAGCTCCTGTTAATTAAAAAAGTGTTGCTGGCTCAGCAGGCATTCATTAGTGCTTTACAGGCAGGGAACGCAGTCTGCATACAACTGAATGCCTCCAGGAGTGACGTGAGTCAGGTCCAATCCTCTAGCTGCTGCTGAGCAATTGATTGACACACATAGATGAGCTTTCTCTGCACTCATCACTTTGGTTAAGCTTCTGAGCTGAACATTTGGGGGGGGGTCCAATCATCTGCTCAGATGTCTTCACCTCTACAAAGCTTCCATCTCTGAAGTGCTTCTACTCTCCTATGGGTGCTCATCAGAGACTGCTAGCTATGGCCCTCAATCTCCCACTGAGCTGGAGATCAGCAGAGCTGGGGATTACCACTGAGCAGGAGGAGCAGCAGAGCTGGGGATTACTACTGAGCGGGAGATCAGCAAAGCTGGGGGTTACTACTGAGAGGGAGATCAGCAAAGCTGGGGATTACTGCTGAGCGGGAGATCAGCAGAGCTGGGGGTTACCGCTGAACGGGAGATCAGCAGAGCTGGGGGTTACCGCTGAACGGGAGATCAGCAGAGCTGGGGGTTACCGCTGAACGGGAGATCAGCAGAGCTGGGGGTTACCGCTGAAGGGGAGATCAGCAAAGCTGGGGGTTACCACTGAGCGGGACATCAGCAAAGCTGGGGGTTACCACTGAGCGGGACATCAGCAAAGCTGGGGGTTACCACTGAGCGGGACATCAGCAAAGCTGGGGGTTACCACTGAGCGGGACATCAGCAAAGCTGGGGGTTACCACTGAGCGGGACATCAGCAAAGCTGGGGGTTACCACTGAGCGGGACATCAGCAAAGCTGGGGGTTACCACTGAGCCGGAGATCAGCAGAGCTGGGGGTTACCACTGAGCGGGAGATCAGCAGAGCTGGGGGTTACCACTGAGCGGGAGATCAGCAGAGCTGGGGGTGCATTGAGCACAGTCTCAGCTGCCCCTGGACACGGATGTCTGGCATGTGGGTGATAAAGCCCACCCTCTTGTGGTGATAAGAGGTTAAAGCAGTTTTTGTTTTCGAAAATTTATTTTTGTGATTTATTTTAACAAGTGAAACCAAAAAGGAAACCTATAGATTTGTAGAACGTGATATAGAATGGAATATTTTCTCTAAGTGTGAAGATTTACTTTGTATATAAAGAGTTTCTCAGGACGCCGACACTCACGAGTCACACGGGAGCTCCGTGTCGGTTTTGCCTCCCTGTACGGTGACGATGCCGAATAAACTTCTGATCTGTATCTGTCTGATTCTGCTGCAGTCTTGTGTCCTCACAACACATCAGCCTATCCTATACATACACTATATTACCAGAAGTATTGGGACGCCTGACTTTTCATGCACATTGACTTTAAATGCAGAGCTGGGGGACTGGAGCAGGAGAAACTAGCAGATGTCACATTTGATACGCAGCATGGGAGCAATATAGCAGGAGGTGAGCGGGGACCGGAGAGAGAGGATCAGAAAACCAGAGGATCAGCAAGGCTGGGGGTTACTACTAAGTGGGGGATCAGCAGAGCTGGGGGTTACCACTGAGCGGGAGATCAGCAGAGGTGGGGGTTACCACTGCGTGGAAGATCAGCAGAGCTTGGGGTTACTACTGAGCGGGGGATCAGCACAGCTGGAGGTTTCTACTGAGCGGGACATCAGCAGAGCTGGGGCTTTCTACTGAGTGGGAGATCAGCAGAGCTGGAAGTAATACTGAGCGGGGGATCAGCAGAGCTGGGGGTTACTACTTAGTGGGAGATCAGCAGAGCTGGGGGGTTACTACTGAGCAGGGGATCAGCAGAGCTGGGGGTTACAGCAAAGCTGGAAGTACTACTGAGCGGGGGGATCAGCAGAGCTGGGGGTTACCACTGAGCGGGGGGATCAGCAAAGCTGGAAGTACTACTGAGCGGGGGGATCAGCAGAGCTGGGGGTTTCTACTGAGTGGGAGATCAGCAGAGCTGGAAGGACTACTGAGCAGGGGATCAGCAGAGCTGGGGGTTACTATTGAGTGGGAGATCAGCAGAGCTGGGGGTTACCACTGAGCAGGGAATCAGCAGAGCTGGGGGTTACCACTGAGCGGGGGATCAGCAGAGCTGGAAGTACTATAGAGCGGGGGGGATCATCAGAGCTGGGGGGTTTCTACTGAGCAAGGGATCAGCAGAGCTGGGGGTTACTATTGAGCAGGAGATCAGCAGAGCTGGGGGTTTCTACTGAGTGGAAGATCAGCAGAGCTGGAAGTACTACTGAGTGGGGAATCAGCAGAGCTGGGGGTTACCACTGAGTGGGAGATCAGCAGACCTGGGGGTTTCTACTGATCGGGGGATCAGCAGAGCTGAGGGTTTCTACTGAGTGGGAGATCAGCAGAGCTGCAAGTACTACTGAGCAGGGAATCAGCAGAGCTGGGGGTTACCACTGAGTGGGAGATCAGCAGAGCTGGAAGTACTACTGAGCAGGGGGTCAGCAGAGCTGGGGGTTACCACTGAGTGGGAGATCAGCAGAGCTGAGGGTTACCACTGAGTGGGATATCAGCAGAGCTGAGGGTTACCACTGAGTGGGAGATCAGCAGAGCTGGGGGTTACCACTGAGTGGGAGATCAGCAGAGCTGGGGGTTACCACTGAGTGGGAGATCAGCAGAGCTGGGGGTTACCACTGAGTGGGAGATCAGCAGAGCTGGGGGTTACCACTGAGCAGGGGGTCAGCAGAGCTGGGTGTTATCACTGAGAGGGCGATCAGCAGAGCTGGGTGTTACCACTGAGGGTGATCAGCAGAGCTGGGGGTTTCTACTGATCGGGGGATCAGCAGAGCTGGGGGTTACCACTGAATGGAAGATCAGCAGAGCTGGGGGTTACTACTGAGCGGGGGATCAGCACAGCTGGAGGTTTCTACTGAGCGGGACATCAGCAGAGCTGGGGCTTTCTACTGAGTGGGAGATCAGCAGAGCTGGAAGTACTACTGAGTGGGGGATCAGCAGAGCTGGGGGTTACTACTTAGTGGGAGATCAGCAGCGCTGGGGGGTTGCTACTGAGCAGGGGATCAGCAGAGCTGGGGGTTACCACTGAGTGGGGGGATCAGCAAAGCTGGAAGTACTATTGAGTGGGGGGATCAGCAGAGCTGGGGGTTACCACTGAGTGGGGGGATCAGCAAAGCTGGAAGTACTACTGAGCGGGGGGGTCAGCAGAGCTGGGGGTTACCACTGAGTGGGGGGCTCAGCAAAGCTGGAAGTACTACTGAGCGGGGGGGTCAGCAGAGCTGGGGGTTACCACTGAGTGGGGGGATCAGCAAAGCTGGAAGTACTACTGAGCGGGGGGATCAGCAGAGCTGGGGGTTTCTACTGAGTGGGAGATCAGCAGAGCTGGAAGCACTACTGAGCAGGGGATCAGTAGAGCTGCGGGTTACTACTGAGTGGGAGATCAGCAGAGCTGGGGGTTACCACTGAGCAGGGGATCAGCAGAGCTGGGGGTTACCACTAAGCGGGGGATCAGAGCTGGGGTTTTCTACTGAGTGGGGGACCAGCAGAGCTGGGGGGTTCTACTGAGAGGAAGATCAGCAGACCTGGGGGTTTCTGAGCGGGCAATCAGCAGAGCTGGAGGTACTACTGAGCGGGGGGATCAGCAGAGCTGGGGGTTTCTACTGAGTGTGAGCTCAGCAGAGCTGAGGGTTTCTACTGAGCGGGAGATCAGCAGACCTGGAAGCACTACTGAGCGGGGGATCAGCAGAGCTCGGGGTTACTACTGAGTGGGAGATCAGCACAGCTGGGGGTTACTACTGAGCTGGGAATCAGCAGAACTGGGGGTTACCACTGAGCTGGGAATCAGCAGAACTGGGGGTTACCACTGAGCTGGGAATCAGCAGAGCTGGGGGTTACCACTGAGTGGGAGATCATCAGAGCTGGGGGTTTCTACTGAGTGGGAGATCAGCAGAGCTGGGGGATTCTACTGAGCAGGAGATCAGCAGAGCTGGGGGTACTACTGAGCGCGGAATCAGCAGATCTGGGGGTTACTACTGAGCGGGAGATCAGCAGAGCCTGGGGGTTACTACTGAGTGGGGGATCAGCAGAGCCTGGGGGTTACTACTGAGCGGGAGATCAGCAGAGCTGTAGGTACTACAGAGCAGGGGATCAGCATGTCTGGAATTACTGAGCAGGGGATCAGCAGAGCTGGGGGTTACCACTGAGTGGGAGGTCAGCAGAGCTGGAAGTACTACTGAGCAGGGGGTCAGCAGAGCTGGGGGTTACCACTGAGCGGGGGATCAGCAGAGCTGGCAGTTTCTACTGAGTGGGAGATCAGCAGAGCTAGAATCACTACTGAGCAGGGGATCAGCAGAGCTGGGGGTTACTACTGAGTGGGAGATCAGCAGAGCTGGGGGTTATCACTGGGATGGGAATCAGCAGAATTGGGGGTTACCACTGGGCTGGGAATCAGCAGAGCTGGGGGTTACCACTGAGCGGGGGATCAGCAGAGCTGGGGGTTACCACTGAGCAGGGGATCAGCAGAGCTGGGGGTTACTACTGAGTGGGAGATCAGCAGAGCTGGGGGTTACCACTGGGCTGGGAATCAGCAGAACTGGGGGTTACCACTGAGCAGGGGATTAGCAGAGCTGGGAGTTTCTACTGAGTGGGAGATCAGCAGAGTTGGGGGTTTCTAGTGACCGGGAGATCAGCAGAGCTGGAAGTACTACTGAAAACGGGATCAGCAGAGCTGGGGGTTACTACTGAGTGGGAGATCAGCAGAGCCTGGGGGTTACTACTGAGCGGGAGATCAGCGGAGCTGGAAGCACTACAGAGCGGGGGATCAGCAGAGCTGGAATTGCTTTTGAGCAGGGGATCAGCAGAGCTGGGGGTTACTACAGAGCGGGGGATCAGCAGAGCTTGGGGTTACTACAGAGCAGGGGATCAGCAGAGCTGGAATTACTTTTGAGCAGGGGATCAGCAGAGCTGGGGGTTACCACTGAGCAGGGAATCTGCTAAACATGGGTACTAATGAGCTGAGGATCGGCTTAACGGGGATACTAATGGGCTGGGGATCTGCTCAGCGGGGTAACTATCGGGACCCTTTAAAACAAACAGAAAACCAACACACACATGGCATTCAAAAACACATCAAAAAAGCATGTTGAGGCTTTTTTTTTCAGATCTTTGTGTTAGCATTGTAATAATGTACATTTAGAGGTTTATGTATAAAAAAAATTGTGGTATAAATGTGTCAATCATTTGCACAGGCAGGGCCGTGGATCCTAATATGTTTATTTCCTATAATCCTCAGTGCCCTCTAGTGGCCATAATGAGATATTTTCCCTGATTGAGATAGTTTAGGTAAAAAGATGTCCATTGCAATGTAGAGTCTGTCGGGATCGAATTGTCGTGTTCGGTCATTTTTTTTTAAAAACTACTTCCCGCCCGCGCTATAGCCGAATGACGGCTACACCGCAGGCTTACTTTGCCGGGAGGCTGTCCATATGACGTCCTCTCGTGACGTCGCATGAACTCAGCTGATCGCAGATCAGGGTAAAGGGCCAATCACAGCGGCCCTTTACCACATGATCAGATTTGTCCAATGACAGCTGATCACCATGTAAATAGAAGCCGGTTATCGGCACTCCTTCCCTCATGCTGAGAGGAGAGCCAATAACCGGCTTCTCTTAAAAGGGACATCTACTTCATAATCAGGGAACTGATTATCAGCGCAGTCCCAACAGTGCCCAACAGTGCTGCCTACCAGTGCCTCTTCATTAGTGCCCACCAGTGCTGCCTAACCAGTGCCACCAGTGGCGTCTCCAGCTTTCATATTTAGGGGGGGCACATGGGGGGACAGGGACAAAAGTAGGGGGCAACTATAAAATGCAATTATATATATATATCCTGGGGCCCTTTACTACGATCTAACAACGGGCCCTTTCACATGTTCTGCAGTGAGCTCCCTTCCTACTGTATTGGGGTCCCCCAGGGTGGCAGAAAACAAGACATATATGTCACCAGCATACCAAGAAAATATAAGGGTCCAAAGCATTGGGAGAACTATCGGGGTTACAAAGGTTGTCTTGCCACCGGGCCCTGGTGTTCTGCCACTGTGGGGTTCCCCAGCCTCCTCTTGCTGTCCTACCTCTGCTATTGACTGCTCTGGTCTGGCATCTCTTGGAATTTACAGGCTGGTCCTCCTGTCCTAAGGATGGGAGAAATCAGTCTGTTTTTTTCAGTAACAGAGTCCTGGTGGAGTCCTTCCTGCAACTCGCTCTTCTCCCTGCCAATGAGGATGTAGGGGAAGGAGCAGATCGGGCGGCCGTGGTTGTGTGAGTGCTCGCATTATGCAGTGTCAGCGAGCAGAGGGAGGGGGGAGGAATCACCTGCAGGAGCTGACTGGGGACTCTCTCCCTCTTAGACATTGATTTTTTGTAAAAAAAAAAAAAAAAAATTTTTTATTGGGGGGGGGGGGGGGGCACATGGTGGGGCACAGCATAATGTTGGGGGGGGTCAGGGCCCCCTCTGGCCCCCCCCCAGGGACGCCATTGAGTGCCACCTATTAGTGCCCACCAGTGCTGCCTATCAGTGCCTCTTCATTAGTGCCCACCCACTAGTGCCGTTCAGTGCCACCTATTAGTACCCACCAGTGCTGCCTATCAGTGCTTCCTCATCAGTGCAGCCTCATTAGTGCCCACCAGTGCCACCTATTAGTGCCCATCAGTGAAGGAGAAAAATTACCTGTTTGCAAACTTTTTTAACAAACTCTGAAAAATGTTTTGTTTTTTCAAAATGTACAGTCTTTTTAGGTTGTTTAGCAAAAAATAAAAACCCCAGAAAAACAAAACAAAAAAACCCATTTGGGCACAGCGTTGCATGACCGCACAATTGTCATTCAAAGTGTGACCGCACTGATAATAGGCCTGGGCAGGAAGGGTGTGAAAGTAGGCAAGGGGTTAATGGCTCCTTGGGATTGTCCTTCAACATGACAAAATGCATAAAGAACACACTGAAACCATCAACTGAGATTAAAAAAAAAAGGGGGGTGGGGAACGCACCGATCGCATCTAAAACATAATGAATGCATCAATGACATAAAACAGCTCCGCCCCCTTTGTTTACATTCATCTCGTGTTGGATCGTTGTGTGTGGTTGTTTTTTTCCTTTAGTGGTTGATTGGGATTGCAGTTCATCGTTCTGATGCGATTGACAATGAATTTACATCCAGGGACATTTTTTTTTTGTGTTATCAAAAATGCACCGGAATATGTTCTCAACTGAGATGAAGAAAAAAAAAAAAAGGGGTTGGGGAATACCCCGGAATGCAGGTCCGGGACAAGGGATGGGCAAGAGGGAGCAGCTGCCCCTGGGCAGAGCAAGGGGGTAGAGAATGGACACGGGGCAGTAAACCCATTCTACGGCATGCATTGACAGTGAGGGAGGGGGTGCAGTTCTGTATCCTTGCCCTGGGCGCTAGACGAACTTGTCCTGGTAATGGGTACACCCCTGGGCGCTGGACCAGCCTGTCCCGGTACTGCCGGAACGCATCAAAAATGTGCATGCAGTGTTTATTTGCCTCCAGACTTTTTGTGAATGAGTAAGGGTGCTCATTCATGAAGGGATAGCTTGGGGGGGGGGGCTTCCAGATTTTGATAAGCCCTTGCCTGCAGATCCCCACTTCCACCGGTCCAGGGTTGTGGTGCGGAGGCCCATGCCCCCCATCACTCCTGGTAAGGGAACGCTGTTGTGGCTAGGTATGGTTTATGGTTCAGTACAGGGGGATGTATGTATGCATTGGGGTCCCCCTAATAACCATAGCAGACCCAGATGTGGATTTGGGGGGGGTACCCCAATAATTATTGGCATAGAAGCGGCAGGAACAGCGGAGACTTCCTACTGTATGAAATGACAAAATTCTCTATTTACAGGCCCAGGAAGACGTCAAGTGGAAGTTCTGAAGTCCGACTGGGTCAGAACGACCCAGCTGACGATCGCCCTCTTCCAGGATCCGGGGGGGACACTGCGACGCTCATGACATTCGAAATAAAAATGAGAACCAATTTACCGGCTGCACACGGCTTAGGAGCAGGAGGACATTAAACTGCTTTTAATACATGAATAAGTGGAGAGGTAATAGAGGAATGTTCTCAGCAATACCCAAATGTAATGTCCTTCTTATAAGACATCGCAGCAGAATGCATTACAATCTCCCTGGGAGAAAGGCTGCTGCAACCTACAAGGACGCTGCCCTCTTGTGGATAGATCGGATAAGACAGGACAGAATGAGGGATTGTTATAGAATGGACACTGCCCTCTTGTGGATAGATTGGATAAGACAGGACAGAATGAGAGATTGTTACAGGAAGGACACTGCCCTCTTGTGGATAGTTCAGATAAGACAGGACAGAATGAGAGATTGTTATAGGAAGGACACTGCCCTCTTGTGGTTGGATCGGATTAGATACAACTGAAAGATGATGTGAAAGTGGTATTAAAGAGGTGGTAAACCCCCATAAAAAAATAAATAAAAAAAAATACCTGTAAGACAAAGGCGTAATGAGCTAGTATGCATTGCATACTAGCTCATTATGAAATGACCTTAGAACGAAGCCCCCGCACACAGCTAACACAGCCGACATCATCCCCCCGGTGTTTCTTCCGGGTTCGCGGGCTCTGGCGCTGTGACTGGCCAGAGCCGCAATGACGTCATTCCCGTGGGAGCCGCAGCCGGTCACGGCACAGGCCCTAAAGAAAACGTCATGGGCGGGCGTTTCTTCAGAACGCATGCGCCGATGACGGCGCACGTTCAGGAGATATTTACACTACCTATAGGTAAGCCTTATTATAAAAAGTTACCTATAGGTACAAACAAACAAGGGGAGTTTACTTCCTCTTTAAACCCACCCAAAAAAAATGTAATATATTGCCAATCCTTAGATGTGGTGTCTGCATTTGTTTTTATTTTCCTTTTTTCACCTGGTGATGCTGTCAGTAACACTTTTCCTGTTTAATGGCTGGTTTACATGTACTTCAACTTTAACACACAATAAAGTGCCTACTGCTTCAACATGCTTTTTTGATGTGTTTTTGATGCTTGGAAAATGCCCTGTGTGTGTCTGTTGATTTTTTATTTGTTTTAAAGGGGCCCAGTAGAACTCCAGCTCATTAGTAATCTCATTTGGCAGATCCCCAGCTCATTAGTGCCCTCGTTCAGCAGATCCCCAGCTCATTAGTACCCTCGTTCAGCAGATCCCCAGCTCATTAGTACCCTCGTTCAGCAGATCCCCAGCTCATTAGTACCCTCGTTCAGCAGATCCCCAGCTCATTAGTAATCTAATTCGGCAGATCTGCAGCTCATTAGTACCCCCCCTTCAGCAGATCCCCAGCTCATTAGTACCCTCGTTCAGCAGATCCCCAGCTCATTAGTACCCTCGTTCAGCAGATCCCCAGCTCATTAGTACCCTCGTTCAGCAGATCCCCAGCTCATTAGTATCCTTGTTCAGCAGATCCCCAGCTCATTAGTACCCCTGTTCAGCAGATCCCCAGCTCATTAGTACCCCTGTTCAGCAGATCCCCAGCTCATTAGTACCCCTGTTCAGCAGATCCCCAGCTCATTACTACCCCTGTTCAGCAGATTCCCAGCTCATTAGTAATCTCCTTAGGCAGATCCCCAGCTCATTAGTATCCTTGTTCAGCAGATCCCCAGCTCATTAGTAATCTCATTCGGCAGATCCGCAGCTCATTAGTACCCCCGTTTAGCAGATCCCCAGCTCATTAGTACCCTTGTTCAGCAGATCCCCAGCTCATTAGTACCCATGTTCAGCAGATCCCCAGCTCATTAGTACCCCCGTTCAGCAGATCCCCAGCTCATTAGCACCCTCTTTCAGCAGATCCCCAGCTTATTAGCACCCTCTTTCAGCAGATCCCCAGCTCATTAGTACCCTCATTCAGCAAATCAGCTTATTAGTACCTTTGTTCAACAGATCCCCAGTTTATTAGTACCCCCGTTCAGCAGACCCCCAGCTTATTAGTACCCCCGTTCAGCAGATCCCCAGCTTATTAGTACCCCCGTTCAGCAGATCCCCAGCTTATTAGTACCCCCGTTCAGCAGATCCCCAGCTTATTAGTACTCCCGTTCAGCAGATCCTCCTTTCTCCCCTATAGTCACAGAGAGACTCCACCCCGGGCCGGAGAGAAGATGCATTGTAAGGATGGTCGTGGGGAGTAGGGTAGGTGGAGCATTAGGCTCCACCCGCCACTGAAATGACATGCACCCAGTCTGGCCAGTCAGCAGCAGTTTCATGGCGGGGGGGCGTCAGTCGCTCCCTCCCCCCTGGCCAAGTACGCCCCATATACTGCTGGTAATATTAGCAAGTGTCGCGGCCCATGCTACAGCAAGTAGGCCGCTGCGCTGGGGGCTATATTTGTGCGGGAGGCGGCCGCTGGATCCGGGACTCGGGAGGACAGGTTTTGCCGCCCCCCCCCCCGCAAAGTGACGCTCTAGGGCTAAACCTTGTCAGCCTAGGCCAGTGATGGCGAACCTTGGCACCTCAGATGTTTTGGAACTACATTTCCCATGATGCTCAACTACACTGCAGAGTGCATGAGCATCATACGGAAGTGTCGTTCCAAAACATCTGGGGTGCCAAGGTTCACCATCACTGGCCTAGGTCAAGACACAGAACTGACACCAGCACCAGACACTCCCAGAATATATACACATAAACTGGAAGTGACTGGTGATTACGTCTTTTTGGTTCTCTTGTTGGTTTACCAGTGCATCCTGGGAAATCTCATACTTGCAATGCCACCAAAACAAAGCGAAGCTAAGTTAGCTAACGCTGAAGAAAAGCCCCTCAAATGCTGCTTGTGCTGCTAGTGAGCGTCGTCATAGACGTCTAAGGAAGATTTGGAGACACTTTGAAGCACCAAGAAAGCAACATGCGGTGTAATTTTTGAAGCAAAGCAAAACACAATGTGTGAACAGAACTGTAAGGTGACCATTTTCAGTTAGTGACAGGAGCTTTGATTGGCATTCAAAGTGCTTTGAAAAAGCATATGAATTGTCACATTTTTTAAGCAAGTGTAAACGAGCGCTTAGGGCGTCTCCACTCTGCATGGAGGAACTATGGAGACACCTTTGGACAGTGACAGTCTGGAGGGAAGGGCAGTGCTAGATGCACTAGCAGATTTAGATGAATTTACATTTTGTTGTTGGGTTTAGATACACTTTAAGTAGATGTTTTAAAGTCTGATTTGGTCAGAATGACCCAGCTGATGATCGCCGCCGTCTTCCAAGGAACAGGGCTCATGTATGAAATAAAAAATGAAAGCCAATTTCCTGGCTGAAAGCAGTCTAGGAGCACAATGACATTAAATGGCTTTTAATACGTCAATAACTTGAAGCTGGAGAGTTGAGCAAAGTTCTCTGCATTTCCCACATTGAAGGTCCTGCTTAAAAGAACGTTATGTGTTATATTCTCTTTGCTGCAAGACACAAGAACACTGCCCTCTTGTGGATGGACCACACACAGCACAAAGACAGTCAGTAAATATCACACCCCCAATTTTACAATTGCAAACACACCTGATGAGAAAACGATTTGATTCTCCAGAAATGTCACCTTTCTCTAGAATAATATTATGATTTGTGGTCTGGATGGGCGATACATTTTAGTGTGGGGGGTAATGGAGGAATCAATGGTCACCTTTATATCTTTATTACACACCCAACTCTGTATTATACACTCACCGGCCACTTTCTTAGGTACACCTGTTCAATGGCTCGCTAACACAAATTGCTAAATCATCCAATCACATGGCAGCAACTCAATGCATTTAGGCATCTAGATGTGGTGAAGACGACTTTCTGAAGTTCAAACTGAGCATCAGAATGGGGAAGAAAGAGGATTTAAGTGACTTTGAACGTGGCATGGTTGTTGGTGCCGGACGGGCTGGTCTGAGTAATTAAAAAACTGCTGATCTATTGGGATTTTCACACACAACCATCTCTCAGGTTTACAGAGAATGGTGGGAAAAAGAGAAAATATCCAGTGAGCGGCAGTTGTGTGGAGGAAAATGCCTTGCTGATGTCAGAGGAGAATGGGCAAACTGGTTCCAGATGATAGAAAGGCAACAGTAACTCAAATAACCACTCGTTACACCCAAGGTATCCAGAATACCATCCATGAACACACAACAAATCCAAACCTAGAAGCCGATGGGCTACAGCAGTAGAAGACCACACCGGGTGCCACTCCTCCCAGCCAAGTACAGGAAATCAAGACTACAATTCGCACAGGATCACTAAAATTGGACAATAGAAGATTGGAAAAACGTTGCCTGGTCTGATGAGTCTGGATTTCAGCTGCGACATTCAGATGGTGGGGTCAGAATTTGGCGTAAACAACATGAAAGCATGGATCCATCCTGCCTTGTATCAACGGTTCAGGCTGGTGGTGGTGTAATGGTGTGGGGGGGATATTTTCTTGGCACACTTTGGGCCCCTTAGTAACAATTGAGCATAGCTTAAACACCACGGCCTACCTGAGTATTGTTGCTGACCATGTCATAGTTACATAGTAGGTAAGGTTGAAAAAAGACACAAGTCCATCAAGCTCAACCTATGTGTGTGATGATATGTCAGTATTACATTGTATATCCCTGTATGTTGCGGTCGTTCAGGTGCTTATCTAATGGTTTTAGATAATCCATCCCTTTATGACTACTTATGTACCCTTCTTCTGATGGCTCCTTCCAGCAGGATAATGCACCATGTCATAAAGCTCCGATCATCTCACCACTGGACAATGAGGTCCCTGTACTCCAATGGCCTCCACACTCCCCACATCTCATCCAATAGAGCACCTTTTGGAGTGTGGTGGAAGATTGGCATCATGGATGTGCAGCCAACAAATCTGATATCATGTCACTATGGACCAAAACCTCTGAGGAACGTTTCCAACACCTTGTTGAATCTATGCCACCAAGAATGAAGGCAAAAGGGGGTCCAACCCGGTACTAGCAAGGGGGACCTAATAAAGTCGCTGTAAGCAGGACTATACAAAGTTGAGTTGAGTAAAGTTGAGTGTAAGTAGGACATTGCATTTGGGAATAGCCTTCCTTTTAACTTTATTAAATTTGACTCCTCCCCCATCCTCTCCTCCATTTGGGAACTTTTTTTTTTTTTTTTTTATTGTTAAGAACGCTGAAGCTTCCACCTTTCACACCTGGACAAGAATGTCGTAGCCCCAGCTACCTACGGCCTCCTGTGATAACAACGCCATGCATCCCAAGAGGCTTCTGGTACATCTGATTTATCCTGCAGCGCATGCGTGGAGGCGCGTTATCAAGAGGAAGCCAGCCCTCTCCTTATGATGTAGAAAAAGAAGATGGCGGTGCTGGACCCAGCATTGTGGTGGAAGAAAGTTGGATTACAGCTGATGATGCTGGATTCCCTGGGTGGGCAAGTGGGTTTTGTAAAGGCAACCCAGCAGACGAGGCAAGAAGGGGATAGGGGAAAAGAAATGTAAGGGAGGGAGTGAAGGTCCTCTTTAATAAGGCACTGTTTAGCAAGCCTTCCATATGCATCAAACTTAAACATATCCTAAAGAGACCACTCTAGTGATTAGCTGATCAGCCCATTAAGCCGCATATTGGGGACTACTCATTCAATGATGCCATCAGTTAGAAGACCTAATCCTCACCAATGCTACACCACAATACCAAACTATTCAGAAATCTGATGGCTCCTTCACCCAGAATCCCTGAGCAACACTCAGGGAATTTCCGTTCTTACTATTCAGTTCCTTAAACTGCCTCTGGCCATTCATCAACTCAAGATCTTGGGGGGCACAGCCTCCAATCCCCTCTTTCTCACAGACCCACATGGACATCATGGAATGAATGATAGCTGCAGAAGAAGTCTTAGTTACCACCAAACAGCTTGAGCCTCCTAAATCCCCTGTGCCTGGACAGCTTTACTACTGTAGCACCCTCTAGTGTGCAGTCTAGAGTAGGAACATTTATTCTGACTCACTGTAGTCTGGGTGAGTCTGGGTAATTGGACTGGGTTACTGTAGGTCTGGCCTCTGGTACCTCCCCCTGTCAGGGCTGGGCTCAGCCCTTCCTTCTCAGAGCTGGCCGCTCAGCTGTTGGCTAATTGCCAGCTCCTATCACTCCACAGTCACTCAGCTGTTGATGATATCCTGCTTGTCAGTACTGCCTACTTAAGCCATCCAGTCCAGAGGATCTCTGCCTTCGCCTTAGTCAACATCAGATAG